>NC_090265.1:295054643-295654643 GCF_040414725.1 Anabrus simplex | reverse complement strand
CCCTAAACTACCCTTTTTCTGAGCGTGTATAGCCTGTATTGTAGCGAATTATTTCCCATCTTTGTCTAGCGATTTTCATTAAGACACGACCACTAATAACATAAATATTTGATAATTAAATTTCAGGCCTTCCCCTAAACTACCATTTCACTCAGCGTAATTAAAATAATTTATAGCCTAGATTGTAGTGGTTCATCACCCGACTTTACATTCCAATTTTCATTAAATTCTCTTCAGCCGTTTTTTCGTGATGCGTGTACAGACAGACAGACAGACAGACAGACAGACAGACAGACAGACAGACAGACAGACAGACAGACAGACAGACAGACAGACAGACAGACAGACAGACAGACAGACAGACATTACGGAAAAGTAAAAAAATGCATTTTCTTGTTACTGTGGACATGACCGATACAGAAATACCATTCTTTTCAAATTCTGAGTAATGTACAGACAAAACTCTTCTTTTATATATATAGTTGGTTGTCTAATTGTACTTCCTCTTAAAACAATAATCACCACCACCACTTTTGGAAAAATATTCATACAAATTATAATCCAACTTGAACAGGCAGGGTGTAAAGTGGTGTAACCGTACAACAGGGTTACAGTCTCCATTCTGTATTTATTATTATTATTATTATTATTATTATTATTATTATTATTATTATTATTATTATTAACCCGATTCATTAGATTTTACATATTCTGTTTCTCATCAATTAGACTGTAATAATTAGGTATCACGTATATTATTGTATTTCATCATAGGTTAAGTGAATATGTTTGTAATTATTCTGTATTGTAGTAAGTGAGATTTGTGGGTTTCATATTGTCATGCTGTGGCTTGTAACTTTGGCTAGATGAGCTGGCATAGTATTTTGCAATCGAGGCTATGTTTAACTGGGAATGTTGTGTACAAGGAGATTTCCCGGTGACGCATTCGGCATAGTCATTCTCGGACCGCTTGGGTACGCTTAGACGACACATGACTGATGACATCAGTGCGTGGACACGTGATTGCGACCAAGTGTCAGTATTCGCCAGCTACTGTATGTTGAAGTGGAAGGGATGAACAGTGAGTGGGGAGATGAGTCGTCATCGCGAGGTGATATAGGTGATGCTACGGTAGGGAGAGGTACTCAGTTCATCATATCTATTCTGTTCTTACTCAGTTCATAAGCAGTTGATATCGTGCAGATCATATGTAACAGTCAGATGTATCAAATGGAAGAAGTGGTCTTAGTGTGATGGTCAGAGCTAAGAGTTGTGTTTGAAGAGGTAATCATCGAGGAAGTCTACAAGTGGTGCTTGTATCCGAGCAGAGACGGGTACTATGCTGATAAAGAAACATCATCTTCTTGTGAGGATGGACTTCACAAGATGTTTCAATAATATTTTCCAATTATTTAAAATATATTGAGTGGACGTAATTACATTGGAGCTCCCTACACGCGTACATGGTATGTAGGCCAACTCCTTGTTATATAAGAAGATAACAACAGACGGCTCCCGACTTCAGCTCACAGGTTTTCCCAAGAATTTCAAGTTCAACAGCGGTGTATGCAGACAACAGGTAATTAAAGCATCAGACATGTTATGCATTCATAACATGAAGAAGAGTGTAATCAGCGGCGATATCACATCTCACTTCAAGTTCATGCCAATAGCCTTTTTTGTTTAGATTAAATTTTTCCTTTTATTTAGTACCGCAAATCTCACGATATATTTCTTTTGTTAAATTAAAAGACGTCAATGATTGTTCATTGTGACGTAAATTTAGTCATAAACTCAGTTTTATTTTTAATTATAATAAGTGATTCCAGTTCCATGTACAATCCTCAGTTGTGGAAATGCAACAGTAATTTAAGATTGTCCTGATCCATATCCCTGTATATTGCCAAATATGTGAGTTTATCACCTCACGCCTTGAGATAATTGATATAAGAGGTATGCTCTACCGAATTTTGTTGTTTTTCTTAAAAAAAAGCAACTGGCGCTCAAACAAATGTTATTTATATTGTGTGGAAGATATGAAGGTATAAGAGTAGTGGTCAGAGTAGCCACAACGTGTCGCCAGCAACGTGAGACTCGAAAGGTTCAGAAATAGTGTTTCTGAATGGCAATATACATGGATCAGTTCTTTTAATGAGTACGCACATGTTAAATTCACCGAGTAATGTTAGGAAGGTCATTTTGTTCAAGTTTGTATTTCAGGGGTAATGTCAGAGGAAGTGCAAGGGGAAATAGCTTTGAGATCGCGAAAAATTAGTAGGAAACCGAAGATGGACAAGGATAGCAATATGCAGTCAGGTGATGAGGCTGAGGTTATTGTGTCCAAGGAAATCCAAGGTGGTAACATAAATAGGAAGTTGGTGACTAAGGTAGGACCTGCTGAAAGTCAGAAAATAGTAGAAACTGAGGAAAACGCTGTCACGCAAGATCAAAGTAAAGGGGTGATTGACCTGGGTTTATTTAATTTGCTGATGTCCAAAATGACTGAGCAGAATAATGCCATGAGTGAGAAAATTGAAACGGTTATTAGTGAGAAAATTGAATCTCAGAATAATATTATGAGTGAGAAAATTGAATCTCAGAATAATATTATTAGTAAAAAAATTGAAGCTCAGAGTAATGCCATAAATAGTATTAATAAGAAGATTGATGATGTTAGTAATAAGATAGATCATAAGGTGTTAGAAATAAGTAAGCAAATTAATAATTTAGAAAGTAAAGTAAATAAGGAGTGTAGTGATATCAGAGCTGAGATGGAATTGGGTCGGAGCAATCTCCATGCGGAAATAGAACAAATTAGTGAGACATGCATCAAACAGATTGATGAATTAGGCGCCAAGATCGAGTCCAATAAAGGAGAAATCAATGAGTTAGTAGAAGAAAGGTTTGAAAAGATAACCAATACAGTGGGGCAAGAAACTAGGAAATGTATTAGTAGGGTAGAACAGGTGGAAAGAAAACTTGGAGAAGTAGGTGATCTAGAGAGTGAACAAAAATCATTATCACAGAAGGTGAGAGAATCGGAAGAAAAATTACAGGAGAAGTTAAGAAAAATTGAAGAAAAGGCTGAGGAAACATTGGAAGAAAAATTTCTGAGTTGCCAGAGAGAACTCCAGAAAGAAGTGCGTGATAGTAGAAATGTACGTGAAATAATTGTAAATAATGGTTTAATCACTAGAGATCATGATTTACCTAAGTTTTCTGGGAAAGAATTTAACCCGATGGAATTTATGAGAGTAGTAGAGAAGAAATTTGCTGTTCAATTAAGAGACAATATTATTAGCTGGGAAACTGTATTGGAGATCTTATCTAATGCTTTCGTAGGAGAGACTAAGTCTTGGTTTCAAGTATATAAAAGCTCGATGTCTAGTCTAACTGAATTTAAGGAGAAATTCATGGCTAAATTTTGGAGTGAAGGTGTTCAGAGTAGAGAGAGAGAGAGAGAGTAATGTTTGGCAGGTATAATTCTAACGAGGGTGTTAGAATGACTGAATACTTTTTGGCTCATGTGTTGGTGTGGAGAAATTTAGAATGTATTGGACCTGAGGCTGATATAGTTAGACTTATGGCTAAGCACTATCCCGATAGAATAAGAGAAGCTGTTTGTATGCAAAGAGTGGAGACTATTAAGGAAATGGAGATTTTGTTGGAAAGTTTTGATGCTTTAGGTAGTAGCTTGAATAATAGTAGAACACTAAATAGGAATGTAGAAGGAAGGAGTAACCAATCTAATAATCAGGACAGGACTATGAATAGTCGTAACTACAGAAGAGAATATCAGGAGAGACCTAATAATAATTTCCACAGGGAGAGAAATTATCAAAATAGTTCGGAAAATTTCAGGACTGGGAGGCGTGATTATGGTAATCAACCAGAAGCTGGGAGGCGGGAGAATACAGGCCATAATAATAATAATAATAATAATAATAATGACGCTAGAGGAAATAGGCAACAGGGGAGGCCGACGGAGGTGTGTAACCAACAAGTCGTAACCGAACCAAGTACTTTAAACGCGCAACGGACTGTATAAACAGGTCACTGAGACAGTCCGTAAATGGTGAGTTCACGTATAAGGTAGATAAGTATGTTAATGTCGACCAGCCTATAGTTGTAAGTGAACATGATTGTGACCTAAGTAGCAATAATTCAAATATTTTAAGTGACGACTTAATCGTAAACAATAAATTTTATAAGTGTAATTTAAATTTAGATATAAGGCAAGATTTGTTATGTGATCTTATATTATGTAATGAGGATAATTTAAACAGTGTTACTGTTACACCGACGATTGAACTGCTGATATGGGGCAGAAAAGTTAAGATTTTGTTGGACTCTGGTAGTGAGAAGTCATGTGTAAATTCCAAGCTGTATGAGGAAGTTTTGAGAGAGAAGTATGAGGTAGCGGAAATTCCAGTGAGGAATACGTTCATCGTAACAGCTGTTGGAAACAAGTCTCAAAGAGTGAATAAACAAATAGCTGTCCCCATTAACATAAGTGGAGAATGTATTTTCCAACCATGCTTAGTTGTGCCTAATTTAGTTTATGCCGTTATTTTAGGTACTGACTGGTTAACGTGTCACAAGGCTAAATTAAATTTTGATCTGTGTAATGTCAATCTTATTTGGGGAAAGAGTAGCAGGGAAGTCAGTTTACCATATGATGTTTTGGCAGAAATTAGTGCGAATAAAGTGTGTTCTAGTACGGAAGGATCTTGTGAAATTCCTAATATGAGGAAAAATATTGATGTCTGCCATGTGTCTATACAGAGAGATTCTAGAGATGAATTGTATGAGACTGTGGAGAAATGTAATTTAGCGGAAAGTCAGAAGGACGAATTGTGTAAATTATTGATATCACGTAGTGATGTTTTTAGCGATCGGCCTGGTAGAACACATCTTTACGAACACAAATTTAATGTTATTGATAACTCAACTTTTGTAGGACCGAAATATCCCATTCCGTTAAAATACGCTAGCGCTGTTGAAGAGCAGATTGACATTATGCTAGATTATAATATAATTGAACCATCATGTAGTCCTAATTTAAATCCACTTGTTATTATACCTAAGAAGGATAACACGGTAAGATTGTGCATGGTAATTTTTGTAAGACTATATTGGATGAATTTGAACTTGGTGACAAGGTTTTACTCAGAGTGCCACTCCCGTCATCAGCAGAAGCTGGTCAATTTTCTAAGTTTTTCTTGTTATATCAGGGATACTTCACCGTAGTGAAACGGATTGGGAAATGTGATTATTCATTAGAAGACAAGGAAGGAAATATCGTAGGCGCATACAATATAAGGAATCTTAAGAAATATATCATGTGAGTTTGTTGATTAATTTTCATTATTATGTTAATTCACCATAGTTTATGAAGCTGGCATTGCGAACAGGACTTCAGTGAAATTAGCGTGTGTTGTGATATTAAGTGAGCACGGCAGTGCAATAAACTCCAGTGCTTGGAGACAGTGTATATAATGAAATGTCTTCGAGAATTACTTTTGAACACTCAATGAACGTTTGAAACGACAGAAGTGAGAAAGAAATGTAATCTGTATGTAAATAATACTGTATAATCAAAGTGAAAATGATAATTGATAAATGTTTTATATGTGTAACAACGAACATCCAGATGGATGATACTATGTACAAAATTTGTAAAGGTCATTTTATACATGTATATATTGGTGTACTCGATTTCAGGTGATTATGTATAGATTTCATGAATCAATCGATTCATTTAATCGATTATTTCATGAGGGAGGCGTTCTGTAACCGTACAACAGGGTTACAGTCTCCATTCTGTATTTATTATTATTATTATTATTATTATTATTATTATTATTATTATTATTATCATTATTATTATTATTATTATTATTATTATTATTAACCCGATTCATTAGATTTTATATATTCTGTTTCTCATCAATTAGACTGTAATAATTAGGTATCACGTATATTATTGTATTTCATCATAGGTTAAGTGAATATGTTTGTAATTATTCTGTATTGTAGTAAGTGAGATTTGTGGGTTTCATATTGTCATGCTGTGGCTTGTAACTTTGGCTAGATGAGCTGGCATAGTATTTTGCAATCGAGGCTATGTTTAACTGGGAATGTTGTGTACAAGGAGATTTCCCGGTGACGCATTCGGCATAGTCATTCTCGGACCGCTTGGGTACGCTTAGACGACACATGACTGATGACATCAGTGCGTGGACACGTGATTGCGACCAAGTGTCAGTATTCGCCAGCTACTGTATGTTGAAGTGGAAGGGATGAACAGTGAGTGGGGAGATGAGTCGTCATCGCGAGGTGATATAGGTGATGCTACGGTAGGGAGAGGTACTCAGTTCATCATATCTATTCTGTTCTTACTCAGTTCATAAGCAGTTGATATCGTGCAGATCATATGTAACAGTCAGATGTATCAAATGGAAGAAGTGGTCTTAGTGTGATGGTCAGAGCTAAGAGTTGTGTTTGAAGAGGTAATCATCGAGGAAGTCTACAAGTGGTGCTTGTATCCGAGCAGAGACGGGTACTATGCTGATAAAGAAACATCATCTTCTTGTGAGGATGGACTTCACAAGATGTTTCAATAATATTTTCCAATTATTTAAAATATATTGAGTGGACGTAATTACATTGGAGCTCCCTACACGCGTACATGGTATGTAGGCCAACTCCTTGTTATATAAGAAGATAACAACAGACGGCTCCCGACTTCAGCTCACAGGTTTTCCCAAGAATTTCAAGTTCAACAGCGGTGTATGCAGACAACAGGTAATTAAAGCATCAGACATGTTATGCATTCATAACATGAAGAAGAGTGTAATCAGCGGCGATATCACATCTCACTTCAAGTTCATGCCAATAGCCTTTTTTGTTTAGATTAAATTTTTCCTTTTATTTAGTACCGCAAATCTCACGATATATTTCTTTTGTTAAATTAAAAGACGTCAATGATTGTTCATTGTGACGTAAATTTAGTCATAAACTCAGTTTTATTTTTAATTATAATAAGTGATTCCAGTTCCATGTACAATCCTCAGTTGTGGAAATGCAACAGTAATTTAAGATTGTCCTGATCCATATCCCTGTATATTGCCAAATATGTGAGTTTATCACCTCACGCCTTGAGATAATTGATATAAGAGGTATGCTCTACCGAATTTTGTTGTTTTTCTTAAAAAAAGCAACTGGCGCTCAAACAAATGTTATTTATATTGTGTGGAAGATATGAAGGTATAAGAGTAGTGGTCAGAGTAGCCACAACGTGTCGCCAGCAACGTGGGACTCGAAAGGTTCAGAAATAGTGTTTCTGAATGGCAATATACATGGATCAGTTCTTTTAATGAGTACGCACATGTTAAATTCACCGAGTAATGTTAGGAAGGTCATTTTGTTCAAGTTTGTATTTCAGGGGTAATGTCAGAGGAAGTGCAAGGGGAAATAGCTTTGAGATCGCGAAAAATTAGTAGGAAACCGAAGATGGACAAGGATAGCAATATGCAGTCAGGTGATGAGGCTGAGGTTATTGTGTCCAAGGAAATCCAAGGTGGTAACATAAATAGGAAGTTGGTGACTAAGGTAGGACCTGCTGAAAGTCAGAAAATAGTAGAAACTGAGGAAAACGCTGTCACGCAAGATCAAAGTAAAGGGGTGATTGACCTGGGTTTATTTAATTTGCTGATGTCCAAAATGACTGAGCAGAATAATGCCATGAGTGAGAAAATTGAAACGGTTATTAGTGAGAAAATTGAATCTCAGAATAATATTATGAGTGAGAAAATTGAATCTCAGAATAATATGATTAGTAAAAAAATTGAAGCTCAGAGTAATGCCATAAATAGTATTAATAAGAAGATTGATGATGTTAGTAATAAGATAGATCATAAGGTGTTAGAAATAAGTAAGCAAATTAATAATTTAGAAAGTAAAGTAAATAAGGAGTGTAGTGATATCAGAACTGAGATGGAATTGGGTCGGAGCAATCTCCATGCGGAAATAGAACAAATTAGTGAGACATGCATCAAACAGATTGATGAATTAGGCGCCAAGATCGAGTCCAATAAAGGAGAAATCAATGAGTTAGTAGAAGAAAGGTTTGAAAAGATAACCAATACAGTGGGGCAAGAAACTAGGAAATGTATTAGTAGGGTAGAACAGGTGGAAAGAAAACTTGGAGAAGTAGGTGATCTAGAGAGTGAACAAAAATCATTATCACAGAAGGTGAGAGAATCGGAAGAAAAATTACAGGAGAAGTTAAGAAAAATTGAAGAAAAGGCTGAGGAAACATTGGAAGAAAAATTTCTGAGTTGCCAGAGAGAACTCCAGAAAGAAGTGCGTGATAGTAGAAATGTACGTGAAATAATTGTAAATAATGGTTTAATCACTAGAGATCATGATTTACCTAAGTTTTCTGGGAAAGAATTTAACCCGATGGAATTTATGAGAGTAGTAGAGAAGAAATTTGCTGTTCAATTAAGAGACAATATTATTAGCTGGGAAACTGTATTGGAGATCTTATCTAATGCTTTCGTAGGAGAGACTAAGTCTTGGTTTCAAGTATATAAAAGCTCGATGTCTAGTCTAACTGAATTTAAGGAGAAATTCATGGCTAAATTTTGGAGTGAAGGTGTTCAGAGTAGAGAGAGAGAGAGAGTAATGTTTGGCAGGTATAATTCTAACGAGGGTGTTAGAATGACTGAATACTTTTTGGCTCATGTGTTGGTGTGGAGAAATTTAGAATGTATTGGACCTGAGGCTGATATAGTTAGACTTATGGCTAAGCACTATCCCGATAGAATAAGAGAAGCTGTTTGTATGCAAAGAGTGGAGACTATTAAGGAAATGGAGATTTTGTTGGAAAGTTTTGATGCTTTAGGTAGTAGCTTGAATAATAGTAGAACACTAAATAGGAATGTAGAAGGAAGGAGTAACCAATCTAATAATCAGGACAGGACTATGAATAGTCGTAACTACAGAAGAGAATATCAGGAGAGACCTAATAATAATTTCCACAGGGAGAGAAATTATCAAAATAGTTCGGAAAATTTCAGGACTGGGAGGCGTGATTATGGTAATCAACCAGAAGCTGGGAGGCGGGAGAATACAGGCCATAATAATAATAATAATAATAATAATAATAATAATGACGCTAGAGGAAATAGGCAACAGGGGAGGCCGACGGAGGTGTGTAACCAACAAGTCGTAACCGAACCAAGTACTTTAAACGCGCAACGGACTGTATAAACAGGTCACTGAGACAGTCCGTAAATGGTGAGTTCACGTATAAGGTAGATAAGTATGTTAATGTCGACCAGCCTATAGTTGTAAGTGAACATGATTGTGACCTAAGTAGCAATAATTCAAATATTTTAAGTGACGACTTAATCGTAAACAATAAATTTTATAAGTGTAATTTAAATTTAGATATAAGGCAAGATTTGTTATGTGATCTTATATTATGTAATGAGGATAATTTAAACAGTGTTACTGTTACACCGACGATTGAACTGCTGATATGGGGCAGAAAAGTTAAGATTTTGTTGGACTCTGGTAGTGAGAAGTCATGTGTAAATTCCAAGCTGTATGAGGAAGTTTTGAGAGAGAAGTATGAGGTAGCGGAAATTCCAGTGAGGAATACGTTCATCGTAACAGCTGTTGGAAACAAGTCTCAAAGAGTGAATAAACAAATAGCTGTCCCCATTAACATAAGTGGAGAATGTATTTTCCAACCATGCTTAGTTGTGCCTAATTTAGTTTATGCCGTTATTTTAGGTACTGACTGGTTAACGTGTCACAAGGCTAAATTAAATTTTGATCTGTGTAATGTCAATCTTATTTGGGGAAAGAGTAGCAGGGAAGTCAGTTTACCATATGATGTTTTGGCAGAAATTAGTGCGAATAAAGTGTGTTCTAGTACGGAAGGATCTTGTGAAATTCCTAATATGAGGAAAAATATTGATGTCTGCCATGTGTCTATACAGAGAGATTCTAGAGATGAATTGTATGAGACAGTGGAGAAATGTAATTTAGCGGAAAGTCAGAAGGACGAATTGTGTAAATTATTGATATCACATAGTGATGTTTTTAGCGATCGGCCTGGTAGAACACATCTTTACGAACACAAATTTAATGTTATTGATAACTCAACTTTTGTAGGACCGAAATATCCCATTCCGTTAAAATACGCTAGCGCTGTTGAAGAGCAGATTGACATTATGCTAGATTATAATATAATTGAACCATCATGTAGTCCTAATTTAAATCCACTTGTTATTATACCTAAGAAGGATAACACGGTAAGATTGTGCATGGTAATTTTTGTAAGACTATATTGGATGAATTTGAACTTGGTGACAAGGTTTTACTCAGAGTGCCACTCCCGTCATCAGCAGAAGCTGGTCAATTTTCTAAGTTTTTCTTGTTATATCAGGGATACTTCACCGTAGTGAAACGGATTGGGAAATGTGATTATTCATTAGAAGACAAGGAAGGAAATATCGTAGGCGCATACAATATAAGGAATCTTAAGAAATATATCATGTGAGTTTGTTGATTAATTTTCATTATTATGTTAATTCACCATAGTTTATGAAGCTGGCATTGCGAACAGGACTTCAGTGAAATTAGCGTGTGTTGTGATATTAAGTGAGCACGGCAGTGCAATAAACTCCAGTGCTTGGAGACAGTGTATATAATGAAATGTCTTCGAGAATTACTTTTGAACACTCAATGAACGTTTGAAACGACAGAAGTGAGAAAGAAATGTAATCTGTATGTAAATAATACTGTATAATCAAAGTGAAAATGATAATTGATAAATGTTTTATATGTGTAACAACGAACATCCAGATGGATGATACTATGTACAAAATTTGTAAAGGTCATTTTATACATGTATATATTGGTGTACTCGATTTCAGGTGATTATGTATAGATTTCATGAATCAATCGATTCATTTAATCGATTATTTCATGAGGGAGGCGTTCTGTAACCGTACAACAGGGTTACAGTCTCCATTCTGTATTTATTATATTATTATTATTATTATTATTATCATTATTATTATTAGTATTATTATTATTATTATTATTATTAACCCGATTCATTAGATTTTATATATTCTGTTTCTCATCAATTAGACTGTAATAATTAGGTATCACGTATGTTATTGTATTTCATCATAGGTTAAGTGAATATGTTTGTAATTATTCTGTATTGTAGTAAGTGAGATTTGTGGGTTTCATATTGTCATGCTGTGGCTTGTAACTTTGGCTAGATGAGCTGGCATAGTATTTTGCAATCGAGGCTATGTTTAACTGGGAATGTTGTGTACAAGGAGATTTCCCGGTGACGCATTCGGCATAGTCATTCTCGGACCGCTTGTGTACGCTTAGACGACACATGACTGATGACATCAGTGCGTGGACACGTGATTGCGACCAAGTGTCAGTATTCGCCAGCTACTGTATGTTGAAGTGGAAGGGATGAACAGTGAGTGGGGAGATGAGTCGTCATCGCGAGGTGATATAGGTGATGCTACGGTAGGGAGAGGTACTCAGTTCATCATATCTATTCTGTTCTTACTCAGTTCATAAGCAGTTGATATCGTGCAGATCATATGTAACAGTCAGATGTATCAAATGGAAGAAGTGGTCTTAGTGTGATGGTCAGAGCTAAGAGTTGTGTTTGAAGAGGTAATCATCGAGGAAGTCTACAAGTGGTGCTTGTATCCGAGCAGAGACGGGTACTATGCTGATAAAGAAACATCATCTTCTTGTGAGGATGGACTTCACAAGATGTTTCAATAATATTTTCCAATTATTTAAAACATATTGAGTGGACGTAATTACATTGGAGCTCCCTACACGCGTACATGGTCTGTAGGCCAACTCCTTGTTATATAAGAAGATAACAACAGACGGCTCCCGACTTCAGCTCACAGGTTTTCCCAAGAATTTCAAGTTCAACAGCGGTGTATGCAGACAACAGGTAATTAAAGCATCAAACATGTTATGCATTCATAACATGAAGAAGAGTGTAATCAGCGGCGATATCACATCTCACTTCAAGTTCATGCCAATAGCCTTTTTTGTTTAGATTAAATTTTTCCTTTTATTTAGTACCGCAAATCTCACGATATATTTCTTTTGTTAAATTAAAAGACGTCAATGATTGTTCATTGTGACGTAAATTTAGTCATAAACTCAGTTTTATTTTTAATTATAATAAGTGATTCCAGTTCCATGTACAATCCTCAATTGTGGAAATGCAACAGTAATTTAAGATTGTCCTGATCCATATCCCTGTATATTGCCAAATATGTGAGTTTATCACCTCACGCCTTGAGATAATTGATATAAGAGGTATGCTCTACCGAATTTTGTTGTTTTTCTTAAAAATGGCAACTGGCGCTCAAACAAATGTTATTTATATTGTGTGGAAGATATGAAGGTATAAGAGTAGTGGTCAGAATAGCCACAGTGGTAGGGATCACATGTGATGGCAGCCAATCAAACCGGCCTGGGGGCATTTACAAGTATCAGGAAAGAAAGGACATTTAGTGTTGTTTTTCTAACCCTGTTGATGGAAGTACAAAGGTATAGGCTTTTTCAGACCCAGTACATATTATAAAATGTATACGCAACCACTTCCATGACAAGCGTGCTGTCGTGTTTGATATGGGCACAGTGGAATATCAGAACTCGCTGGTGTAAAGGCATGCACTAAATTGACATTTTTCACATATACATCCAATCTCCTTCCAGCGAATGGACGCCCGACTTGCCTTTCAGTTATTTAGCACCAGCATGGCAAAAGGCTTATTATTATTATTATTATTATTATTATTATTATTATTATTATTATTATTATTATTATTATTATTATTATTATTATTATTATTATTATTATTATTTTAGAGAAACTGGCATTCCATGTTTTGAAGACAGTGAAGCGACTGACAGATTCACGCAGATGTTGAATGATATGTCTGATGCTTTAAATTCCACCATACCATAATTTGCTTAGAGGAAACATTTCAATTTTTACTAGACATGTTTGCAATTCTAAATAATTCAGATAGTACTTTTGCTTCCGACAGAACATTAGAATCATTGATAGTTACTATTCAGAGCACACTGGAAATTTCTGTTTATTTGTGGAGTCAAGATTTAAACTATGTACTGACAGACAAATTTAATCAGGATCCACTAGAGAGACATTTTGGCATCATCCAATCACTGACCTGTGATGACCATCATTCAACAGTTTATTTCTTGCAGTTACACACGTTGCAACCTATTTATGTTCCAGTAAAAAACATGTTTTAATCAAAGGGAGGAAATTGTGAACTAAAGACAGAACCCTCCTTAACATCATATGTCAACCAGATCAGAATTCTGGCAAAGAAGACTGAGAAGGGAAATAGGGAGATAAAAGCATCAGTGTTAGGAAGTTTAGAGGAAAAGATTGTTTTTGAAAGAGGTTGTGAAACTCAGGGAGAAAATTCACCCACCAGTGCCCTTGTTAGTGTTAAAGGATATTTGGTTTACAAGTTAGCTGATTATATTGTACATCAGGCCGCCAGAATTCTGAAGTGTGCTTCCTGTGTTGACGTTATGAAGACATCAGCAGTAACAACTAATTATTTTTCCCTCTTTACAAACTTACGGGACTATCGCTCTCAACTGGGACAAAACTATTTGTGCCATCCTTCAGAGTTATTATTTAATGTCTTGCTTCAGGCAGAAGAGACAATTTAAGTGCTCACCTCTAATCTCCCTCTGGTTTATGGGGTGACTTGTTTTATGATTGCTTGGAGATCATGGAGAACATTACAATTCAACCTTCAGGCTTGGAGTGTAATGAACAACATGCCATGGAGACTATACCAAAACTGATCTTTCACTACATGAAGTGTCGTTTCTACTTCAAGATGAAGTAACTCCGGAAGGAACTGAGATCAGGAAAATTGTCAAAATATATCAGGAACTTCTCTAAAGTGTCGAACTAGAGGTAAGAATTAAAGGAATGTATATGACTCCCCAGCATTTCTTACACATGTTATTCCCTCATAAATTTATAAATTTTTCCTTTTTTTGCATGATGGTGAATTTATGCTGCACTTAAGATAAGGTTGGCCTACATAACCTTGTAATGTGGTACCCTTATTCGTGTCCCGTTGATCTGCATCCAGTTTCCTATAATTTCTTACATGCTTTAACATCATTCTTATTCTAACAGTATTGTTTTTGCTTCATGAAATAGAAATCCTGTGTTATTGTTCTTGTTTATCAAGCGAATTCCATCAGCACTTATACTTAGGAGTCAGTTCCCTCAAGAACACACTTGCCCTACAGATTTGGTAATTTGATTTCAAGTCACTAGAGGGTGATACTTGTTGAACTTCATTTACTATTCATTTGAAACTGTTGATATCACCTTCTCAGCTCTCTGATTTGTTGAGACCTGTAAACCTAAGCAGTCTTACTGTTGTCCCGGAACTATTGAACTATATTAAGATATTTTTTCTCTAATGAACTTAAATTAATTAATATATATGGCTGCTTATGTATATAGCTATGTGTGTTGATACGCTGTAATAATTATATTTCAGGTTGGTAATATTTGCTTACTCGTTCCAAAAATTTTGTGTTTGGGCTTACTTTTAGATGACGATTTTAACTTGAATGTATGTTGCCATGTGTGTCTGACAAAGGTACCATTGTAGAAAATGGACTATTACAGGAGACAACTTGTTAAATTATAATTGGTCACAATAAAGTAAGTGGAGATGTCGAACTTATTAGCTCTTAAGAGGATCTCTTACGGTGTTTTAACATCTAAAACAGGTCGCAAGGGTTTAAAAATCTCGTAAGCGCTGGTGCTAACTTCAAAGCAAGGTCGGAGCCAGCGCTGCGCTGCGGCGGACCAGGCGTACTACGCCAGTAATATAATTTCTTCTATTCGTTATGTTATTAGTGTAAAATGGCCCTCCATAGGCTGTATCTAATAAATAAATAAATAAATAAATAAATAAATAAATAAATAAATAAATAAATAAATTAAATAAATAAATAAATAAATAAATAAATAAATTAAATAATTAAATAAATAAATAAAATATTCAGTCTCAATACCGTCTTCTCCAATTTCTTACTTTGTTCTCTATAACTGTTTCCATTAATTTTTCTTAGTTGCTTACCCTCCTACGTAAAACTGGGCATATCGTGGCTATGATCACGGTATCAAGAGTCAAGTAAAATTACAAGCTTGTTTGCTTGTTTATCTGTTACAGGACATATGCCAGAAGATATTTTGGTCGAGGATTTGGAAAGATAACTTGCTCATACTTAAACCTAGCATTTATCACTTCGTTATGAATACTGTACATTCCTGACAGTTTCCATACCTTTTCGTACTTACAACAATTCATGCTGGGATACCGCTAAAATGAAGGTGTCTTTTGACGACGTGTTTACATCATCCGAAGGGAGGCTGTGAGCCTGGGACCCCTTTGTGGGTCAATGGTAGAGTGTCGACTTCCTCATCCCGAAATAGCGGGGTCAAATCTGTGGAATACTGAAGGGTAGAAAAATGTCCATCCGTCATTCCATTTCGTACGATGTCGGCATGTGAATGATCTCAGTCGAAACATTTGATGTTCACCCGACAGAATGACAAACTCAGCGATAGGTCACCTAAGGGAGGTCTGTGTTAATCTGCCATCTGGTAGAGTAAAATACAGAGTCGAAATTGACGAGCTCACAGCCTAGATGACGTCAAACTAAAATACCTCACATGGTAGCTGAGCCATATTAGTATTATTGCTGTTATTATTATTATTATTATTATTATTATTATTATTATTATTATTATTTCGTTATGCCCATTCATAGAGCGCGTTGGAACTTGTCCATTGGCTTGATGACTTTGCCTTCCTGTTCTTCGGAAATTTCTTCATGAACTCACTGTGTTGCCTCTTCCGTTCTTCAGACGAATTTGTACCAGTCCTGCTGATAACTTTCACCACGAATGTGTGTTTATTTAAGAGGTTCAGAAGACTTCGCGATTTTCCTTGATATTCAATCCATTCAAGTCCCCTCTTGCTTAATCCAGTCAATTTATTATCCTTGTGAGTCTATTATCAAACCTAAAATTGTGTCCAAAAAATGTCAAACGTCTTCTTCGTATTGTACCTTACCCAAGGGTAAATACCCTCTAGGACGATGCCTCCATTCCTGTATGAACATCCGACTAACTCAGGATTGGGCAGAGTGTGGGTAGGTTGTCGGTTGGGTCAGGATAAAAAGTCGAAGTTCTACACTAAAATATCAATCAATAACAGGAAATGGAGGTATAACACGAATGAGAAACAATCATAGGGGGTAAGATGGATTTATTGATAAATATCCTCGATCATATTACGAGAAAACAATTAAATCAAGAAAAAACAATATGTCAAAATGAACTCAAAAATGTAGAAAATAAATGGAAATCAAAACGTTACTTGAATGATAAGATAAAATTTGAAATCAAAAATCAAGTTCAAAAAAGAACATTATATACATCAAGACTGAGCTGCTTCTTATAGTCCATTGTTTATATTGCCGGGCAAGAAGTGTACGCAAACACTGACATGCGGTATTTCCGTATGGAGTTACACACTATCGCATCATAACGATACGGTTTCCAAATTTAAGTTAAATCCGAGAGCCGTCGAAATACAACCGTTAAATTACATAATAAAGTAAAGTTACTACGAAAAGGAAAATAATTAAGACGCAATGGACGCTATGTAAGTTATGCAAAATACTGGGGGCATATCCTACACTATATTTACAACAATTCAAATAATCAAACTCAACACATCTATATACATCGGATATCGAGTAAAGTCTTAAATGCTACACAGATTCTAATGTGAAACCCGGTTCACTGCAAAAGATCTAGACAGAACTAGATAAACCATCAATACTTCAGCACTCGGGCTGTTCCCTTTAAAAACAACGAGACACGGTATACAACCACAAATAACAATGTAAAAAATCAACCTGTAAGGGAAAGACATATAAATAACCCTTGATATCACGAAGAAAGCAATGGGCAACATTGCCTCTTTCTGCTGCATTTGAGCGCTCAACTGCGCGGTCATCCGTCATGTACTTCCGGGTAGATTACGAGCTGAAAAGTAATGTTGATTTCAACACTATGCTAAAGTTTAGATTCTGTCTCCCGAGGCCGTCACTAGGAAGTTTCGTCTCCTTCACACCTACAGATAAACACAGGCCGGAAATCAGCTTGCCATGAGATAACGCCTTTCGCCGGCTACACGGAAACTCACATATATTCATACCTTCTTAGCATGCTTTTACCATTGAATATCATCAGACTCAATAGTCTGGAATTAATACTGTCCATTCTGATCACAATATACACTCAGAAGACACTTAGCAGGCACACACATCTGCACAATATTCTTTCTCTTGTCAGGCATACAATCAGCCTGCATCAATATATTATAATTCGGCATGCAATTTTTATCTCATTATTTCTCATAAATCCCATTGGCCTTGCACATTATGAGACTCAGTTCGTGTCCTTTACAGACCATCAGGTAAAACAGAATCCAACTTAACTCAAATATCTTATTTTAACAACGACGTTCTGCAGCTCCTTCAGTCAGCTTCCGTAAAATCATGCATCATGCAGAATATCTATACCTGTCTCTCTGAATAACCGAAATGAAATGAACTCATACGTATGGAACGTTGTATAAAGATAATCTGTCAATCTAGCCCTTCTAGCATATATATAAGGAAAACTCGGAATATCCTATACTAAGTAACTTACGTAAATAAACAACAACTAATCCTATCAATCCCTCATTTTCCCAATCATCTAATCATAAAGCAAAATGAAAATAAAATAAACATGCAATATTCTCGTATCCGAATCTATCATATTAACAAAATCAAACAAACACATGCCTTCAGGCTTACTTTACATGAAAATCAAAAATTCTATCTACACTGCTCTAGTGCCTTAACATAATTTACATATCATGCCATAAATAACACATGCGTCTTAACTGAATTCCATCCGACGACTCTCGAGATACCAGGATAGCAGCTTACATCCCCGCTGATTTAGGGATTTACTCCATGTTAATTACAGCATTAACATGTGGGAATGCACTTCCTTCTTCTGGATGGATAGCCATCATCTTGCTTGAAAATAATCCACTAGAACAGAGAAGACTATGGTTGACAATATCTTCGCTGCTTAATGCTACGAGCCGAAATACCCTTTCTCTTAACAAGACCAGCTAAACACACTGATATAATTATAATACACTTCACTTAAAGGGTGAGAATACAGTTTTAAAAGCAGCACACGGTTCGTTACGGAAGTTCCTCGTGAAACGCGCCCGTCGCGAAGTAGTGAAACAATAGCACGTCTCCACTACACTTGCTACACATCGGTCACTAAGCACCGTCTTTATATATTGAAAGTAAACTCTGCCAAAATATACTATTCCATTTACTCAAGAACAGTAAACTCTTCCAACTGCACAATTTAAAATATTATTTAGAACAGTTACTGTTACTGGAACCACGATCACCAATTCAGAGTTTGTGCTTCCGCACTATACAAGCATTTAGCACAGAGTGACGCTCTCCAGAGCTTGGGTTACTGAGGAGGCTTCGGTGACGCCATATCAATAATGGGGTTCCCGGGTGTCTAAACCAACCACCAATCAGAAAATTCGTCGTGTATGATGACACAATATTATTTGTGATATATTTACGAAACACAGCTCAAACACTAGCAAATCGCATCCACCAATTTATATATTACTTTTCCAAATATATCTGACTTCAGAAACTGTGGAAAACCGAACTGTGGAAAACCGATTACTGACAGAAACTGACTTTAGCAACTGAGCACGTTGGTCATTCTGGAATTAAGATTTGGCGCGGTGTGGTCTCCATGTTTCCCAAGTCCTTAATTTCCATTGGCTGAAATATATTGCTTGGTCAGCATCTACTACACGTGTCGATCCTTGCCAGCGCTTGGTTACGCCATCCTTTCTCACGGTCATACGGAAATATGAAGCAATGTCCAACGACTCACTGTCTTGCTCAACATCCGGTATCAACTGTCTTGGGATACTATGCTTTAACATGTTAGACTGTAACTTTTATGAATAAATTTTACATATTGGGTCAAATAATACTCTAATTATTATTATGGGCCGGCAGGATACGGCTCATCCCTCTCTTACCCAGGGAAAAATGAATATGGAGTATTTTTTAAATGTATTATTTGACTACTTTTATTATCATCTGGATATATGCAAATCTCTTTCCTATAGTACTATTTGCCGTCTCGCAAATTTGTATTCTCTTCCCATAGTCTATCATTATCTTGGCGGATGTTGTAGTAGATATCAAGTAACGCGTGAAAACGTCGCTGCACGCCACCACACTCTTCAGAGCTTCCTCTGAATAATAATCTCTTTTCATCTGCGCGAAGTTGACGTTCTCCGTGTCTTCTTCATGGTCATCTTCTTCCACCATCACGGGTTCATCATTCGGGTTTTCCTCGTCTTCTCCATCATCTTCACTCTTATCTTGTGCCATCTCTCCTTCTTCTTCTTCTTCTTCTTCTTCTTCTTCTTCTTCTGGGATGTCATCTATTCTAATTTGACCTCTGGGATAATAAAGTTTCAGGTTCGAGGCATTGAAAACTTTCTCCGTAGATCCATTTAAACTACAAACTTTGTAGGAATTATTTCCATATACCTGAGTTACTTTATATGGACCTATGTACAATTCAGCAAACTTCTGACAGAAACGCGCTGACACATCTGAGCTCTGAGGACGTTTTATCAGTACAAGCTCATCAACCCGCAGTTGTCGATGAAACCGCTTGTTTCTGCTTCTGCGTAGCCTCTTGTCTGCCTGAGCCTTTAATTTTTCAGCGGTCTCTCGTATGCATAATTCTGCAGACGGCCTAGGGTCACTTGGGCATTGAATTTTCTCGTGCCATGGACGCTGTGGGTATTCGTGGAGATGAATAATACTGGGAATCTGTCCGGTACTTCATGCTTGTTAGAGTTAATACTTTCCAAAATAATTGGAACCACATCTGGCCATTTCCAATGCTCTCTTGGTATGAAGATCCGACAGTACTTTGCTATCTCTATCATAACACGTTCGCTCGGGTTAGATTCCGGATGTCTCACTGAACTCAACACATGTCTTATCTCCATCCTATCGAGCTCCCTCTTGAAAGCAGGCGAGGTGAGCTGTGGACCGTGATCACTTAATATGCTTTCTGGCTTACCCATTCTCGGAATGATCTTATTTTTAATCTGGTGTAGTGCGGATTTCGTGTTGGCTTTTTGTACTGGGCACAAAGTTACATACTTAGAAAATACGTCCATGCAAACTAGAATATATTTCACACCACGACGTCCTGCAGTTAATGCTCCAAAATAGTCAATTGCGAACAGTTTCCTGGGCATTGTGGGCAATACAGGTCTTGGTTGCTGTTTTAATAAAAAAAGTGTTAGGTTTGATACGCTGACATGTGTCACAGGTTCGCAAGACTTGTTGAATCATGCGCCTCATCCTTGGCCAAATAAAATTTTCCTGTAATGTAGCTGTAACTTTCTCAATACCCGCGTGTCCAGTGGTATTATGCCCTAACCATAACAAGTCCATCTGGAACACTGGTGGAACAACAATACGAAATTTAGTGTGTTCTTCATCAATAAATTTATGCAGAAGGTTATTGAAGTAGTGATATTGGGATGCCTTCTTTTGTGCCTCGATGAAACTTGGGGTGCCGGGTTGGAGTTCCTTATTAAAGTAATCAGTCAGTAATTTGGTTGGTCCGTAATTCTTCTGCTCTTGGCCTAAACTTGGTAATTTGCCTAAAACGTTTTGGTCCTCTTCGCCCAACATTGCCAACTTTACAGTAGCCTCAACTTCATCCGGGTTTCGACTGAGTGCGTCTGCCACGGTGTTCAATTTGCCTGGGCAGTGTTCCAGTGTCAGATCGAACTGTTGCACAAATGACGACCATCTGTACACCCTGTCGCTACTTACATTGGATTTTAGGATGAAAGTTAATGCCTTATGGTCCGTTCTAATGATGATCGGAAATCCATAAATATACTTCTTCCACTGACCTAGGGCAACTACTATAGACAGCATTTCTAGTTCCGCCGTTGTAGTCCACTTTAACTCATGGTTACGTAACTTCCTACTTGTGAATGCCAGATAAGTAATCTTGGGTTCGTTCTCTGGATTTTCCTGATACAGAACCGCTCCTATGCCAACATTTGAAGCGTCTGTTTGAATTATGAAAGGACGGTCATCTGCAGGATAGCCTAGCTTCACTGCCTTCGCTAGCATTTCTTTGGTCTTTCTAAAAGCCTCATCTTGGTCCTTTCCCCATTTCCATCTGTTATTCACCTTCAAAAGCTCCTGTAATGGTGCTACAGTGTCTGTATATAACTTGCAATGATCTGAAAAGAACTGACAAAGCCCTAAAAACTGCCTGATGTGCTTAATTTTGGTAGGTTTTGGGAAATTTTGTATTGCTGATATCTTCGCCGGGTTAGACTTGATTCCTTTCCCATCGATGACATGGCCCAAAAATAAGGTGCTCCTACTACAAAAATAAGATTTTTCCAGATTTACCTTGAAATTGCAGCGATTAAGATCTGCCAAGAGACGGTCAATTTTGTCCAAATGTTCCTCGATTGTTTTCGAACAGAAAATTATGTCGTCGATGTAGATGATAGTAAATGCTTTTATGTCTGGACTTAAATTATCTTCCAATGCACGGATAAGAGCAGAATTTGAATTTTTCAAGCCAAATGGCAAAGAAGTGATAGGTCTGGTTGCTGAACATGAAACCAGTTAGCATACTAGATTCTGGATGTAATTCGATGTGATGATTTGATTTAGAGTAAGGCTAGGAACTTAAGAGCGCCTCAGTCTTAAGAAAATGGTGGTGATATTTACAATGAATGGTGATGATTGAGGACTGGTAAACCTATGCTGGAATATTAGTCTGGAGTTGGAGGTATTTATCGTAAATATGGGCCAGTACTGTTGGCTAGTACTTAGATTAGAGCCCAAAAGACAGATAAATTAATAATGTTTGGTTTAAAAGAATTTGGGGCTACAATATTAGTAATTTCCTTTTATATAATAACGCGTTTGTTTGTTATGCGCGGCAGAGGATAAATATCCCAAATCAATAGGAAGCTTCTATATGGCGAATTTTGAGGCCATGTTTTCTTGGTATATGATTAACGTAAATCATAGAAGCTTTTCAGTAAAATAAATGGTTTTCGTATGGAGTACACAAGATACGGTATAGGATACTAGGTAGTGGGGAGCATCCCTGCGTTTTCTCAAATACGTATTTGGTATGGCGTTGACGATGAAGGAGATGTTGGAGAAGATGGGCAAGAGGGCAGAGCAGGCCGAGATGAGGGAACGGGAGCGTATGGATGAACTTTAGAGTAAGTTGGAGGAGCAATTTAAACAAGCGGCCGATAGGTCAATGGAAGAACCTAGGGAACAATTTAAACAAGCTGCAGATAGGACTGACGAACAATTTAAACAATCTGCAGATAGGACCGAGGTACAATTAACACAGGCGGTGGAGAAAACTGAGGAGTAACTTAAGGTAGCGACCAATGAGTTACAGGGGAAAATTGACTTCGTTCGTACGTGCTGTTTAGAAGGCATGTGAAAATTAGAGAAACAGCTAGAGACAGTAGAACTTAAAATACAGACGCAAATTGAAAAGATTAGAGATTCTGTTGAGGAAATCGCCGGTCGGGTGACAGAACACATGACTAGCACAGATAAGCGGCTGGGAGACTTATCGTACACATTAGAAGAAGCTACAGCAGAGATTACTCTCCAGCGAGGCGCGATTGATAAGTTACGGATTGACACGGAGACGAGGTTGGAAGAGTTCACCGTGGACATCAGTAAACAAATTACAGAAGCTCAGCAGAAAGCGGAAGACAAAATTGATCTGAAACTTAAGATGAAGCAAAACGAGACTGAGGAAAGAATGAAAGAAATAGAAACTCAGATTCGATTGGAAATGAAGGAGGACATCACGGAGACAGGCAAATAAGTCAAAGATATGATAATGGCTGATAGGGAAAGGAACAAGGAAGATCTACAGGTACTTGGTTCGAGTCTGGAGACGTGGACAGAAGTTTCACAGAAAAATCAAGTGAAGATAGAGGTTGTTGAGAAGTAAATCGCCTATATGAAGGATAAATTAGAACTGTTGGATTTACGAACGGACAAAGAACTTAGTAAATTGAAATGTACAGTTCAACAAACTATTATAGAAAGGGCACCAAGTCAAGTTAGCAATAACGTTGCGTTGAGCGATCTTCTACAGTTACCGCGTCAGGAGTTCCACTGTTCAACTCCGAATGAGACACATAACGTTCCTATTTACAATATCCTGCGGAGCAATGAAGAAAAACCACGGAAGTTTACAGGAAATGACGAGAGATCACCTAAAGCTTTCTTGCGTGAAATTGATGATTTCTTATCAGATTACAAGGTACCACCGGAGCGTAAATTGAGGACAGTAGAAAGATTTCTGGGTGATTCAGTGGCTGAATGGGCGAATGCCTTTCGTTGCACATTCACTACGTATGAGGAGTTTAAGGAGGCATTTCTCAAAAAGTTCTGGGACTTATCGACGCAGCAATCACTGAGAATGGAATTGTATTCACGCAGATATCCGGCAACGTCGATAACGAAGTATTCTCTTTTTTCATTTCTCACATGCTCAAATTTCGGGACTTGGACATGCCACCGAGCGAGAGCGAAATTATAGCAGCAATCTCTCGGCAACTACCTCTTGAAGTGCAGAGGACATTAATTGCAGCTAATGTCAAAACTGCAGCAGAGGCGGAAGTGACGTTAAGACAGCTAGACTTAACATCTAGTCAAAACCAGCCTAGGTTGAGGCATGTTGAGGCTATCCATACGGTAGGGGTGGAAGAAGGAAGCAATCCACCGAAAGTAAGGAAGCGAAATGATTATCAAAGTTTGGGGATTCAAACAATGACACATGAGCAAACCAACAGGAGTGCTGTACATCAGGATGGTAATTGGCAGCGGAGAGACAGAAGAGATCAGTTTCGAAGAAATAATTATCAAGGTAATGGCTTAAATCAGCGAGGATACAGCTATCCAAGGGGACATAACGGGAGAACCTATAGATAGAAGTATCGAAACTATGGTGGGCCCAGAAGACCATATTATTGCTGGGACGAGAAAGAGCGAAACCCCAGAGGAGGAAGAGGCAATTACCAGGAGAACCATGACCAAAGAAGAGAAGAGTCAAGTACATTGAAGAGTTGAGAGGAAAAAAGGAGGAGGAAGACCGGTGGAGAGGAGGCATACAAGCCAGTGGTAATGAAGAATGTCATGGGGCTGAAAGTATTGCGTACAGGGAATACCGTGTAAGGCAACAGGAAAATAGGTTGAATCCTAATGCACCAACCTATGAGAGTAGAGGAAATAGTGGAAGCAAAGCCCAATGACGATTACGGAAAATTAGAATAAATGACATCCCAGAAGAAGAAGAAGAAGAAGAAGAAGAAGAAGGAGAGATGGCAGAAGATGAGAGTGAAGATGATGGAGAAGAAGAGGAAAACCCGAATGATGAACCCGTGATGGTGGAAGCAGATGACCATCAAGAAGACACGGAGAATGTCAACTTCGCGCAGATGAAAAGAGATATTTATTCAGAGGAAGAAGACTGTGAAGAGTGCGGTGGCGTGCAGCGACGTTTTCACGCGTTACTTGATATCTATTACAACATCCGCCAAGATAATGATAGACTATGGGAAGAGAATACAAATTTGCGAGACGGCAAGTAGTACTATAGGAAAGAGATTTGCATATATCCAGATGATAATAAATAGTCAAATAATACATTAAGAAAAAATAAATACTCCATATTCATTTTTTCCCTGGGTAAGAGAGGGATGAGCCGTATCCTGCCGGCCCATAATAATAATTAGAGTATTATTTGACCCAATATGTAAAATTTATTCATAAAAGTTACAGTCTAACATGTTAAAGCATCGTATCCCAAGATAGTTGATACCGGATGTTGAGCAAGACAGTGAGTCGCTGGACATTGCTTCATATTTCCGTATGACCGTGAGAAAGGGTGGCGTAACCAAGCGCTGGCAAGGATCGACACGTGTATTAGATGCTGACCAAGCAATATATTTCAGCCAATGGAAATTAAGGACTTGGGAAACATGGAGGCCACACCACGCCAAATCTTAATTCCAGAATGACCAACGTGCTCAGTTGCTAAAGTCAGTTTCTGTCAGTAATCGGTTTTCCACAGTTTCAGAAGTCAGATATATTTGGAAAAATAATATAAAAATTGGTGGAAGCGATTTGCTAGTGTTTGAGCTGTGTTTTGTAAATATATCACAAATAATATTGTGTCATCATATACGACGAATTTTCTGATTGGTGGTTGGTTCAGACACCCGGGAACCCCATTATTGATATAGCGTCACCGAAGCCTCCTCAGTAACCCAAGCTCTGGAGAGCGTCACTCAGTGTTAAATGCTTGGATGGTGCGGAAGCACAAATTTTTAATTGATGATCGTGATTAACATCGTGTTATTCCAGTAACAGTAACTGTTCTAAATAATCTTTTAAATTGTGCAGTTGGAAGATTTTACTGTTCTTGAGTAAACGGAATAGTATATTTTAGCAAAGTTTACTTTCAATATATAAGGACGGTGCTTAGTGAACGCTGTGTAACAAGTGTTGTGGAAACGTGCTATTGTTTCACTACTTCGCGACGGGCGCGTTTCACGAGGAACTTCCGTAGCGAGCCGTGTGCTGCTTTTAAAACTGTATTCTCACCTTTTAAGTGAAGTGTATGACAAATGTATCAGTGTGTTTAGCTGGTCTTGTATAGAGAAAGGGTATTTCGGCTCGTAGCATTAAGCAGCGAAGATATTGTCAAACATGGTCTTCTGTGTTCCAGTGGAGTATTTTCCAGCAAGATGATGGCGATGCATGCAGAAGAAAGAAGTGCATTCTCACATGTTAATGCTGTGATTAACATGGAGTAAGTCCCTCAATCAGCGGGGATGTAAGCTGCTATCCTGGTATCTCGAGAGTCGTCGGATGGAATTCAGTTAAGACGCATGTGTTATTTATGGCATGATATGCAAATTATGTTAAGGTACTAGGGCAGTGTAGATAGAATTTTTAACTTCATGTAAAGTAAGCCTGAAGGCATGTGTTTGTTTGATTTTGTTAATATGATAGATTCGGATACGAGAATAATGCATGTTTATTTTATTTTCATTTTGCTTTATGATTAGATGATTGGGAAAATGAGGGATTGATAGGATTAGTTGTTGTTTATTTACGCATGTTACTTAGCATAGGGTATTCCAAGTTTTCCTTATATATTTGCTAGAAGGGCTAGATTGACAGGTTCATCTTTATACAACGTTCAATACGTATTAGTTCATTTCATTTCGGTTATTCAGAGAGACAGGTATAGATATTCTGCATGACGCATGATTTTACGGAAGCTGACTGAAGGAGCTGCAGAACGTCGTTGTTAAAATAAGATCTTTGAGTTATGTTTGATTATGTTTTACCTGATGGTCTGTAAAGGACATGAACTGAGTCTCATAATGTGGAAGGCCAATGGGATTTATGAGAAATAATGAGATAAAAATTGCATGCCGAATTATAATGTAATGATGCAGGCTGATTGTATGCCTTGTAAAGAGAAAGAATATTGTGCAGATGTGTGTGCCTGCTAAGTGTCTTCTGAGTGTATATTGTGATCAGAATGGACAGTATTAATTCCAGACTATTGAGTCTGATGATATTCAATGGTAAAAGCATGCTAAGAAGGTATGAATATATGTGAGTTTCCGTGTAGCCGGCGCAAGGCGTTATCTCATGGCAAGCTGATTTCCGGCCTGTGTTTATCTGTAGGTGTGAAGGAGACGAAACTTCCTAGTGACGGCCTCGGGAGACAGAATCTAAACTTTAGCCTAGTGTTGAAATCAACATTACTTTTCAGCTCGTAATCTACCCGGAAGTACATGACGGATGACCGCGCAGTTGAGCGCTCAAATGCAGCAGAAAGAGGCAATGTTGCCCATTGCTTTCTTCGTGATATCAAGGGTTATTTATATGTCTTTCCCTTACAGGTTGATTTTTTTCATTGTTATTTGTGGTTGTATACCGTGTCTCGTTGTTTTTAAAGGGAACAGCCCGAGTGCTGAAGTATTGATGGTTTATATAGTTCTGTCTAGATCTTTTGCAGTGAACCGGGTTTCACATTAGAATCTGTGTAGCATTTAAGACTTTACTCGATATCCGATGTATATAGATGAGTTTGTTTGATTTTTTGAATTGTTGTAAATATAGTGTAGGATATGCCCCTAGTATTTTGCATAACTTACATAGCGTCCATTGCGTCTTAATTATTTTCCTTTTCGTAGTAACTTTTCTTTATTATGTAATTTCTATTTAACGGTTGTATCTCGACGACTCTCGGATTTAACTTAAATTTGGAAACCGTATCGTTGTGATGCGATAGTGTGTAACTCCATACGGAAATACCACATGTCAGTGTTTGCGTACACTTGTTGCCAGACAATATAAACAATGGATTATAAGAAGCAGCTCAGTCTTGATGTATATAATGTTCTTTGCTGAACTTGATTTTTGATTTCAAATTTTATCTTATCATTCAAGTAACGTTTTGATTTCCATTTATTTTCTACATTTTTGAGTTCATTTGGCATATTATTTTTTCTTGATTTAATTGTTTTCTCGTAATATGATCGGGGATATTTATCAATAAATCCATCTTACCCCCCTATGATTGTTTCTCATTCGTGTTATACCTCCATTTCCTTTCATTGATTGATATTTTAGAGTAGAACTTCGACTTTTTATCCTGACCCAACCGACAACCTACCCACACTCAATACAGTTTGAGAAGCAGCACATGGTTCGTTACGGAAATTCCTCGCGAAACGCGCTCGTCGCGAAGTAGTGAAACAATGGCACGTCTCCACTACACTTGTTACACATCGGTCACTAAGCACCGTCTTTATATATTGAAAGTAAACTCTGCCAAAATATACTATTCCATTTACTCAAGAACAGTAAACTCTTCCAACTGCACAATTTAAAATATTATTTAGAACAGTTACTGTTACTGGAATCACGATCACCAATTCAGAGTTTGTGCTTCCGCACTATACAAGCATTTAGCACAGAGTGACGCTCTCCAGAGCTTGGGTTACTGAGGAGGCTTCGGTGACGCCATATCAATAATGGGGTTCCCGGGTGTCTAAACCAACCACCAATCAGAAAATTCGTCGTGTATGATGACACAATATTATTTGTGATATATTTACAAAACACAGCTCAAACACTAGCAAATCGCATCCACCAATTTTTATATTACTTTTCCAAATATATCTGACTTCAGAAACTGTGGAAAACTGATTACTGACAGAAACTGACTTTAGCAACTGAACACGTTGGTCATTCTGGAATTAAGATTTGGCGCGGTGTGGCCTCCATGTTTCCCAAGTCCTTAATTTTCATTGGCTGAAATATATTGCTTGGTCAGCACCTACTACACGTGTCGATCCTTGCCAGCGCTTGGTTACGCCACCCTTTCTCACGGTCATACGAAAATATGAAGCAATGTCCAACGACTCACTGTCTTGCTCAACATCCGGTATCAGCTATCTTGGGATACGATGCTTTAACATATTAGACTGTAACTTTTATGAATAAATTTTACATATTGGGTCAAATAATACTCTAATTATTATTATGGGCCGGCAGGATACGGCTCAGTATAGTATTGATGAAACTATTTGTGTGACTATAGAGGTCTGCAGTTCGCCTTTTGATCTAAATTTGACGATTTTCTTGTGTGGGGCTCAAAATTTTCAAATGACTTTTACTTCCTTGATTTTCAATATCTGCACTTTTAGAATGACATCCTAAACTTAAGGTTTCTGATGCATATAGAGCTTCCGGTATGATAACTCTTTTATAATGTTTCGGTTTAGCATTACGTGACATTACTCGTTTATTGTAGTGATCCCATGTTAGTATAAATGCCCTCTGATGTTTTGAGGCCCCTTCTGTATTGTCCCAACTGTCTAATCCTGAAGGAAGAATTATTTCTCCAAGGTATTTAAAAACTGGACACCTGTGAAATTGTCCCATATGCCGCTTCAATTTTATTTCTTGCCCTTTTCCTGATTATTATTATTATTATTATTATTATTATTATTATTATTATTATTATTATTATTATTATTATTATTGTGCCCAGCTACCTAAATTATAAGTTAAAACGGCCGTGATCGTGGTTCATATCGGATCAAAAACCGTCCGGATCCAAGCTCGTAGGTCCTATGTTAAGCATCAGTAAATCGGTACACACTATAAGATGCAGCCGGATGTATTTATTAAGACACTTGTTAATGAACATGCACTTGAAATTGAGAAAAAGAGTTGCCCTGAAATTCTATTACTAATATATACAAACAAATAATTAAAAGATTGTGATGCAGGGCCCGTGAAAACTCATTGATACCGTAGACATACACAGGGTGAAGTATACAGAATGGAGTGGATACAACGTTGATGGTGCAACTTACGGACTCTGATCCTTATATTTATTGGAGTTTTAAGATTATAAGTGGAAATGCTATCACCTGAAATTCTCTCTCACGAAATAACTGGCCCGATAACCTTCGATGTTAGGCGCCTTAAAACAACAAGCATCATCATCATCATCATCATCACGAAATCACTCTTGTGATTTACGTCGTTGAGCAATATTAATAGTCTACTTTTTTATATTAATCTCATTGAAGTTTCTTCTCATTGCCTTTCTTTCTTTGTTGTTTACCACAAACTCCTTTATTATTCTCCGTTTCCAGTACAACGTTCCTGGTGTGAATCGTATTTTGGAGCGGGGAAGACATAGCATCACATGGAGTAAAATAAAAGGGTAATGAACAAAGAAAAGGAAAAAAAGGTTGACGCCTACCTGGGGAGTTAGACGTCACGATAACAAAATGTCTCCCACAAAAAAAAACGGAAGTAATGCACCAGTACACACAATCAAAGTATTTAAAACAGAAAAGTAAATACCAAACAAGGCGAGATATTTACACAGTCATTCAGCACTCAATCACACAAGTTGATGAACATCAGAGGGAGTGGGAGAAAAGCAAGGAGACCAGAAACTTACCAGGTTCGGTACGCAAATAGTCCATGCGTAATTAGAGCATCAAATTAAGTAGCTCTGCAAATAATCAAACACGATGATAGAATCTCATCACTTAAATTCCGTACAATTACACATTTTTCTGCTGCAGGTAAATGAACACAGTCAGAGTTCACAATACCTTAGCTCGCGAGAATGTGGTGACGGATATGCAGCGGAATATTCACGACTGAGCCGTCAATACGTACAAGGAAAAGATCACTCCAGAAGGTCAATGGCAAAGTAAAAGAGACAGGAACGAAACCAAATATCACTAAAATATCTCGCGTTGTTTATACTCAAGATACAAGGCACACTGAAAAGGGATAAACGAAAGCAAGGATACTGCCGCTCGGAATTGGCTGGCAGTATAAGAAAAGGAACAATAAAATCGAAATAACTGAAACACGTCACATAAAGGAAAGCAAAAGGAAACAATATATCGAGTCATCGTGCCCGTCAAGACCCCACATAGAGGAGAAGGAAAAAACTTGACTCTCGCATGAGGTTAAGACACTACTATACATAAATTACGAACTTTCGACTACTACTACTTAAGAATGCTTTCATTCCTCCCCTGAAGGGGGAGGCGGGCCTCCTAGACGGTGACGCCGTCTCTCAGGCCAGGAGATTTGTGTCGGAGACGGAAATGTGCAGAGAAGGTGAAAGGGTTGGTGGCCGTGGCCTATTCTAGGAACTATCCCGGCATTCACTTTAGTGCAGGAGAATGGGCAACCACGGAAAATACTTCTCAGGGCAGCCGACGGTGGGAACCAGCCTCTCACCGTCTCCCGAATTCAGAGACGTAGATCCACGGTAGAGCCGTGGTCACCCATCCTCTGCTCGGTTGGCGGGTCGGAGTGCAGAGCTCTCTGACTACGGACCAGCCGTGGCCACTTGTGTGCCGAAACCTACTCTGCATCAGACAGACCACACTTCTCGATGGTTTCAGGCTGAAGGATTTTTAGCCCTCCGACCCATTGGGGTCTTGAGTGCAGTTCTGAACATGGTGATAAAGGGACGTCATAGATGGCAAACGGTGGAACTGTTAGAACGGAATCGAGCTGACCAGAATATGGTCTGCACCCATTGAGTGGTTTGGTCTAATATGACTTTGGGCCTTTTTTAGCCTAGGCCTTCGGTTTCATAGTTGCACAGGGATGAGATTAGGGCGTTTGTGTTGTCTGGTAAGTTGGAGTAGAATGTGCGGACATTCTTTCTGATCCTGGTGTAGATGTCTTCAATTTTGAGATCATTATGGATGCCTCGATTCCGTTCAAACCATTCTGCTCCTGAGTAAGACGCAGCGCGTGGTTCTGCAGGCTCTGGACCCTCCGGACAGGATTGGCATATCGAGGATTGGTCTTAATGAGGTCTTGTACAGGGTGAGCCTGTTTTCTGTATTTATCCCATTGTCGGATTTCATGAGTGGTATAATTATTTCTGATAGGCGATGAATCGCCTGGGCCGGAATACCGTTGACGTGATTTTAAAACGTCAATCCTCTGTCTAGGGTAACTCTCAGGTATTTAGTAGAATTTGCCCACGGATCACCTCTCCAAAAAAGATCAGGGGCTGGGGGCCCTCACGAGTTCTCTTATAAAACAGAGTTGCTCAGCGTTTACTAACATTAATTTTGATTTTACATTTTCGAAGCCAAGGTTCGAAGATGGAGAGATTATCCTGAAGATAATTTTGAACTCTGAAAACTGGCCATGAGACAGAAAAAATTGCAGTGTCGTCAGAATACATAATTATAGACCTTCGCGTGCGTTGGAGGTTAAATAGTGCATGTAAAATAACTCCACCCTGAGGGACTCCCGAAACAATGGGACGGCGGTCAGACAAGGTTTTGTTAACTTCAACTTCAATCCGACAAGTAGTGAGATTAATATAATGGTGGATGTTCTGGGAAACGGCAATATCCAGCGTGTGCGGTCTGTGATTAGGTTTGTGGGGATAGTGTATAGGCCGGTCTGGTCCACGGGTAAGTGCTGGAACCATGCCTTTCATACCATGCAAATTCGGAACTCCTTAGAGCTTTCTTCGTAGTTAGGGATAGTATCTTAACGCTTATTATAGGAAACACAATCTTCAATTAGGATTTTAAAATGTCGACAAGATGGTAAATAAAATCTCACAGAATAGAATATTCATGCAGGATATCAAAGATATCTCACTGCTGAGATCACCATATCAAAGTCCTACAGCAGTAGTTATACAGAATAGATATTAGAGAGTAAAAAAAAGGGTTTCTTGGCTAATAATAATAATAATAATAATAATAATAATAATAATAAAACCAAACCAAACCCCATGGCACTACAGCCCTTGAAGGGCCTTGGCCTACCAAGCGACCGCTGCTCAGCCCGAAGGCCTGCAGGTTACGAGGTGTCGTGTGGTCAGCACGACGAATCCTCTCGGCCGTTATTCTTGGCTTTCTAGACCGGGGCCGCCATCTCACCGTCAGATAGCTCCTCAATTCTAATCACGTAGGCTGAGTGGACCTCGAACCAGCCCTCAGGTCCAGGTAAAAATCCCTGACCTGGCCGGGAATCGAACCCGGGGCCTCCGTGTAAGAGGCAGGCACGCTACCCCTACACCACGGGGCCGGCAATAATAATAATAATAATAATAATAATAATAATAATAATAATAATAATAATAATAATAATGATAATGTTAAAGGTTTTGTCATGGGATCCTTCATTTTGTTACACCATTAACGTGGCACTACCCGATCTTATTTTTCCGTATGGCAGATTCAAAACTAAAATAGCCATAATGATCGCCAGCCTTCGATAAAAGACGGCACGGGGTGGAGAAGAATAACTTTACTGCACTCACATAATAATCTAATGAAACTCGATCACGCGGCTAGCTTTCTGGGATGCAGTATAGCTAAATGGTTACCGTGCTGGCCTTTGGTCACAGGGGCCCCGGGTTCGATTTCCAGCAGGGTCGGAAAATTTAACCATCATTGGTTAATTCCGCTGGCACTGGGGTAGGTGTATGTGTCGTCTTCATTATCATTCCATCCTCATCACGACGCGCAGGTCGCCTGCGAGCGTCAAATCAAAAGACCTGCACCTGGCGAACCGAACATGTCCTCAGACACTCCCGGTGCTAAAGGGTATACGCCATTTTTTCTGGGATGCAGTGGTATTGATGATTTAACTAACAATCAGTTAATCTATTCCTTATACATTTGACTAGCAAATGTACCCGTGCTTCGCTACGGTACTCTACATTGTATACGGATATCGAAGTAAATTAGTGCACATTAAGTGAATAAGATTTTTAAATTGGGTTTGTCTTGGCTTTATCCGAGAATCAGTATTGTGAAAACCACAGACGTTGTTTCCAATGAAAGTGTGATTTGCGGAATTGCGATGATAACGGCAAGTCCACTTGTTTACTGCAATTCACAACGAAGAAAGTAATTTTCATTTAACGGCAGACCCCATTGCCTAGTGCGCGCCCAAAATCGATTTGGGGAGGTTTCATTACAATGGCAGACCCCATTTCCTACTTCCAGATAGATTACAGTTGAGGAACTTTTATTATATTTGCAAGGACCTTCCTTACTGCCAGTCAAAAGTGAGTTGCGTTCTTATCTTTATAATGGCAGACGCATTTTCTAATGCCAGTCAGCTTCCTGCCAGTCACACCGAGTGGGTGAGATTCCATTATAATAGCAGGCCACTATGCCTATCGTCAGTCACATTTTAGATGGTCAATTTATTTATAATGGAAGACACGCTCCCTAGAGTTCTGCTAGTCGAATCGAGAAGGGAATTATGCATTAAAATAGTGCACAAGAGATGTAGGACGACCCCATTCTTATTGCCTGTCAAAGTCGATGTGGGGAGGACTGAAAACAATAGCAGAAGTCCTCCTTCTGACAGTCACTATCGATTTGCAATGTATTTAATACCAATGGCAGACAAACCCTTTCTAGATTGCTACAAATCGACGTCAATGAAAGAATATAGTCGTCGTACGGAAGTATAAGGATGTTAACCATCATTTACAGAATAACTCCTGCTAAACGGTACATCAAATCGAAAAACGGATTGTACGATAAGACGAACTTTCTGGCCATATCTTGGGGTCATCAGTTTCCCCCGTACCAAGTTTCAAATTTCTCAGATTTCTGGAAGTGCCTCATTAATTCACGTCTTTTTTCATTTTCAAATATTTATATATACATCGCTCCAGCCCGACTTGCTTTTATATATATAGATGACGAATAAGCATGAGCACGTTGAAAAGTGCAGACTTCCACTTCGAATTTCATATCTCCTAAACGGTTTATGATATTAGGAAACGGTTTGCACCATCAGACGCTTCATTTATCGCTAGACATGTTTGTTTCTAAACCATATCCTCGTATCTCCCATATTAAGGGGGTAAATTGAGTTCAAAGTTTGAATAGGGTGAAATTTGGGTGCATTTTTTACATTTTACATTACTTTTTGCCTACTTATGTATAAGCTAGAATCATGAAATTTGGTACACATATGTCCCTTAATAGTAAAAATGTGCGCACCCAACGTGATGATCCTATCATTATTATAAGTGTGTCAAACAATGAAATATACTAGGAAAAATCACCAAATTTACGAACAATCCAGAAATACGGCCAAATTTAACGTATAAGGGAGAGAGAGATACGACAAAATGTCACAGGACCAAAGTTGTAGATCACTCCGAATTGAAGTGACATTGTGCCATCCGTTTTGTGATACGACTTACCGTTTAGCCAAAAAATAGCTCAGAAGGAATGTCTGCACAGACATTAAAATTGCCTCCATATTTCGATATCTTTGGGGGTAAAAAGTGAAAAATTTGAACATCTTGGAATTTTCCCGTCGGTTAGGAACCAAAAGCTATAATTTCACCAAATTTTAATTGTCTATCTCGTCTGGCAGGTTGTGCCGCCATCTTGATTAGGGGGGATGGGGTATAAAAATGAGGAAATTCCCGAAAATTTTTAAGCCCACGAAACCTACAGGTTATCGTTTTGGATATACTATACGACTGTGTTCTTATGCTGAGCCCAAAATTTGAGCCCCCCCCCAGCGTGCCCCCTTCAGGGAATTTTGAGAATTTCCGATTTTTCTAGGGATCCTGGGATCATCAGTTTCCCTCGTACCAAGTTTCAAATTTCTGAGATTTCGGGAAGTGCCTCATTAATTCAAGTCTTTTTTCATTTTTAAATATTTATATATACATCGCTCCAGCCCGACTTGCTTTTATATATATAGATGCTAAGTAAGGAGGCTAGCTCATGGAGTCTATCTTGGGTAGATAATTCTTCGTAAGTTGTAGTTTCGATCGTTCAGTGGAGAAAACAATAACGGGGAGAGGTAGAAACATGTAAATATCGTTCATTAGTCCGATACACTTGCACCTATGCTTGAGTTATTTAGCACTAATGGCACTAATGGCTTTCATTCCCATACAGCAAAATATCAGCCAACTACAAAGGCTGCCAAGGTGATTTCCTTAGTCAGCATGTTTTGTGAGGGAGCGTGCCGCTCGTTCACGCGAGATGGCTGAGGTAGATTTAATATAATAATAATAATAATAAAAATAATAATAATAATAATAATAATAATAATAATAACTGCAGCCTGAAACAACCACCCGCCGATTCTACTACTTACAAAATGTAAAAAAAAAAACACTTTTCAACACATTCTACAAAACCATTCGAGTAAATTTATTTATTTATTTATTTATTTATTTATTTATTTATTTATTTATTTATTTATTTACTTATTTATTTATTTATGCGAGTAAAGTCTGAGGGCTCCATTAAGCCCCGGGCTTGCCTCCATTGCAGGCCTTAACGTTACGCCACTGGCATCATATTCTGTATTGTCACTTCATTAGGAACACCTGGGACATGACAGTTCGTGATCAGTGACACTATACCACTGGGTGAAAACGTCACGAGTGGTTCACAGATAACGTGCCGATCCCTTTTCTACACGTCAGACACTCAGACACTCCTGGCGCTAAAAATAGCCATACGCCATTTTTTTCTGGGATGCAGTGGTCTTGATGATTTCACTAACAATCAGTTAATCTATTCCTTATACATTTGATGCATTCATCAGTAATGTGAAGACGTGATGACTGACCGCGATCCCTACCTTGACCGCGACCGATATGCTGGAACGCGCTGTGAGGGCTGCTACTACGTCTCCAAAAAATGTACGTCTACTACACAAGAAGCTGCAGCAGGCGTGGCTTGATTTAGACATGGACGCCTTGTGGAATATATCCTTCTACATTCACCTCACATGACCCCGCCACCAATGACAGTTGCTGTCTACAGAATGCTTCATTTAATTTTTCCTAACTTAGGCTTGATCTTCACATTCCTATTACTCTCCAGCCATTGTTGCCAGCTCTTTATACCAAAACAATTCTCTATACTTTAATGTCCTTTACTTCCAAATTGTGAATATTCTGAGTTCTGAGTCCACCCAGCTTTCATTCCCATACAGCAAAATATCAGTCTGAAAACAAACCTATGTACAGGAAGTTTAGTCCAAGAACTCACTTCCTTCTTACAGAATACCGAACCGAGCTCGATAGCTACAGTCGCTTAAGTGCGGTCAGTATCCAGTATTCGGAAGATAGTGGGTTCGCTGTCGGCATCTCTAAAGACGGTTTTCCATGGTTTTCCATACTCACACCAGGCAAATGGTGAGGCTGTACCTGAATTAAGGCCACGGCTGCTTCCTTCCCACACCTAACCCTTTCCTGTCCCATCGTCGCCTAAGACCTATCTGTGTCGGTAACTTGTAACAGAATACCGTTGATCGTAACTGCATTAACTAGAATCTCTTCTTTCCATTTTGCACTTTTCACTAAATGGTCCATGTTTACTGTGAACAACAAAGATACAAGATTGCAGCCTTCCTATTTCCTGCATTTACTTTGAACCGAGGACTCATTCTGCCATTACTTCTCACTGCAATCCGATTATGAATAATGGGATTGTGTTTGATAGCTTGTAATAACCTACCTATAATCCCGTAATCCCGCAGTACCGAACACATCTTTCTCGTTGGTACTTTTCCAAATCTAAGAAACATAAACATAACTGTGTATTCCACTCGCAACATTATTCAGTTAGTTGCTACATACTACAATTTTGGCCCTGACAGCCCCTCTGTGGTCTGAAACCACAACGCATTTTATCCAACTTTTTTCAACCTTTGACCGCACCTTCCTTTACAAAATGCACAATTCCCCATCTAGGCCTACATCAATTCGTCCTTGGAGCCATGTTTGATGCCAATGAATTGCCTTGATAGTCGCTAAAGCCCTTTCTATTATCTTGTGTATAAATAGGTGCAATTACTGATTTATTCCCGTCCGAAGGTACCTTACTAACATTCTGTACAAATCCCTTTATTCAGTGAAGATATTTCATTCTTGGCTTCCCATTATATTACCTTATTTCGGGTCTAATTCATCCATCCTGCTGTTTAATGCCGATTTCGAATATTTACCACGCTTTCCACTCCCATGGGCATTCCCTCTGTGGGTGGGAGCGGTAGAATAACACCCACGGTATCCCCCACATGTCGTAAGAGGCGACTAAAATGGACCTCAGGAGCTCTTAACTTTGGAGCGTGGGTTGGCGACCAAGGGGCTCTTAGCTGAGTCCTGGCTTTGTTTCTACATACTAGTACCAGGCTCCTCACTTTCATATATCCTATCCGACCTTGCATGGTCATCTCTCGTTCTTTTCGGACTCTGACGGTAATAAAAAATTCGAAGCCTAGGGAGTATTTCATTTTCCCGCCCTTCGTGGCCATTGTCTTTCTTTGACCGACACCTTCATTTTTCGAAGTGCTGTAGTGTTATATAGAGGATGGTTGCCTCTTGAAGCAATAATCACCACCACCACTTCCTTGGGCGTAATTTCAATACCATCCTTGTTCTCCTTCCCGTAAACTCCATTTCTTAGGGACTTCAAAAAATATCTTCTTTTACGTTGAGAAGGTCTTCAAAGTCCGCCTCTAGGATGCAGTGGTTAGTGTGATTAGCTGCCACTCCCGGAGGCCCGGGTTCGATTCCCCGTTCTGCCACGAAATTTGAAAAGTGGTACGAGGGCTGGAACGGAGTCCACTCAGCCTCGGGAGGTCAACTAAGTAGAGGTGGGTTCGATTCCCACCTCAGCCATGCTGGAAGTGGTTTTCCGTGGTTTCCCACTTCTCCTCCAGGCAAATGCCGGGATGGTACCTAACTTAAGGCTACGGCCACTTCCTTCCCTCTTCCTTGTCTATCCCTTCCAATCTGTTCATCCCCCCGTAAGGTCCCTGTTCAGCATAGCAGGTGAGGCCACCTGGGCGAGGACTTGTCATCCTCCCCAGTTGTATCCCCTAACCCAGAATCTGAAGCTCCAGGACACTGCCCTTGAGGCGGTAGAGGTGGGATCCCTCGCTGAGTCGAGGGAGAAACCGACCCTGGACAGTAAGTAGATTAAGAAAGAAAGAAAGAAAGATCTTCAAAAGATTTCATGCATATCTCCAGTGATCTCCTTGTATCTAAGATGAGTTCACCTGATTTCCCAAAACCCCATAATTTTCCTTTTCCCTTCCTTTCTAAAATTCTTTATTACTGTCCAGAATGGTTTTCCTTGCCGCTTGACCGAGCGTTTCCAGGTTATTACCGATATCTTTCCATGAATTCCTACTGGATACTGCACTGATTTGTTTAGCCCAGTTTCTTTCATCAACGCACAATTCCCCATCTACATCAATTATTCTTTGAAGCCTTGTTCGATACGCCTTCATTCTATGTTTACATGCTGCCCTCAATTCATTATTTTTCGAAGATGTTCGCTTTTCTCGTCTTAACATACAATTGTTCCTAAGTATTCTCTTGTCGCCCTACTGCAACATCCCTGAATACCACCCATTCCCTTTTTACATCCCGAGCTTGCTGACTGTCTATTCTTTGAAAGTTTTCAATAATCACATCCACGTTCTTCTGTCTAAATTATTCGTCCTGGACACTTCTGCGTCAGCAGACAGACTTCAGTTTCTCTATCTTGGCTTAGTGTTACTAGTTCACTGCAGATCAGATGGTGATCTGTATAATCGAAAAACCGCCGGAATACTCTGTGGTCAGGGTGGTTGATTACACCAACAGTATCTTTTGCCTGCTGTAAGACTAAATGAGTGGTCAGTGGCTCTCAACTTGGGAGCGTGGGTTGGCGACCACGGTTTCTCTAGCTGAGTTTAGCATTGCTTCTGGTTACTATTATCAGTCTCCTCACTCTCACCAAACCAATTCCACCTTCGTCGGACAAATCGTGATCTTTCCCGACACCGACAGTGTTAGGTTTGCAAGGCCTAGGAAGTCCTTCATTTCTTACGCCTTTCGTGACCCTTCCCTTACTTTCCCGATACCCTCATTTTCAGAAGTATTGGACCTCTTCTTTTTTCCCTATGAATAGTGTTAAGAGAGGTTGGTTACCCAATTGTATTTCTTCAAAAAACAAAATCACTAGCAGCAGCACCATCACCACACCTAACAAGTTTTTCTGAATTTAGTCAGTTATGATATAGTCAATTATGGAACTGGTTCCCATACCCTTCGACTTGTAACGGTGAATAGCTTCATGAATGAACAAGAATTCGCAACTACTAAATTCATACTAGCGCAGAAGTCTAGTAAATGATTCCCTTTCCTATTTGCTTTCGTATAGTATCCACATTTATGTCGCAAAGGAAACCATCAAGTAATTCTCTATTGTTTTGAAGTAGTGGATATTCGAATGCAGAAAAGAAGAAATTGACGTAAAATGCTATACCTGTTTCTTTTTCGAAATGCTCGAGAAACTCAAGAAGCGGTAAAGGTACGACGCGAATGTTATAGTACATGGCACCTCAGATTTCCTCTTAGTGGAGTCCACGAGCACATCTGTAGAATCAGCAAGAAAAGAAATTGATTAGCTGCATAAAGTCGTTGATGGTCTGAAGAAGAATTGGAGGTATAAATAAACAGAAGTGCTGCTATAAGTGATTAAGGTGATCTAAACTGCAAGAAAAACGTTTAAGTTTGCATCCTCATATCCTGATTTCAATCTCAAGTTGCCTTAAAATGAATGAATAATACGAACAATTAAAATTTCCTGGAAATATTGTTTAAGATGCTGTGGGTGTTTATTCTAAGATTTCTTTGATCTGTCCGTCGTTGGAGTGAAATTCCACTTACTTTTGATTGTATGATCAGGCTTATTCAGTGTAGAATTGGCCTCGAAAATGTTTTTTTTAAATTTTAATGAGCAGAAATGGCCTGTAAATAAAATCAGGGATGAAATAATATATAAACATGTCGACTAGTTATTCAATAAAGTTGCGTCGTGTATCTGTGCGCTTGTATTCGGAATGTGATGCATTGTAACCTAACTGTTAACAGCCCTGAGAATGCTTTTCATTAGTTTCCTATTCTCACAGCTGAAAAATGTCAGGAACATCCAGTAATCAGGGCATGGGCGTTGTCTCATTTTCACCGAAAACCTGCCCTTGTTAGTGCGAAGGTAAACTCCTTTCTTTGCAGGAGGATAGATTACCTGTAAGAATAAGGGAGTCGGTCTTGAAGGGAAAACAAGATTATGATGGTTATACTCAGTTTTTAATTTTAAAGATAAGAAACTAAACTCGTGTCCTAATGAAATGTGATGGCGTATGGCTTTTAGTGCCTGGTTGTGTCCGAGGACTTCGGCTCGCCAGGTGCAGGTCTATTGATTTGACACGCGTAGGCGAACTGCGCGTCATGATGAGGATGAAATGATGATGAAGAAGACACATACACCCAGTCCCCGTATTAGAAGAATTAACCAATTATGCTTAACATTCTCTACTCTGCCGGGAATCGAACCCGAGACCCCTGTGACCAAAGGCCAGCACGCTAAACTTTTAGCCATGGTGCCGCATAACTCATGTCCTCATTCCGAGGTGATGCAGCTCTTTGCAGGCACATCCCCTCTGGGGTGAGCTGCATGTACCATTCCAACCATATACCAGCCCTCCTGCCAGTTTTTAATTCCTGGCAGTAACGGGAATTGAACCCGGGTCCCAAGGACGGCAGTTAATAAACACAAGACGTTACGCTACGTATACAAGCGATTTAAAGATAAGAGGTATGGAACTAAATGAGGCCGCGGAGCTAGTTACAAATAGAAGACTGTGGTGGCGTTTATTAGTTCACAGAGGCTTGCAGACTGAACATTGAAAGGCGTAACAGTCTATAGTGAAGATGTCTATACAAGGCATGTATTTGTCACGGAACGCAACCAATAGCTCGGTTTTAACGTCCAATCAGGTCTAAGATACACATAATAGCCTTTCCGTGTCTTCAAATAGCAGGTAAGACGTCAGCAAACATGTGACAGTACTGAACGTTGCATGTCAGCCTGGTCACGCAATTGGTACCGAGCGTCCTCGCAACTACAGTATTTACAAGCCGTCGCAAACAGTTCATTTATCGAATGATACATGCAAAACGTTCATGCAGTTAGTTGCAAACTTAGATTGTGAAATATCAGAACCTAACAATATCGAAGAAAGGAAATATGAAAATAAAGAGGGATCTCCACTTCTGTGGAATGCTTACCGTTTCTTACTCGTACAGAAATACTGTCGTGGTCGTGTTATTGCAACTCGCATTATTTAGGTTTTATAGTATTTTGATTAAGGGAAGAATATTTCTTTGATAAACCTTTCTGATGTTAATTATAAAAGTGATGTTCGGCGTCATACTGTAGATCCTAAGTGACACCAGAGCACCTGAAATAGGATTCTTTAACGTGACAGTAAATCTACTCGTCACGAGTCTATTGTATTTTAGAACTCTCCGTTGCTAACCGTAGGCTTGAACAAATGTGACTTTACTAAACGTCGCCACAATCCTCGATTCGCAACTAGTGTTGTGCCCTCATTTAGTTCTACACCTCTTATCCTTAAATCGTTAGAAATTGAGTCTAACCGTCGTCGTCTTGGTCTACTTCTACTTATTTTACCCTCCATAACAGAGTCCATTAATCTCCTAGGTAGCCTACCCTCCTCCATTCGCCTCACATGACCCCATCACCGAAGCCGGTTTATGCGTACAGCTTCACCCACTGAGTTCATTTCTTACATGAGCTTTTATCTCCTCATTCCGAATACCTTCCTGCCATTGTTCCCACCTGTTTGTACCAGCAATCATTCCCGCTACTTTCATGTCTGTTACTTCTAACTTATGAATAAGATATCGTAAGTCCACCAAGCTTTCGCTCCCGTAGAGCAAAGTTGGTCTGAAAACAGACCGATGTAAAGACAGTTTCGTCTGGGAGCTGACTTCCTTCTGACAGAATACTGTTGATCGCAACTGCGAGCTCACTGCATTAGCTTTACGACACCTTGATTCAATCTCACTATATTACCATCCTGGGAGAACACACAACCTAAATACTTGAAATTCTCGAGCTGTTCTAGCTTTGTATCACCAATGTGACATTCAATAGTTTAATTTCTTACCTGCTGACATCAATTTAGTCTTCGAGAGGCTAATTTTCAAAAAATCATACTCATTGCACCTATTTTCAAGTTCCAAGATATTAGACTGCAGGCTTTCGGCACAATCTGTCATTAGGACCAATTCGTCAGCATAGGCCAGACTGCTTACTACATTTCCACCTAACTGAACCCCTCCCTGCCATTTTATACCTTTCAGCGGATCCGTGTAAACTACGAACAACAAAGGTGAAAGATTACAGCCTTGTTTAACCCCTATAAGTACCCTGAACCAAGAGCTCATTCTACTACCAATTCTCACTGAATCCCAATTGTAAACATAAATGCCTATGATTGATTTTAATAATCTGCCCATAATTATTCCATAGTCCCCCAGTATAGCGAACACCTTTTCCCTCGGTACCCTGTCATATGCTTTCTATATCTACGAAACATAAACACAACTTGCCTATTCCTCTCGTAGCATTTTTCAATTACCTGGCGCATACTGAAAATCTGATCCTGACAGCCTCTCTGTGGTCTGAAACCACACTGGTTTTCATTCAACTTCCTCTCAACGACTGATCGCACCCTCCCTTCCAAGATGCCAGCGAATACTTTACCTCTATAGTTGTTGCAATCCTTCCTGTTCCCTTGCTTATAGATAGGTGCAATTACTGCTTTTGTCCAATCTGAAGGTATCTTACCAACACTCCATGCTAATTTTACTACTCTATGAAGCCGTTTCATCCCTGCCTTCCCACCATATTTCACTATTTCGGGTCTAATTTCATCTATTCCTGCTGTTTGATGACAAAGGAGTTTATTTACCATCCTTTCCACTTCCTCAAGTTTAATTTCACCAACATCATTTTCCTCCTCCCCATGAGCTTGGCTGTTCGCAACAGCACCAGGGTGCTATCCTTTTATATTGAGAAGATGTTCAAAATATTCCCTCCACCTCTCCAGTGATTCCCTGGGATCTATTATGAGTTCACCTGAAATACTCGAAACACTGTTCATTTCCTTTTTCCCTCCCTTCCTAAGATTCTTTATTACTGTCCAGAAAGGTTTCTCTGCTGCTTGACCTAGCCTATCTAGGTTATTACCAAAATCTGCCCACGACTTCTTTTTGGATTCAACAACTGTTTCTTTCGCTCTGTTTCTTTCATCTACGTACAAATTCCTGCCTGCCTGGACCCTTGTTTGGAGGCATTTCTGATAAGCCTTATTTTTACGTTTACAAGCTGCTCTCACTTCATCATTCCACCAAGATGTTCTCCTTTTTCCCATCTTTACACACAGTTGTTAGGCATTTCCTTGCTGTTTCTACTACAGCATCCCTGTATGCCACCCATTCACTTTCTATATCCTGAACCTGCTTACTGTCTACTGTTCGAAACTTCTCACTAATCATATCCATGTACTTCTGTCTAATTTCCTCGTCTTGGAGATTTTCTACCCTTATTCGTTTGCAGACAGATTTCACTTTCTCTACCCTAGGCCTAGAGATATTTAGTTCACTACAGATCAGATAGTGGTCTGTATCATCGAAAAATCCCCGGAAAACGCGTACATTCCTAACAGATTTCCTGAATTCGAAGTCGGTTAAGATATAGTCTATTATGGATCTGGTACCCCTAGCCTCCCATGTGTAGCGGTGAATAGCCTTATGCTTGAAGAATATATTCGTAACTGCTAAACCCATACTAGCACAGAAGTCCACCAAACGCTTCCCATTCCCATTAGCTTCCATATCTTCCCCACATTTACCAATCACCCTTTATTATCCTTCAGTTGTATTCCCAACTCTCGCATTGAAATCGCCCATTAGCGCTATTCTGTCCTTGCTGTTGACCCTGACCACGATGTCACTCAATGCTTCATAAAACTTGTCAACTTCATCCTCATCTGCACCCTCACATGGTGAGTTCACGGACACAATTCTAGTCCTAATTCCTGCAACTGCCAAATCTACCCACATCATTCGCTCATTTATGTGCCTAACAGAAACTATGTTGCGTGCAAGGGTATTCCTGATGAAGAGCCCTACCCCAGACCAAATACTTTTGCCCAGACTCTGCCCTTCCCTTTCTAACGCCCGTCAAGTACACTTTATAATCTCCTCTCTCTTCCTCGTTATCTCCCCTTACCCGAATATCACTTACTCCTAGCACATCCAGATGCATCCTCTTTGCTGACTCAACCAGTTCTACTTTCTTTCTTCCATAAGCCCCATTAATATTGATAGCTCCCCATCGAATTCCATTTCGTTTGCCAAGTTGTTTCCAAGGAGTCCCTCCCCTGTCAAATGGGAGTGGGACTCCGTTACTCCCATAGTTCCGAGGCTTGCTTAAAATGTTCTAAGCTCAGTAAATTCATGAAGCAGGATGCTACCCTACTTGCACATAGTCCAAGCGAGGATCTCTCCTCTAACAGGCTATGGACCACCGGTGAATTGTGTAGTCCTAACCGGCTGAGCACAAGGAGGGCCATAACTCAGAATATGTCCGAGATGCCCACTCTCAACCCATACCAACTGGTATCCCGACTCTCAGGACCACTTACTAGGCCACTCAGCCGTTGCCCATGGTTCACGAACTAGGACGTGACTACAGTAACCCACACCATGATAATCTTGATAATAAATTTCAGGAAACTGTAAGTATACAGCCTAAGAAACCATAAAAGCAGCATAGGTTTCTCACTGAAGAAACACTTCGTTTCACAATAAATGGGAATTTCATATGGGTCTGTGTGGAAGCACTGAATTATTACACTTAAAGCGATAGAAAATAACTGTGGTACATATTTCTAATCAAATAATCCTGTACAAAGGTGCACATTTTGTGAGTGGACTCTGGAACATATATACAATGGACAAATTGATACAAATTTAATATTCTTCTCGAGCGAGGCCTGATTCTACCTCTATGGTTACGTTCGTACACAAAAATGTTGTTAATGAAGTGCTATTAAACCTGCCTTCGTATATGAAGTGCTTTTCATGACTCAAAAATCAGTGTATGGTGTGCCATCAGCGGTGAAAGAATCATAGGATCAACTCTTTTTTAAACAGTAAAGATGATTCTGTTACTTATGCGAATACAGAGATAGTCCCCTTCTTCAGGGAATTCACCGACAGGGAGAGTGATTTTGTATTTTTTCAAGAGGGCTCTGCCACTACTCAGAGTGCGAATAATTCCACGAGAGAAATTCACATAGCGTTTCCAAAGAACAGAGTTATTTGTATGGATTTGTGACCCCTCGGTCCCCACGTCTGCGATTGGAGGTAAATAAAAAATGCCGTGTAAAAGAGGACCCCCGCACCATACAAGAACTGAAACATTAGTTATGAAATTCTCGGGATTCCTCAGCGTGAACTACAGCGAGTGATTAATAATTTTCTAAAGATGTGCCAAAAGCGTGTTTGAAAATAAGCGGGCAGTTTCAACAAAGCTGTTCACAGTTTGGTATTGTTTGTCTTACTGTTGTATGTTTTACCTTTCCGCTAATGAACTCGACCCGCACGCGGCAAACGATCGCGCACTCGCCCAAGGTAAAAGTACAGCGTGCCGGAGTAGAAATCTGATCAACCTGTATTTCATGAATTCAAAACTTAATAATCAGTTCTCCCTCCGGCGTGGATCGCGCCCTCTACGAAAAGCATTTAAATGTCAGATATTTCAATTATAGTACAAGTATCCCAGTCACTTTCGGCCCCTGAAATTAGGTTATGAAAATGAAAGCAATGGTAATTTGCTATGGGCGTACCTTGATGAGTGGCAAAGTGGTGGACACATACGAGGTGGGGTAACAATCTGTCTAAGCGTCACGTGCCCATGCGAAAGTCTACCGTTATTCTAATCGTCCGGACGCATGACTTTCTTTAGAGTCCGAGTTCCTACACCTGCTTTCATGACGCTGTTGGCGGTTCTTGACTGAAAACATTACAGTAGAGTCAGTATTCAGTGCAAGAGCGCGTGTTTATCGTCCGCGTGTACTGAAAAATGAAGTTCATCGAGGCGTGCCAATACCTTTTCATTGCGGACTTCAAGTCCGGAAACTTCCTGCAAAATGGGAATATTGTTGGATTACTATCAAGGAGGACGTTCAAAACTGATTTAAAAAGACGGTGCAGAGCGTGAGAAACTGATTGCTGATTCACTGAAGTCCGGAAACTTCCTGCAAAATGGGAATACTGTTGGATTACTATCAAGGAGGACATCCAAAACTGATCTAAAAAGACGGTGCAGAGCGTGAGAAACTGATTGCTGATTCACTAAAGATGTTCTTTCCTCGACTGTCACAGGAAATGAGGTTTTCCAGAAGCACGTGGGCATGAGCTGCAATACAAAGCTATTTGCATGCCGTGTTGTTGCTGTGTAAAAACTGTAACCTCGCGACAAGGAGAAAGTAATATATACTGTAACTGGTTCCAGCATTTTTCAGTGCACGCTCGGTAATCCTTGACTAAGCGTGGTTCTTAGGCGAAGCATGATTTCGTTTAAGCAACGCCGTGAAACTGAGAAGCCTCAGCATTTGGCAAGAAACACGTTTTTATGACGTTTAAATTGCGTATTGTGGACTTTATCACGGCTCCGCATTATTGGCCCTATATTTCTACGACACAGCAGTCTACATGGGAATCTTACATGAGCTTGTAAACCAATTGACTGAGGAGTAACTCCGTACTGGCTATTTTCAACCTGCCACACTTTAAACGATAGCATGAAAGAAATTACGCCCCTCTTTGAAGATCAAATTATTTACAATGACCTTTGATAACTAGCATCACCTCAACGTAACCCCACGGGATTTCTAGCAATGGGGCGTACGGAAAGGGAAATGAAAAACTGATACAGTAGTTAATAGTTGTAGATATTTAGCAAATTTTGCGTGTGTGTGATACATTTAGTGCCAAAAATATTGGTGTTTAATGTTTGTTTGTAGTAACTGAGATTAGTGGTTACTTATTATTATTCATTTATTATTTAGCGTTTGGCAACACATTGGAATATACAAAATATATAAATGATATACTAAAATAACTAGAGCGTTATTGCTATTAGACATGAAGCAGAGTATACAATGACAATGTATGCACTTATATAGTGAGAGTTGTCTATCCAGTTAACAGCATCGGGAGTCAGCGTTAGAAAGTTATTCAGATCTCCCGAAAATGACGTAATACTACATTCTGCACAATGTGTTAGATGGTCTGGGGAGTCGCTCCACAAACGCAAGATGGATCAGAAATTTTGTTCCATTTGTAGAGGAGATCATTACATACTCCATGGTTTGTACGAATCCTGTTGGCAGTTTTCCACGTACGTCAAGGGAGATCAAAATCAGCTGGTTTAATTTGGGTATTTAAAACAGTTATAATGTCTGATGGTATATGTTGGATCCATTTTCCTTCCCAACGATCATTTATATTGAAGCCCGTATTGGAAAGTTCAACAGCAGGTATTATTGCTAAATGTCTGGATTTTAACCTGCCACAAATTGCACTTGGAATGTAGTCATGAATTGGAAGGTCCGGCTGATCCAATATTTTCTTATATTCACGTAACAAAGCGTCCTGTCTGCTCAGTGCAGGTGGATAAATGTGACTTAAAAGTTGGAAGCCAAAATGTTGGTGTAGTTTTTAGACAACCTGTGATTGTACGCATTGTAGTATTGAGCTGCATGTCGAGTTTGATGGTATGGTTGCTGTTTAGCCAAACTAGAGCAAAATATACTGCTGTACTATAGACAAGTCCCAGTGCAGAGCAACGAAGTGTTGCAGCTGTTGATCCCCATGTAAAACCATACAGCTTTTGAAGAATGCTGTTTCTGGAACGAACTTTGACTGTTGTATTATTCAGGTGTTGTCGATAAGTTAGAGATCTGTCATGTGTGACACCCAAATACTTTGGAGTGGGATTATATTTAACTAGATTTTCATTAAAATAGATTTTCAGTTGTCGGTTTGCCTGTTTGTTATGAAGATGAAAACATGAAAATTCTGTTTTACTTGGGCATGGTGTGAGTTGCCACTTGTGGTAATACTGCCATAGGACTGAAAGATCGTCTGTCAATATCCTTTCAGTATCCTCTATGCATTTTGTACTGATTCCAATGGCTAGGTCATCTGCATAAGCAAATTTCCTGCTTACAGTATGAGGGATGTCGGCAGTATATAGACTGAAAGGATTGGTGCGAGTACAGATCCCTGTGGAAGTCCGTTTTTCGAAGTTCTTTGCTTACTGATTTCGATTTCCTTGCCCAGGATAACATGGAAATATCTATCTCATAGCATGTTATTTATTAATTGGGCTAGAGTTCTGCAGGGGTTCACTCTTAGGAATTTTAAAAGGAGGAATTCTCTCCATACTGTGCCATAGGCTGATGTCAAATCAATACTACAGACGTATTCATACCATCTTGAGAGCTTGCCTCGATGTAAGTTGTAAGACTAAGGACTTGATCTGTACAGCTCCTCCCTGTTCGGAAACCAGCTTGTTCATGTGGGATATGATCCATAATTTTGCTGTTGATTCGATTTAGAATCATTCTTTCCAGTAGTTTATAGCAAGCACTGAGCTAAGCTATAGGGCGATAGTTTTCTGCCTTATTTGTTTCATTTCCTGGATTCCTGCTAACCATAGTTTGGCATATGGACCAGTATTCAGTAGGAATTCATTATGTAGACCATTAAACCCACTGGCTTTCCCAGCTTTTATGCTTGTAAGTGCATAAATGGTTGTGAATATTCTGTATGAGTTTGGCAATTAGCTTGGACTTTTCATTCTTGTATGTATTTTATAACTAGGAGATCTTGATAAAGAGACGATTCGATTAGAAACTTGGTTAGACGATACCAGGGTTTCCCTCCTCTGAAAAGGTGGGATAGCTCCAAGCTTCTTTTCTACTGCTATATTTGAGGTCAAGATTTTTGTAGTTTTCATCCATTTCTTCCGATGAGCTACATCAAGAGCGTTCTGAGCAGTTCCTCTCCAATTTCATTTTCACAACTTCTGGGGAAATTCTTTATAAATATCCTGACTTTCTTTATTCCAACCAGGTACATACTTCTTTCGATAACCTCTTGGCATATGTTTTTAGCTGTTGATATTACAGCTCCTACAAACCCCTTATAATTAGATGATATGGATGATATCCATCTCAAGCATTTGTCAAGATCTATGGAAAAATTCTGCCAATCAGCTTTCTGGAAGTTCCATCTTGGTCTAGGAAAATATTAGATGACAGGGACCTGGATACCAAGTTCAAGGAGAACAGGTCTGTGCTGGCTTTTGGGGAAATCTTGACAAACCTTTCTGTTGGTGTGAAAGGGTTGATTTGTAGAATCGTTGGAGACAAAAATAAGGTAAGGATTGAAATCCTTGTTCCAAACAGCTGATCGGAAGGTGGATGGATCTTCGGCATCAAAAATTAGGTGAAGGTTGTTTTCATCTGCCCAATTTGAGAAGTGTTCCCCATGTATATCATTTGAGTTGTACATCTAGTCAGGATGATGGCTATTGAAATCACCACAGTAAACTGATGGATGTTGATAAACTTCCAGGACATGTGATGGCCAAAGGATTAGAGGAGGTTTGTATGCATTTACAATTATTAATTCACCAACTTGATTGTAATTTTATGAATGTCATCATATTTTGATGTTGTTAATAGACAGGTATCTATTTATTTGCATTTGCTTTACACCAAATACAGTAGAGACAATACGCGATACTTCCGGATTTAGCCTTGTTAAAATGGAGGACAAGTCGCAAGTGGCTCTCCTAGTGGCTTGACCTGAAAATTCGCGCTAAATTCAAATCATCATCATCATCATCATCATCATCATTTCCCTTTATCCAGCTGTAGCCGGGTAGGGGCAAATATGGTTCCTCTCCACTTTCTTCGGTCTTTCCACCACTCTTCCTCCAACACTGTGTCCCAGTCCAGGTTTATTTCTATAATGCTGCGTTGGATGGTATCCTTCCATCTCAATCGTGGTCGTCCACGCCCTCTCCTTCCTTGGATTTGCATTTCCAACACCTTTCTTGGCATTCTTTCGTCGCTCATTCGCTTTATGTGCCCAAACCATCTTAGTCGGCTCTTCTCTATTCTATCATTCATTTTTTCCACTCCAATTTCTTCCCGGATTTTCTCATTCCTAATTTTGTCTCGTCTACTCTTCTGTATCATACTCCTCAAGAATTTCATTTCCGCTGCCTGTATTCGACTCTCATCCTTCTTTGTCATTGTCCAAGTTTCTGCTCCGTAAGTTGTTATGGGTACGTAATACATCTTATACATAGTATCCTTTGCTTCCATTGGCACATCTTTGTCCCAAAACATATTTCTTACACCATAATAGAAACAACTTCCAGCTTGAATCCTTTTACTAATCTCAGCAACCAGTCGAGCATTCTCCATTAATTCACTCCCCAGGTATTTAAACGTTTCCACTACTTCCAGGGGCTTGTCTGCAAGTCTAATCTGACCTTTCCCTTCTTTCTCCCCTCTAGTCATAACAAGAGTTTTACTCTTTTCTACACTTATTTTCAATCCACATTCTTCAATCTTCCCATTCACCACATTCAACTGTTCTTGAACCTTCCTGTCGTCTTCTCCCCAAATCACAGTATCATCTGCAAATAACATCATGTTCATTTCTCTTCCTCCATATGCTGCTTTTGCTGTTCTCATGATGTCATCCATTACTATTGTAAACAGGATTGGTGATAGAACACTTCCCTGTCTCAGCCCACCAGTTATTTTGAACCAACTTGTCCTGCCAACTTGTCTTTGCACGCAACTACAACATTCCTTATACAATGCCATGATCATTTTTATTAATCCCTGTCCAATTCCTTTTTGCACCAGACTGTCCCAAACTTTCGTCCTAGGGACACTGTCATATACCTTTTCAATATCAATAAATGTCATCACCATATCATTCCCGTACTCCCAATGCTTTTCCATTAGTTGTCTCATAATGAAAATGGGCTCTATTGTTGACCTTCCACTTCTGAAACCAAACTGATTTTCCTGTATCTGATTCTCAACGCTCAACCTTATTCTACTTTCCAGTATCCTTTCCATTATCTTAGCAACATGGGATATTAGAGTAATTCCCCTGTAGTTCTTCAAAACTTTCTTATCACCTTTCTTGAAAATTGGGATGATTATTCCTTTTTGCCAATCCTCAGGGACCTCCTTATTCTCCCAGACATTCCTGAGAACCCGATATGTCCACTGCAGGCTTACAGCTCCAGCTGCCTTTATCATCTCCACTGAAATTTCATCTATTCCAGCAGTTTTTCCATTCTTCATCTTTCTTACTGCCATTTCAATTTCATTCATTGTTATTTCTTTATCCATTTCTTCGTCAACTAATTGCCTTTCCTGGTCGTCCATTGAATGACTGTCATCCGTTCTTATGTTCAGCAGCTTCTGAAAATACTCTCTCCATCTATTTCTTATTTCTTCTGGTTTTGTTAAAATTATGCCACCTTCATCCTTCACAAATCTGGTGTTTACTTGATCTCTCTTTTTTCTTAAGATACCATACAGTAATTTCTTGCTGCCCTGCGCATCATCTCTCAATTTCTGTGTGAATAAGGCCCAGCTTTTCCTCTTTTCTTCCCCCACTACTTTCTTGGCCAAATTCTTTGCCTCCATATATTTTCTTCTACTTTCTTCAGTCTTAGATGTTTTCCATGCTTTCAATGCCATTTTCTTTTCCTTCACTTTAATCTTTACCCTATCATTCCACCAGTGTGTTTCTTTGCTTTCACATTTCCTGATGTTCTACCACACACCTTTTTCTGCACATCCAACCAGTGCTTCCTTAAATCTTTTCCATTCCTCTTCAACATTCCCCACCTCTGTCCTGGGTACCAAGGGTATTATTTCCCTTTGAAATTCTTCTTGTATGCTTTTCTCCTTCAACTTCCATACTTTAATTCTTTTCTCTCTTCTTAATTGGGGGTTTTCAATCTTTTCAACTTTCAATTTTCCTATCACAACTCTATGATCTCCACCAAAGGCTTCTTCAGGCATGGCTGTTACATCTACAAGGTTCTTCCGGTGTTCTTTCTCTATGATTATATAATCAATCATGGTCTTTGTTCGTCTGTCTCCCCAACCATACGTTGTAATCTTCTGACTGTTCTTCTTCCTAAACCAGGTGTTTCCAACAATCATTTGATTCTTCATGCAGAAATCCACCGACAACTCGCCTTCTGGATTTACATTTCCATACCCAAAGGGCCCTACAACATCTTCATTTCCTTGTCTTTCCATTCCAACTTGTGCATTTAGATCTCCCATCAATACTACTTCCTTATCTTCTATCTGTCTCTCCACTTCCTCTAAGAAGTCCTCTAGATGTTCATCTATGCAACCAGTTTGTGGGTCATACAACTGAAATAGATCTTTCACGCCATTTTCAAACTGGAGTCTCACCATCATCATCCTATCGCTGACGTACTTTGTATATTCCAGATATTCTTGGATTTCTTTTCTAAGTATGATGGTCACTCCATTTCTTGCTTCAGGTCCTCCACTGTAATACAGGCTGTATCCTTCTCTCAGAGGGATCTCCCCTGTACCCCTCTTCTTGGTCTCGCACAGTCCAAGTATGGCTATATCTTTTTCTGTCATGAAGTCAACCAGTTCTTTTGTCTTTCCCGTCAGTGTCAGTACATTAAATGTTGCAATTTTGATGTAGTTTGGTGCTGGTTGCCCATTTTTCACAGTTCCCCCAGCACCTGAAGAGCTGCGCGTCGCTTTTAGCAGGGGACGCCCTAACCTTTTACGAGGCACCATATCTGCTTTGTCCATATAGGCTATTGTTACGATGGGCTCGCCACACCCAAAGGCATTTTATACCTACTGCCAGGTTTAAAATTAGGTCGCCCCTAACATGGAGACAGACGCCTTTCGTAGCCGCTCCTCTGGAGTACAGACGCTACGGGTATGCCCCTTTCGCCATCTCCGCCGTACCGAAGTCAACCTTCTCCGCCGTAGATGCCGTTGAGGTCTTCACTCGTAACCCTGAGCTGAGACCCATACCAGATGTTACACACCGGGTCAGTGTCCTCTGGGACTCACATAGGCAGGGGCGCCACTCCCTGGGTAGGGCTGCCTCCGAAGAGGGTCCCTGCCTGCTACCTACCTAAATTCAAATATCAATGGAAATGTATATACGGAAATGGATAAATAAATTACGTCTATAAAGAAAGTGTTACTAAGATATTACCGGTAACTACAAAGTTGCTAAAGCAATTCTGGATAAACAAATGAAGAATTATTTTACAGGTTATTATTTAAAGGCAAATCAGACATATAATCGAGATGTGAAATGGACTGCTGTGAATGGGCTTGATCTTTCATTTATGCATCACATTTTTAGCTTTAGAATTCCTGCCTGAACGTTCACGGCTAGATGTTTCTGTTTTCTCACTGAAAAGCATTGTATCATCATATTAAAACACTTGTAAACAAAAATATTGGCACATTCCTTACACACATGATTCAATTAATTTACATTTAAGAGCTGGACAATTTTCCTTTTAACTTGAAGCCTACTAACAAAAAGAAAATCTATAAATTTAACCTCTAAAGTATTCAAACTTTCCCTTTAAGCAATACTTTAAGCAATCCCATTACATTAGGGTAAAGCAAATTTGCATCATCATATTGTTTCAACAAAATATGTACCTTTCTTAAATCACCCATATTTTCTTCAGTGCTTGACAACGCATTACGGTATTCCAAATGGGGTAACTTGGAACACAACCAGCCACAGTCATATGCATATGTATTTTCCTGAATTAAATCAAACCCACAGACCACACCTACAACAACACATCGGTATTGAAGGTTAACTGCTGCACTATACAATAAAATATGCGCATTATATTTTAAACCAGTTAAAATATGGGTCGAGCAGGTCAGAAGATTATGAAGTACTATAAAAATCTCTCTGTCACTGGAAGTATATACAGTATATGCAAACACGATATTACTTACATTTTCTTGTCACGAGGGAAACTGAAGAAAGGCAGAGCATTCTTCTCTACTTCATAGTTAAGGCAGCCAAACACAGCACATTCCTTTCACCTCATGTTGAGAGGAGATATCAAGGAATGACACACGCTACTATTTAATTATGTCAACTCAATGAAAACGCATAAATAACACCAAAAACTTCACACACAAATACACCTGCTCTTATGACAGAATCAGTAGTTCTCAGGTCAATCCGCTAGAGAGAGCTCTAATAGCTGTCCCTCGATATCTCGCTGAGTGTCTCGTATTGTCCCTACTGTGTTTGTTTACACCGAATAGTTCCGTAGGCGTTTGCTAGATCACAAGTTGTAGGATAGGATTGCATGAAATAAGAAGTATCATTTTCTTAAAAGATTATTATTGAAACATTAGTAGGTTTGTTGATAGAATGGAATACTTACAAAGACGGGATATTAAAAAGATATCGATGGCTTCCTTTAAAAACCTCGTATGTCCAAATTTTCTTCCTACCTATTATATCCCCTAAGACTGGCCACGCCTCCCGGTCATATATTTGTATGCAATCCATCAGAATAATTTTCGCTGTGTTCATTTTCCTTTGCTGAAGTCTAAAGGAAAATGGACCTTAACGTACCGAATTGTAGGGATATTGATTGCATGACAAATTTACACATTCCTACAGTATAATGTATTTAAAGTTCATTTTCTTTTACAAATTGGCAGAGGAAAATGACCATAACGAAAATTATTCTTTTGGACTGCATATAAATATGGGACTCGGAGGCGTGACCAATCTTAAGGAATATAATGGATAGGAAGAGTATTCGGACTTACGAGGTTTTTAAAGAAAGCCATCGATATGTAACTTCCGCTGCGGTTATATTAGTGCAGGCAATGGACAGGGTATTTCAAATGGAGTTCAACTGTTCCACCTATCATGAATGTAATGATTTCTTTAAATAACTCGATACTGTTATAAGTTTTGTTTAAAGAAAGGATTTCAACAGAATATACAGTATTTCACTGGCGAAATAGCTATCAACCGTTGTAATGTTATCGATTATTGTCGCTCTTTATATTCAAATATTTCATTGTTGGGTAAAGTCGTGAACAAATATACAGTGTAGTCAAAAATAGAAATAAAAATCGGCTGATTCCTGTATTCTGATCATTTGTAGTTCTGAGCAGGTAGTTCAAGTATTCGCAATTTATACTTCGCACCCTGTATCTGTCAGCATTTCAGAGCGGTTAGCTAATAATAATAAAATTCATATATTCTAATAATTGCAATTCAAGTCCCCGGCGTAGTTTTGACAGAAGTTTTCTTGAGAAATTATTGTAGACATCCTCTTTACTTTTTATCATTTAAGGACACTTTTTTCTCCGTCCTGCTGAGTAGGGAAAATAATAGTAATCCACAAGCTCTAATAATCACATAACCACATTTCATTTGAGAATTGTAGTATAGATACGGTGTATTAGATAGTATCTTCCCTGTTATATTTGTGTGGCCTTTGTGTACGTTAACCCTTTCGATACTTTTCATTTATATTAGAGAATAGTAGGATAAAATAGTATTAATATTATTCTGTCTAGCACTTCACTTTGTTGGTAATCCTCGCTAATTTCAAACTTTAACTGCAATTTTCAATTGTTTGTGATTAGTAATATACTGTTGTAATTAGGGTACGTATGAACGTAGTTTACAAAACATTGTGATGTATTGTAGAATTTTATTAGTAATTAGCGTGCCTATTCTCTTATCGTAATTAGGATACGTCTGGACGTAGTTTAAACATTATTGTAATGTATTGCAGTATCGTATTGGAAATTAGCGTGCTTATCTTCTGTAATTAGCAGCATTTTCCATCCTGTTAGGACGTTGTAGGATAAAAATATAGTACGATCAATTAGTGTTGTAGAGTAGTAGTATATTAATTACCTTATTGTCGTGTGATCTTTGTGTACTAAATTTCCTTTTTATTATCTTTTCATTATTCCGTAAAGAATGGCTAAAGAGTGCGAGTGTAGGAACTGTGGGTGTGGCCTGGCAGTAAGGAGTATGAGGGAAAAGTTGGAGAGTTTGAGAGAGATAATTAGGATTCTCTCAGAGGACAGGAAGGAAAGTAAGCCTCCATCAAACAATGTACAGGATACAGTAGTGTAAATGAGCGAGGGAAAGGAAAGGGGGGAATTATAGAAAAGAGGCGGTGTAATGCTTTAAGGAGAAGACCATTGCAGGCAAAGGGCTCTATTCAGGATCAGAATTCAGAACAGAAATCTGTGAGAAATCGGTACGAGTCACTGCAGGTAGAACAAGAGGGAACTGTCGCTGAGAATTGTAGAAGTAGGAGGAAAGGAAAAGGTAGGAAAAGGAAATGTAGAGTATAGGATAAGAAAATACAAATGAAGGGTCATGGGAGTGATAGAAAGGAGTAGGAAATAGATTCTGCAGCCGTCATGAAATATAGGGTTGACCAGGAGAGGAGGGAATCAAATGAGGTGGGTATGGTTGAGGCTCTGCTCATAGGGGTTTCCATCGTTAGACATGTGGAGAATGTGTATGGTGGAATGGGAAGCAGGGTAGAGTGTAATCCACGAATTAGTTTAAGGCAGATGGTGAGGAAAGTAGAAGAGAAGGAGGAGTGAAAGGAGATGGTGGTAGTGTTTCACGTTGGCACCCACAACGTAACACAAGCACGTATAAGTATCAACATAGTTGGGGATGTGTGGGATCTGCTAAATGCAGCACGGGTGAGATTTAAGGAAGCGGAGATTGTTATCAGTGGAATACTGTGTAGGGGGGATACTGACTTGAAGGTGATTGGGGATTTAAATGAGAATATGGAGTGGTTATGTGGGAAACTGGGAGTGAGATTTCTAGATCCTAAAGAGTGGGTGGGAGTTACGCATCTGCTCACAGATTTCCTTCACTTAAACCGCAGTGATATGTATAACTTAGGAAATTTGCTTAGAAAGGTTATAGGGAGGTACACTCAGGGAAACGGGCTGCTCTATGGAGCGGTGATAAGGGTACAGGGATCTGGAAGTAAATTAGGGATGGCATATAAATGTGATTGCTGAATTGTAGAGTATTGTAAAGAAAGGAAAAAAATTAAGAATTAAGTAATTTAATGTATATATAGCAAGAGCTATAGCAAATGAACGGAGAGTTGTTATATGTATACACTTCCCAGATATTGTAATATCGCAGAGATATGATAGGATTTGTGGGACGGGGAATATTTATTCTGGTGAAAGAATATTTAGTAAGCTACGATAGAAAAAGATCGCAAACATGAAATTCTAGGTGTAAGTCTCATCTCATCAACATTATGTCTCTGGACTGTACAGGACGCGAAAGGGTAGCGTTGAAGCTGATTGGAAATGATTCGATATAATAATCAGCTATATGGGAAACGATATGGAAAGGAACATGATTGTATTGTGTAGCGTGTGATCTCAATGTACCAAATGTCAATTGGGAAGGTAATGTAAACTACAGGAAGCATGACCAACAAATGGCAAGTAAGTTAATATGGGGAGGATAGCTAATTCAGAAAGGGAAGGAACCAGCTGGAGGGAAGAATGTTCTGGACGTGGTGCTGGTAAAACCAGATGAGCTCTATAGAGAAACCGAAGTAATAGATGGTATTAGTGATCATGAAGCAATTTTTGTCGTGGTTAAAAATAAATGTGTTAGAAATGAAGGTCTTAAAAGTAGGACTGTTAGGCATTGCCATATGGCTGATAAAACAGGCATGAGGGACTTTTCAAATAGTAAGTATGATCGGTGGAAAAATGTAAATAAAATGTAAAGGGACTCTGGGATGTTTTTAAAGCAATTGTTGAGGAACTTTGAAACAAGTTTGTACTTTTAAAGGTGGTCACGAATGTTAAAAACCCACTATATTATAACAGAGAAGTAAAGAGACTAAGGAGGAGGTGCAGATTAAAAAGAAAAAAGAGTTGGAAATGGCTGTGGAAGTAAGGATAAATTGAAGAAACTTAGTGGGAAATTGAATCTATCAAAAAGGTCATCTAAGAAAATCATGATGGCAAGCATAATTGGCAGTCATACAAATTTAGTGAAAAGTGGAAAGGTATACGTAGGTATTTTAAGGCAGAAACAATTTCCAAGAAGGACGTTCCAGGAATCATTGATGAACAAGGGGAGTGTGTATGTGAGGATCTTCAAAAGGCACAAGTATTTAGTCAGCAGTATGTAAAGATTGTTGGTTACAAGGATAATGTCCAGATAGATAGGGAGAACGGAGATCTATGGTAACAATGATATCTACAATAAGAAAAAATAATTGAAAACTAAAAAAAAAAATCATCTAGAATTGATAAGATTCCGGGGGGGATATACTAAAGGCAATGGGTTGGGATATAGTAACATATCTGAAGCACTTATTTGATTATTATTTGGATGAAAGAGCTATAGCAAATGAACGGAGAGTTGCTGTAGTGGCCCCTGTGTATAAAGGTAGGGTGATAGGCAGAGAACATGAAAATTGCAGAGAAGTAAAGAGACTAAGGAGGAGGTGAAGATTAGTAAGAAAAAGAGTTGGAAATGGCTGTGGAAGTAAGGAGAAATTGAAGGAACTTGGAACCTGTTTCTGCCTTAAACTACGTATACCCTTCCACTTTCCACTAAATTTGTATGACTGCCAATTATGCTTGCATTCATGTTTTTCTTAGATTACTTTTTTGATAGATTCAATTTACTAGTAAGTTCCTTGAATTTCTCCTTACTTCCACAGCCATTGTACTGTATATAAGATTTGGGAAAGCATTCTTTCTTTTTATATTAGTAACTAGCAAGATACCCGTGCTTCGCTACGGTATCATACTGAAATTCATAATTGAATGCTTATTGTTTTAGATATATCATCCGCCGAAATTCGCGATCTGACTCGTTTTCTGCGAGAATCCACCAAAATTCCCGATCTGACTCGTTTTCTATTAGATTACGGCACGTTTCCTCCCATTTTTCAATCTTCTTTTCCAGCAATCGATTTCGTACTTCCCGGGCTAGGCTCAGGTATTCCTCCCGGTCAGTTGGGTCCGTAAATCTTTGCCACCTTTTCCTATAATCATTTTTAATATGGATAAAATCCTTCAGGAGATCCGGCGTGGTGTCATATTGGGTGCCTTGGCGGCACTGAAGCCGCGGCCGGACTGCATTCTTAGTCATTACCCGTCCAGGAGCCGTTTCAAGCGCGGTCCGCACATTTGACGACGGTCCGGAACATTATTATTATTATTATTATTATTATTATTATTATTATTATTATGTGTTGCTGGAATGAATGATGACAGGGAAAACCTAAGTTTCCGGAGAAAAACCTGTCCCGCCTCCGTTTTGTCCAGCACGAATGTCACATGGAGTGACCGGGATTTGAACCACGGAACCCAGCTGTGAGAGGCCGGCGCGCTGCCGCCTGAGCAACGGAGGATCCTTATAAGTACATTAAGAACAGTAAAATCAATTGGTCTCACCTACTTTTACACCCCACCGCCGTTAAGTTCATTTACAGCCACGCCCCCTCCCCCCCAAAGTCAAAAGAACGCGTGTTTCTTTATGTTTAAAGGAGATTCCAAACACCAATGTTCACGTTTATTACCTTCAGTTTTGAGATATAAGTATCCCCATAAAAAATTAATTTTTTCACTTCATTTCACACTACTCCCCCCCCCCTCCCTAAGTGAGTTTTCCTGCAAAGAATACTTGTTTCTTTAATAGTAAAGGATCTTCTAAATACCAATTATCACGACTCGAACTTCTTCAGTTTTTGATTTATGTGTCCTTATGAAAGGAATTCAACTCCTTCACACTCCCGTCCCCCAAGATTGTTTCCCCCCCCAAAACGCGCTTTTCTTTGTTTTTAAAGGAGATCCAAATACGAATTTTCACGTCTGTAACAACTTTAGTTTTATTAGATGTATGTATTCTCATACAATTAAGTCAATTAATTTTTCAATTCTTTCACCCTCCCCCCCCCTCTTTATTGGATTTTCCGAGAATACGTGTTTCTTTACTTTTAAAGCAGATTGCAAATATCAAATTTCACGTCTGTAACATCTTCATTTTTGAGATATCAGTAGCCTAATTAAAAGAATTCAGCCGGGCTGAGTGGCTCAGACGGTTGAGTCGCTGGCCTTCTGACCCCAAATTGGCAGGTTCGATCCTGGCTCAGTCCGGTGGTATTTGAAGGTGCTCAAATACGTCAGCCTCGTGTCGGTAGATTTACTGGTACGTAAAAGAACTCCTGCGGGACGAAATTCCGGCGTCTCCGAAAACCGTAAAATAGTAGTTAGTGGGACTAAAACAAATAACATTATTATTATTAAAATAATTCAACACCATTTTCAGTCACATTTTCAGCCCCCTCCACCCAAGTGGTATTTCCGAAAACTAAAAATACACGTTTCTTTATGTTTAATAGAGATTAAAAAATGCAATTTTTCACTTCTGTAACATGTTAAGTTTTTTTAGATATACTGTAAAAATTCTCATTTTAAAATTCACCCCTTTTGAATTCCCCTTAAGTGGAGTTTCCAAAAACAAATCACCTATGTATCTTTATATTTACAGGGGATTCCAAACACCCTCTTTTTACGTCTTTAAACATTTTATGTTTCCAAGATATTCTGTAGATATAGTCTTTCAAAAAATTCACCCCTATTTGTCAGTCCTGTTTAACCGCCATTAATTGGATTTTTCGAAAACTAAAAAATACGTTTTTCTTTATTTTTAAAGGAGATTCCATATACAAACCTTCAGTTCTGTAATATATTCCGTTTCTGAGATATATGTATCCTCATTAAAGGCATTCAACCCATTTTTCACCCTTTTAAACCCTTCCTATTGGGATTTACAGGAAACAATAAAATACGTGTTCCTTTATTTTTAGAGGAGATTCTAACTACAAATTTTTACATCTGTAAATTTTAAAGTTTTAAGATGTAGACACACTCATTTTAAAAAATTCACCCCCCCCTTTTCACCCCCAATATTTGGATTTTCCCAAAACAAAAAAATACGTGTTTCTTTACTTTTAAAGTAGATCCCAAATACCAATTTTCAGGTCTGTAATATCTTCAGGTTCTGAAATACAGTATAAGCAGCCTCATTAAAGGCATTCAACCCATTATTCACCCTTTTACATCCTTCCTATTGGGATTTTCCGAAAACAAAAGAATGCGTGTTTCTTTATTTTAAAAGGGGATTCTAAGTACCAATTTTTACATCTATAAACTTTAAAAGTTTTGAGATATAGATACACTCATTTTAAAAAAATCACCCCCTTTTCACCCCCCCATTAATTGGATTTTCCAAAAACAAAAAATACCTGCTTCTTTATTTTTAAAGGAGATCCCAAACACCAATTTTTAGGTCTGTAATATCTTCAGGTTCTGAAATAGAAGTAGACTCTTTAAAGGCATTCGACCAATTTTTCAACCTTTTCCACCCTTCCTATTGGGATTTTCCGAAAACAAAATATACGTGTTTCTTTATTTTTAAAGGAAATCCCAAACACCAATTTTCAGGTCTGTAATATCTTCAGTTTCTGAGATATAAGTGGCCTCATTAAGGCATTCAACCCCTTTTTCACCCCTTTTCACCCCTCCTGTTGCGATTTTTCGAAAACAAAGAAATACGTGTTTCTTTATTTTTAATGAAGATTCTAAATACCAATTTTTAGATCTGCAAACTTTAAAAGTTTGGAGATATAGATTCACTCATTTTAAAAATTCACCCCCTTTTCACCCTCCCATTAATTGGATTTTCCAAAAACAGAAAAATACGTGTTTCTTTATTTTTAAAAGAGATCAAAAGTACCAATTTTCAGGTCTGTAATATCTTCATTTTCTGAGATATAAGTACCGGTATCCTGATTAAAGGCATTCAACCCATTTTTCACCCTTTTTCACCCCTCCTATTGGGATTTTCTGAAAACAAAAAAATACGTGTTTCCTTATTTTTAAAGAAGATTCTAAATACCAAATTTTACATCTGTAAACTTTTTAAGTTTTGAGATATAGATACACTCATTTTAAACTTTAACCCCCCTTTTCACCCCCTTAGCGAAGGAATATCCAAAAATCCTCTCTTAGCGAGCACCTACATCTTAATATGAATATATCTCCAAAATTTCATTTCATTATGTCCAGTAGTTTTGGCTCGGCGATGATGAATCAGTCAGTCAGTCAGGACAAGCTATTTTATATATATAGACTAGCAAGATACCCGTGCTTCGCTACGGTATTATACTGAAATTTATAATTGAATGCTTATTGTTTTAGATATATAATCCGCCGAAATTCGCAATCTGACTCGTTTTCTATTATTTTACAGCACGTTTCCTCCCATTTTTCAATATTCCTTTCCAGCAATCGATTTCGTACTTCCGGGCTAGGCTCAGGTATTCCTCCTGGTCAGTTGGGTCCGTAAATCTTTGCCATCTTTTCCTTTAATCACTTTAAATATGGATAAAATCCTTCAGGAGATCCGGCGTGGTGTCATATTGGGTGATTTGGCGGCACTGAACCCGCGGCCGGACTGCATTCTTAGTCATTACCCGTCCAGGAGCCGTTGCCAGCGCGGTCCGCACATTTGACGACGGTCCGGAACATTATTATTATGTGTTGCTGGAATGGCTGATGACAGGGAAAACCGGAGTATCCTGAGAAAACCCTGTCCCGCCTCCGTTTTGTCCAGCACGAATGTCACATGGAGTGACCGGGATTTGAACCACGGAACCCAGCTTTGAGAGGCCGGCGCGGTGCCGCCTGAGCAACGGAGGATCCTTGTAAGTACATTAATAACAGTAAAATCAATTGGTCTCACCTCCTTCTACACCCCACCGCCGTTAAGTTTATTTACCCCCCCCCCCCACAAAAAGAAATGAAAAGAAGGCTTGTTTCTTTATGTTTAAGGGAGATTCCAAACACCAATGTTCACGTCTATTACCTTCAGTTTTGAGATATAAGTATCCCCATAAAAGTAATTTACTTTTCTCACTTCATTTCACACTACTCCCCCCCCCCCAAGTGAAATTCCCGAAATAAATACTTGTTTCTTTAATTGTAAAGGATCTTCTAAATACCAATTATCACAACTCTAACTTCTTCAGTTTTTGATTTATGTGTCCTCATGAAAGGAATTCAACTCCTTTACACTCCCGCCCTCCAAGATGGTTTCCCGCCCAAAACGCGTTTTTCTTTGTTTTTAAAGGAGATCCAAATACGAATTTTCACATCTGTAATAACTTTAGTTTTTATTAGATGTATGTATTCTCATACAATTAAGCCAATTAATTGTTCAATTCTTTCACACACCCCCCCCCCCCGCTTCATTGGATTTTAAGAGAATACGTGTATTTTTACTTTTAAAGCAGATTGAAAATATCAAATTTCATGTCTGTAAAATCTTCATTTTTGATATATCAGTAGCCTAATTAAAAGAATTCAACACCATTTTCAGTCACTTTAACCCCCCCCTCCACCCAGGTGATATTTCCGAAAACTAAAAATACACGTTTCTTTATGTTTAATAGAGATAAAAAATACCATTTTTCACTTCTGTAACATGTTAAGTTTTTTAGATATACTGTAAAAATTCTCATTTCAAAATTTCACCCCTTTTGAGTTCCCCTTAAGTGGAGTTTCCAAAAACAAATCACCTGTGTTTCTTTACATTTACAGGAGATTCCAAACACCCACTTTTTACGTCTGTAACATTTTACGTTTCCAAGATATTCTGTAGATATAGTCTTTCAAAAATTCACCCCAATTTGTCACTCCTGTTTAACCGCCATTAATTGGATTTTCCGAAAACAAAATGTACGTGTATCTTTATTTTTAAAGGAGATTCTAAATACCAATTTTCACATCTATAACCTTTAAAAATTTTGAGATATAGATACACTCATTTTAAAATATTACCCCCTTTTCACCCCCTCCCTTAATTGGATTTTCCAGGAACAGAAAAATACGTGTTTCTTTATTTTTAAAGGAGATCCCAAACACCGATTTTCAGGTCTGTAATATCTTCAGTTTCTGAGATATAAGTAACCTCAATAAAGGCATTCAACCCATTTTCCACCCCTTTTCTCTCCTCCTATTGCGATTTTCCGAAAACAAAAAAATACGTGTTTCTTTATTTTTAATGAAGATTCTAAATACCAGTTTTTACATCTGCAAACTTTAAAAGTTTGGAGATAGAGATTCACTCATTTTATAAATTCACCCCCCTTTTCACCCTCCCATTAATTGGATTTTCCAAAAACAAAAAAATACGTGTTTCTTTATTTTTAAAAGATATCAAAAGTACCAATTTTCAGGTCTGTAATATCTTCAGTTTCTGAGATATAAGTACCGGTATCCTGATTGAAGGCATTCAACCCATTTTTCCCCATTTTCACCCTTTTTCACCCCTCCTATTGGGGTTTTCAGAAAACAAAAAAATACGTGTATCCTTATTTTAAAAGAAGATTCTAAATACCAATTTTTACATCTGTAAACTTTTAAAGTTTTGAGATATAGATACACTCTTTTTAAAATTTCACCCCCCTTTTCACCCCCTTAGCGACGGAATATCAAAAAATCCTCTCTTAGCAAGCACCTACATCTTAATATGAATATATTCCTAAAATTTCATTTCTTTATGTTAAGTAGTTTTGGCTCGGCGATGATGAATCAGTCAGTCAGTCAGGACAAGTTATTTTATATATATAGACTAGCAAGATACCCGTGCTTCGCTACGGTATTGTACTGAAATTTATAATTGAATGCTTATTGTTTTAGATATATAATCCGCCGAAATTCGCGATCTGACTCGTTTTCTGTGAGAATCCACCAAAATTCCCGATCTGACTCGTTTTCTATTAGATTACGGCACGTTTCCTCCCATTTTTCAATCTTCCTTTCCAGCAATCGATTTCGTACTTCCCGGGCTAGGCTCAGGTATTCCTCCCGGTCAGTTGGCTCCGTAAATCTTTGCCATCTTTTCCTATAATCATTTTAATATGTATAAAATCCTTCAGGAGATCCGACGTGGTGTCATATTGGGTGCTTTGGCGGCACTGAACCCGCGGCCGGACTGCATTCTTAGTCATTACCCGTCCAGGAGCCGTTTCCAGCGCGATCCGCACATTTGACGACGGTCCGGAACATTATTATTATTATTATTATTATTATTATTATTATTATTATTATTACTATTATGTGTTGCTGGAAAGGCTGATGACAGGGAAAACCGGAGTATCCGGAGAAAAACCTGTCCCACCTCCGTTTTTTCCAGCACGAATGTCACATGGAGTGACCGGGATTTGAACCACGGAACCCAGCTGTGAGAGAGGCCCGCGCGCTGCCGCCTTAGCAAAGGAGGATACTTATAAGTACATTAAGAACAGTAAAATCAATGGGTTCACCTCCTTCTACACCCCACCGCCGTTAAGTTTATTTACCGGCAAACCCCCCCCCCCCCCAAAAAAAATTAAAAGAAGGCTTGTTTCTTTATGTTTAAAGGAGATTCCAAACACCAATGTTCACGTCTATTGCCGTCAGTTTTGAGATATAAGTATCCCCATAAAAATAATTTATTTTTTTCACTTCATCTCACACTAATCCCCCCCACCCGTAAGTGAATTTTCCCGCAAAAAATACTTGCTTCTTTAATAGTAAAAGATCTTCTAAATACCAATTATCACGACTCTAACTTCTTCAGCTTTTGATTTATGTGTCGTCATGAAAGGAATTCAACTCCTTTACACTCCCACCCTCCAAGATGGTTTCCCCACCGAAACGCGTTTTTCTTTGTTTTTAAAGGAGATCTAAATACGAATTTTCACGTCTGTAACAACTTTAGTTTTTATTAGATGTTTGCATTCTCATACAATTAAGTCAATTAAATTTTCAATACTTTCCCCCCCCCCCCTCATTGGATTTTCCGAGAATACGTGTTTCTTTACTTTTAAAGCAGATTGCAAATATCGAATTTCACGTCTGTAACATCTTCATTTTTGAGATATCAGTAGCCTAATTAAAAGAATTCAACACCATTTTCAGTCACTCTTACCCACCCCCCACCACCCAAGTGGTATTTCCGAAAAATAAAAATACACGATTCGTTATGTTTAATAGAGATAAAAAATACCATTTTTCACTTCTGTAACATGTTAAGTTTTTTTAGATATACTGTAAAAATTCTCATTTTAAAATTTCACCACTTTTGAGTTCCCCTTAGGTGGATTTCCAAAAACAAATCACCTATGTTTCTTTACATTTACAGGAGATTCCAAACACCCACTTTTTACGTCTGTAACATTTTACGTTTCCAAGATATTCTGTAGATATAGTCTTTCAAAAAATTCACCCAATTTGTCACTCCTGTTTAACCGCCATTAATTGGATTTCCAAAAACTAAAAAATACGTGTTTCTTTATTTTTAAAGGAGGTCCCATATACAAATTTTCGGTTCTGTAATATCTTCAGGTTCTGAAATATAAGTATCCTCATTAAAGGCATTCAACCCATTTTTCACCCTTTTACACCCCTCCTATTGGGATTTACAGGAAACAAAAAAATACGTGTTCCTTTATTTTTAGAGGAGATTCTAACTACCAATTTTTACATCTGTAAATTTTTAAGTTTTAAGATGTAAACACACTCATTTCTAAAAATTCACCCCCCACTTTCAACCCCCAATATTTATATCTTCAAAAAACGAAAAAATACGTGTTTCTTTACTTTTAAAGTAGATACCACATACCAATTTTCAGGTCTGTAATATCTTCAGGTTCTGAAATATAAGAAGCCTCATTAAAGGCATTCAACCCATTATTCACCCTTTTACACCCTTCCTATTGGGATTTTCCGAGAACAAAAGATTACGCGTTTCTTTATTTTTAAAGGAGATTCTAAATACCAATTTTTACATCCATACACTTTAAAAGTTTTGAGATATAGATACACTCATTTTAAAAAATCACCCCCTTTTCACCCCCCCTCCCCCATTAATTGGATTTTCGAAAAACAAAAAAATACGTGATTCTTTATTTTTTAAAGAGATCCCAAACATCAATTTTCAGGTCTGTAATATCTTCAGGTTCTGAGATATAAGTAGCCTCATTAAAGGCATTCAACCCCTTTTTCACCCATTTTTACGATTCCTATTGCGATTTTCAAAAAACCAAAAAATACGTGTTTCTTTATTCTTAATGAAGATTCTAAATATCAATTTTTACATCTGCAAACTTTAAAAGTTTGGAGATATAAATTCACTCATTTTAAAAATTCGCCCCCTTTTCACCCTCCCATTAATTGGATTTTCCAAAAACAAAAAAATACGTGTTTCTTTATTTTTAATAGAGATCAAAAGTACCAAGTTTCAGGTCTGTAACATCTTCAGTTTCTGAGATATAAGTACCGGTATCCTGATTAAAGGCATTCAACCCATTTCCCCACATTTTCACCCTTTTTCATCCCTCCTATTGCGATTTTCTGAAAACAAAAAAATACGTGTTCCTTTATTTTTAAGGAAGGTTCTAAATACCAATTTTTACAGCTGCAAACTTTAAAAGTTTGGAGATATAGATTCACTCATTTTAAAAATTCACCCCCTTTTCACCCTCCCATTAATTGGATTTTCCAAAAACAAAAAAATACGTGTTTCTTTATTTTTAAAAGAGATCAAACGTACCAATTTTCAGGTCTGTAATATCTTCAGTTTCTGAGATATAGGTACCGGTATCCTGATTAAAGGCATTCAACCCATTTTCCCCATTTTCACCCTTTTTCACCCCTCCTATTGGGATTTTCTGAAAACAAAAAAATACGTGTTTCCTTATTTTTAAAGACGATTCTAAATACCAATTTTTACATCTGTAAACTTTTAAAGTTTTGAGATATAGAGCAACTCATTTTAAAATTTCACCCCCGTTTTCACCCCCTTAGCGAAGGAATATCCCAAAATCCTCTCTTAGCGAGCACCTACGTCTTAATATGAATATATCCCCAAAATTTCATCTCTTTATGTCCAGTAGTTTTGGCTCGGCGATGATGAATCAGTCAGTCAGGACAAGTTATTTTATATATATATAGATAGATGTTTGCAAAATTTTTAACTGTTCCGATAGAAGGCAGGAAAGGTTATTCCACTGAAGCTCAACTTATAGGATTCCAGCAAGATATATCAGATATCTTGGATTCAGGAGGTCAAATGGACTGTATCGCGATTGACCTATCTAAGACATTTGATAGGATGAAGCATGGGAGACTACTGGCAAAATGAGTGCAATTGGACTTGACAAAAAGGGTGACTGAATGGGTGGCTATATTTCTATAAAATATATCTCAGTGAATTAGAGTAGGCGAAGCTTCATCTGACCCTGTAATAGTTAAGAGGGGAATTCCTCAAGTCAGTATTACTGGACCTTTATATTTTCTTATATATATATATATATATGAGTAAAGAAATGGAATCAGAGATAAGGCTTCTTGCGGATGGTGTTATTCTCTGTAGAGTAAAAAATAACTTACAAGATTGTGAGCAACTGAAAAATGACCTCGATAATATTGTGAGATGGACAGTAGGAAATAGTATGATGAAAAACGGGGTTAAAATCAGGTTGTGAGTTTCACAAATAGGAAAATTCCTCTCAGTTTTAATTACTACGTTGATGGGGTGAAAGTTACTTTTGGAGATGATTGTAAGTACCTACGCATTAATATAAGGAAACATCTTCATTGGTGTAAGCACACAAATGGGATAGTAAATAAAGGGTGCATATCTCTGCACATGGTTATGTGGGTATTTCGGGGTTTTAGTTAGGATGTAAAGGAAAGTGCATATATGTCTTTCGTAAGTCCCCAACTAGAGTATGGCTCCAATGTATGGGACCCTCACCAGGATTACTTTATTCAAGAACTGGAAAAATCCAAAGAAAACAGCTTGATTTGTTCTGGGTGATTTCCAACAAAAGGGTAGCGTTACAAAAATGTTGCTAAATTTGGGTTGGAAAAACGTGGGAGAAAGGAGACAAGCTGCTTGACTAAGTGGTATGTTCCGAGCTGTCAGTGGAGAGATGGCGTGGAATAACATTTGTAGACGAATAAGTTTGAGTGGTGTTTTTAAAAGTAGGGAAGATCACAAACTTATACGTAAAATAAGAGCTTTTTCTGTACATTGCTCAGAATTTAAAAATAATTGTGTTTCTGTATCGGTCGCGTGCACAGTGAAAAGTAAATGCACTTTTAACTTTTCCGTAATGTCTGTCTTTCTCTCTGTCTGTCTGTCTATCTGTCGGTATGTATGTACACCCATCAAGAGAAAACGGCTGAAGAGAATTTAATGAAAATCGGTACGTAAAGTCGGGAATGAGCCACTTCAATCTAGGCTATAAATCATTTTATTCACGCTGAGCGGAATGGTAGTTTAGGGGAAGGCCTAAAATCGAATTCACAAATATTTATGTTATTAGCGGTTCTATCGATAAATACTGCATAACTAAAGTTACATAGAATTAAATTTCCGATAACTTATGTTTTATACATTTGTAGGCTATGATAACAGAGATATTCATGAATTTATGTTTTTGTTGCTAAGTCCATATCAACGCCGACCCTCGAGAAAATGGGCAAACAGAATTTAATGAAAATCGGTATATAGAATCGGGGAATAACAATCTAAAGTCTAAGCTATAAACTATTCTATTCACCTGTAATGAAATGGTAGTTTAGGGGAAGGCGCCTAAAATTAAATTTTTAAATACAGTACCTATGTTATTGGCCCTATCGAAAAGCACTACATAGCTGAATTTATAGAGAATGCAATATCCTATCATTATTTTATGTCTTATTGATTTTTACCGTGCCGACTATAATAAGAGTGGTATTTCAGAGTAGGAAGAAAACTAAATGTGAAGACCTACAATATTGGAAGATCATACAATTGATCAAATATATCATTATATTGCCCATTGTTTGTTGTGATGTTCTTTGTTTCTTATGCTGCCACTCATCTCCGATAGATTGGATTACTGCTGCGTACCGAGTATAAGGGCCTGCCTAAACATTGGCGGGAGAGAGCAGGGGAGTTATATAACTTTCTTCTTTACCATACGATTCCTCTGATTCATACATTTCCTGATAGGCCTATTGCTGGTTCGTAACACACTGGTTCATCATGGCATTCCCTACTCTGAGGCATTGATCGTAATGAACAGTGTGCGCATTTAACGCAATACTGGCAGACGAGTGTTCACGGCTGTCTGCGGCCTGGTCATACGAGCTCTGGAACTTTGGACTGTTAGACCGGCAGTGTAGTACTCTTCGTTAAAAGTCAGAAAATGTGTGGGTTTTCATTTGATCGATTATTTCATATGACAGCATTGCTTTTAATAGCGATGTTCGCACTGGCGTCATTGTAATGACCTATGTTGTTTTCAGTTGGGAAAACCACTATGGCAGTCTTTCTGAGGATGTATAAAGGCAAGTGGAGAGTGAAAGTCTGCCATTATAGTGAAAATTTCCCTACTTGATTGTGACTGATGGTAGGCAAAAGAGCTTATCATTACAATGAAACTTCCCTAACCCAGTCTTCACATACAATATGTTTGGTGACTTCCCCGTCGCGTTCCTAGGGTTTCGTTAAGAGATATGCAATTTAATACAATCTTACTCACAACGTGTACACTACCCAACCTAGAATTCTGTATATAATAAAAAATTCCGCAGCGAAGAACGGGTACATCAGTTAGTATGAAGATAAATTTGGAATTCAAGAGGACAAATTGGGGCAAATATTCATTTTTAGGAAAGGCGGTTAGGGATTGGAATAACTAACGGAGATGTTCAATAAATTCCCAATTTCTTTCCAATCATTTATGAAAAGGCTATGAAATCAACAAATAGGGAATCGGCCACCTGGGCGACTGCCCTAAATGCAAATCAGTAGTGACTGTTTGTTTGCTTGCTTGCTTGCTTGCTTGCTTGCTTGCTTGCTTGATTGATTGATTGATTGATTGATTGATTGATTGATTGATTGATTGATTGATTGATTGATTGATTGATTGATTGATTGATTGATACGTGATCCATACATGTTGGTTGCTACATTCCATAACATGTAGAGGCGAGTGCGAATGTTAATGACGACCACTTCCAATGTTTGCTGTGGGGTTACCACGCTTCTAATTCATCAATGTATGTCCGTAGCAATTTTTTTTAAATATGACCATTAGTTTGATTTTATAAGTGAAAATCAGGTGGCAAGGGCGAATGACACACACTGTATTCTCAACGCTGACTCACTTTGGCAGAAAAGACGTGCATGATGTTGACGCATTGTCCCTGCACTTATATCGTCGCTTCACCAGTAAAAGGTTGTAATCCACAAAGCTCTTCCTATCGTTTATTCTCCTTAAGACTGGTCACGCCTCCCAGCCACGTATGGATATGCAGCCCATCAGAACAATGTCCGTTGTGTTCATTTTCGTATGCCGACGAGTAACCGACAATGAACCTAACATGCATTATACAATAGGAGTGCGTAAATACGTAATGCAAGCTTACATTCGTATTGTAGGGTACAGTAAGGTTAATTTTTCTTTATACATGGGCATAGGAAAATGAACACAACAAAATTTGTTCTGATGGACTGCATAACCATATGTGGCTGGGAGGCGTGACCAGTCTTAAGGAGAATAATCGATAGGAAGAGCTTTGTGTATTACAACCTTTTACCGGTGAAGCGACAATATAGTATACCATTGGATATATAGCCGGGCGTCACGCTGAACTGTTCAGTCGGGTGTGCGGAGACTTTGGCTGGGTGGTGTAGCTTTTCTCTTCAGGACGTCATTAACCTATGTAACTAATCTGATGTATTCTGCTCTCTTCCTGTTTATCCGCACGAAGCTTAGCTTTGACCTTTCTAAACCTCTTTGGACGGTTCTCAGTTTTTTCCTTGAATATTTATTCAATATCCAAGTTTCACAGCCATAAGGCAGCACGGGGAGAATGCACTCATCAAAAATTGTTTTCCTCAGATTTAATGGTATGTTTATTCCCAAATGCTTGGAAGCATTGAAGGATTGGTTATTTTGTATCTCTTCATATTAAAAATCTGGCCAAGGCAGATGTATTGGTTGACCCTTTCTGGTGGTGAGTTTTTGAGTTGTATACTACCAGTCAGAACCAATTTGTTGGACATAACTTTTATTTTGGAAAGATTAATACTCAGACCTACAGACTGACTTTTCGAGACTAAGTCTGTAACTAAGGTTCTTAAGTTCTTCGAAGTTATTCGCAAACAATGCAATGCCATCCGCGAATCTCATTCTCCCATTGATTTTCACTCCTTTTTCTATCTAGTTTACCTTTGACATTGCCAAATACATGACTGTGGAGAACAGCTTAGGAGAGTTGGGATGGCCCTGTTTACCGCTTCTTCCGACCAGGATATCTTGAACTGATTTACTGATACTAATAACATCCGTAGAAGTTTCACAAATACTGTGAAGAATCTTGTTGTAGGCTGCTACCATATCCCAATGCCTAAAGCTTGCATGACAGTCGGCTGACTGATTGAATCAAAGTCAAACGCCTTTCCGAAATAAACAAGGGCTAAACAAAAACGGGTGGTGTTTGATGTCGGGAATACGTCCTTTTGTTCAAGCAGCAATATTATTCCATAATGCTTGGATTGGTGTAGTGTAACCAGGAAGTGAAGGTTTTAGCCAAATGAGTAGTTGTTTTCTCACCCACAAGTTTCAGAATATCGACAGCCAATCCATAACAACCAGCAGTAGTTATATGCATGCATACGTCAGGTAAAATCAATATTCCTTTACTTTACCACATAAGTTGCTGTATAAGTTCCTGATACATCCCTAGTCTTCATTATTATCAGCAGTTCAACCGTTATCTTCACTGATTGCTGCTATTTGCTTGTTAGCAATTATGAGCTTTTTTGCTGATTTCAGACCTATTGTGAGTGTTCCTAACTGTCTGACTAACTTTACAAACATATAAATCTGCATTTAACTTGTAAAATCTGAATATCTGCATTTAAAATGGAAATTATGAAAATTAATATTCATTATATAAAATACACACTCGTCGAACCTTGTACTCACACTTACTTGTTACCTGCTTACTTACACATACATTATTTGAAGGGCGCCAGCTGTCACTCAGTACAGCAATAATAGAATGAGACTCTTGACTATCTCTAGGGTGTGGGGTAATAAGCTTACTTTTGACAACATACCATATAAGTTCTGGGAAAAGGAGATTGGCGTTCGGTTTCCCCATTAATTTTGAGGTTAAGATATTTTACTGTCAATGAAATGAAACTATGAATTCGTTTGATAGAACAATATATATTCTTTAAATAATATATCAAAAAATAGCGAGTCTTGTTGCGATAAAGTAGATGAGAATATGAAATTATGACATTGCAACTGAAAGAAACTAGGTGTGAATTTGAATTCTTCTTGACCGGACATTTAACAATTTATACGAAATATTTCCCTCACTGATTCACTTGACTGTACCTTCAACACTTTTAGTGTAATTACGACGTATTCCTTTGATCTGGGGTTTACTGTAGATGTGTCACGCCTAACTTGGTGATACATCCTTGTGACTGCTTCTTCTCCATATCATCTGACTTCTTTGTAAGTCAATATGGTATTACCTCTTGGTAGGTCCAGGGTTGCCCACTCTGACTTCATGGTAAGCCCTTGCGTCCGTGTCTTCCACTGAGTGACGGACCAACCAACTTTCGGCCTCACTCTCTCAATGACCAATAATTAATGGCTCACTGAGTCTTCACCATCTCTCGTTCACACTTGTTGGCTGACCAACTAAGGCCTCTTGATCTAGTAGACTTCTTCACTGTACTGCATCCGTATAACTAATGACTGACGCTACAATGTGCATCCACCTTATATAGACGTTGGTTGACACAACTACGTAATCTCCAGAAATAACAATGACATACTCCCACCTACGCGACAGATATTACACACAGTGGTGAAATAGCCCCGCGGCGACGAGTCCGTGCGCTCATTGCTAAATAAATACGATGACGTAGCCAAGGCGCGGCGATGACTTGGCAGAATCGCCAACACTATTGCAATATAACAACGTCACTTCCAATCTCTGATATATACAACAATTCTCACTGTACAGGTATTGAGTGTTATACTACACATACGTATATATGTATACATCTAAGTGCAATCTTGCAAGCAACAGGCAATTGCAAAATTGAATAAAACGGATAATTACAATAATAGTACAATATCACAGATAACATAATAATAATACCGACATAATAATAATAATAATAATAATAATAATAATAATAATAATAATAATAATAATAATAATAATAATAATAATAATAATAAAATACAGATAAAATCATACAATAATAAAAATACAGATATCATCTTGTAACGGGATTTGAACCGTTACACTATCTCGTTCTCTGACCTGATTATTATTAATTGCCTTTATTAGTATCTGTCTTAATTTATTTTCTAATAATCTTACACATCTCAGAATAATAATAATAATAATAATAATAATAATAATAATAATAATAATAATAATAATAATAATCGTATGGCCTCAGCTACCGTGTGCAGACATTTCAATTTGACGCCATCTGGCTGTCTGTTCGTCAATTTCTACGTTCCGTTTTACTCGAAGCCCACTAGATGGCAGACCGAGTAAACCGAAACTCTCTTGGGCGTCTATGACTGAGATTTAATGAATTTTGTCGGGTAAACACCAAATGTGTCACCAGAGATCTTTTACATACCGACATCGTACGACTTCTTTTATTTCGCCCTTCAACAATCCGAATACCTCTGCCGGGTTTGAAACCACTATCTTGGGATCCGGAGGCCGACACTCTACCAACTGATCCACAGAGGCAGCTACACATCTCAGAGTACTTTACCATATCACGATGGGACTGCATTTTCATCTCTCTCCCGTTTCTGTCATGTTTCTAGTTTTCTCCTCGAATTTGTTTCTTGATTGTTGTTGTTACATAACGTCGCTCGACCGGTAAAAGGTTGTATTCCACAAAGCTCTTCCTATCAATAATTCTCCTTAAGACTGGTCACGCCTCCCAGCCACGTATGGTTATGCAGTCCATCAGAACAAATTTTGTGTTCATTTTCCTATGAAATGTGTAAAGGAAAATGAACCTTACAGTACCGTACTGTAGGAATGTACGTTTGCATTACGTATTTACGCACTCCTAGTGTACAATGCATGTAAGGTTCATTTTCGTTCAATCGTCGACATAGGAAAACGAACACAACGGACATTGTTCTGATGGACTGCGTATCCGTATGTGGCTGAGAGGCGTGACCAGTCTTAAGGAGAATAATGGATAGGAAGAGTATTGTGGGATACAACGTTTTACCGGTGAAGCGACGATAAACATTTATCTCCCCGTGAACTGACAACTAGCATTTCTGCCAGATCTTGTGCCTAGGTTTCATGTACTTTACTCTCGAGGAATTGGTGGCATTCTCCTTTGTTTCCTTCAAGATTTTTGTTGTGAATTGCATTTTTCTTCTCTTTTACAACTTTATTTCTTTCTTCCCGTATGTTTATCTCAGTCCTTGATCTTAGCCCATCTTACCTTAATATTACTATCAGTGTTGATTTTTTGTTAAAGAATGTGTCGTCTGTAACAAAATAAATAATATTCGAGAGGACGAAGCGTCATTTTTAACGCGGATATTGGGGCTTCTCCACGCCTGTTTCTGACTACTATGTTTTCATAGAACGTGTTCATATCTGATCATACTCACTCCACTGTTATTTCTCTCATCCATTCCAAACTCTCCTAAAATTAGCACCTATTCTGCGGGTGTCCATCTAGGCACTGAAGTGGCAATAGTCAGTTTGAAGGGATAATCTCTTTCTTTTTTCACAGATTTCCTTATGACTTTCGTAAAAGGATTCAATCTTCTCGTCTGAATAGCTTGAAGTGGGGGCCCAGAGCTGCACAGTCAGAACTTTGTACCTTTTCGAAACATTGAAAAATAATCGAGCTAATCTGCTGGGGGATCCTTCTAATTCGAATAGATATCTTATCTGTGATGTTCCTGTTTCTTAAGACTCAAAGTCCATTAGCTTCCCTTCTCGTTCGCCGTAGAAGCAGAGTAAATTACACGATTTTAAGATGAAATATTTTCCTTTATGACGAGCTTTGCTAAGACCGACTACGCTCCACTTGATCTTGTTCAGTTCTTATTTTATCTCCTCAGGTCGATCGTTGCCAAGCAGTGAACGACAGCTGTAGGTACAGATCTGGAACGTTAGCGTCTTACTGTTAGTTTCTATGACATCGACGGTGTTCCGACCCAGAGATCCCCCTGTGGGCTATCACAACCGGAGAATTTAACCTTGATGTCATTTATTTCATGTACGCTTAGCTTTAGAAGTATGAAGCTATTCAACGCGCCTGCTTCAACGACGAATTTGTGATCCTCTTACTCTGATCTGCTCGTCGACCCAGATTCCTGCTGCGACTGGATACTCACTGTGTGTCTTAGCTTAAGGGGAGTCGGAAACAAAAAAAAATTAAAAAATGATTTTTTCCAAATGTTGCCTCATTCAATTAAAATGGTGTATAATTTATTTTAACACGACACATGGAAGCATTTTAAAGAAATATTTTAAAATATTTTAAATATTTTAAAATATCAATACATAACCGTCAAATTGGGCAACTTAGACATGTTTCGTTTTGAAAATATAAATATCTGGAACCTTTTAATCTAGAAGGCTGTGGATTCACTGTTCTATTCCTGAATGTTATGCGCAGAGGTTTCCGGCACTGCCGTAACAAACATTTCAATAGTTTCGATTAAATAGATTTGGATTTTGGGCACTGTTATGGGTAAATGTGTGAGTGAACATTCTGTTTTACTTTTAAATCCTATTCTGAAAAAATGCCTTTTTTTCACATGTTTGACCCATTGTTTCAGAAACTACACTGGATAGGCAGTTCGTTGTTTGCAGAGAGTCACCTTGTGCCATGATACAGCTACTGAACCAGATGAAAGCTCTTCACATGTATAGTTTCTGATTTACATATATTTTTAGTGGCATTTTTGTAAAAATTTGGAACTTATTAAACAAATTCATAACTTCACAATCGTTTGCTCCAACCATTCCATCCTGGTTCAGTACTTATGGAAAGGGTGTAAATACAAGTGGTAAAAATATCAAAGCTCTAAACTTAAGGCTTCCTGAGATAACGGGGCATTTTTCTGTCAAATTAACATTATCAAGATAGGGCTTGTCGACTCCCCTTAACAGAGGCACTTATTGTAGGTTACGTGCTTGGAGATTAAGTAAGAGAGGCTAGAGAACTCAACCTTTCTGAGTTTGTTTATGCCATTGTCGCTGGATTGTCTGGAACGACACTACCGCACTGATTAAAACTCAGGTAAGTTTTAAATCGAAGATATCCTAAATATCTTCAATTTTTAAAAACTAAAATGATGTTTATGTGGAAATTAAACGAAAATGGGAAGACGTGAGTTATATTTTATTACACCAAGCTACAGGTTAGGAAGTGGAAAGAGAATTCTAATTTACTTTGTTGTTCCTCTTCTCTCCCGTTGAATACTGCCGTCACACAATCTGGCATGGTAACCTTTCAGAATCTTTCATATTAGAAGGCTTTATCAAATTTTACTGTCACAACTTGCTGTATTGGTACTTTCTTATTTATAGAATAAAGCAGTACATTTCTTTAATAACATGAGACTAATAAGACATTATCCAATAAAGTTTAGAATATCAGTAATGAGGAGGTAATATCTGTTTTAGGAAACAAATAGTGTATAAATAAAACACATATCCACTTAAAATCTTTTATTCATACAACGTTAACGCATAAATAATTCTATATCATCCTCTATATTGTTCGTTGGCGCAAATATTACATTGGGCATTTTACATACAGTACACTCATTCCCCGGTACAATTATGTTAGGTAAGGCTTAACTCAGAGTTTCAATCTGGTAGTTGAAGAGCACTAGTACAATTATATAATGGAAGAATTCAACAGAGGATAGAAAATTTACTATTTAGAATTCTTAGATAGAGCAGTAAATTAATGAACATAAATATTAGTGTTTAGTTGGTCAAAACTAACGTAATTTGACTCTCTAGAATGAATTACGGAAGATACATTGCATGTAAACCTTTACAGACATTCGTATATTCTGTTGTAAACCTAAAATTCTTAATTTATACGTGGCATCTATCTTGCAGTTAGGCGATATTAATTTAATTGCAAAAGTAATACTTTGACATATACATGTTTATACTGAATTTAGTTAACGTTACTTCTTTTTACGATGTTAAAATACTTCATTCGGTTGTTCATGTCATCGATAATGATTTATCCACAAGAATTCAAGACAAAACTTAACCAGTAATTGCAAGTTACAAACAATTTCACTTCTGGTTACCAGAAGTTAATATTAATGTCACATATTAACTTATGACTAAAAAGTGTATCTTCCAAATGTAAGGTATATTAAGCAATAAAGACAATTAATACTTGTTAATGGACAGTTCATTAGCTGATTTATCACTTCTGCGTACATGAAAATTGGTGAGTTACAAATTCATTCAAAATTTCTGAACTTTTAACTATCAAAAATTAATCACGATATTTTAATTCTAAAAAACATACATTCTTTTTTAGTTACTGAAGTTAAACGGCCAGAGCAAATTAATATATTAATACACATTCATCTCAAAACTTTTTAAACGCCATGATAATTATTGATGTTGAACAATGTTAATGAATAAGATTTTAGGACATCCTACTGGTGTACATCTTGTGTATACTTTATAAGATATGAGATTAGAGGATATTTCGGAATAGAAAGAAGCTAAAAATGATGGATGCCCAGGTTCGATTCTGAAATGCTATTAATACGCGGAAAATTAAGAAAAAATGAAATAATTAGAAGACCATGTGAAGTTCTCCGTACTTCTCCTAATGCCATGGATTCACGGTCTTAGTTTTTACGTTAGGTTATTATTATTATTTTTCAGTATCTACTATCACAAAATGAACTCGTCTTGATACATATCTTCTTGACATGTTCATGTTGTGAATTTCAGTTCCTGTTAAGAGTTTTAATTTACTGTTGGATATTGACATAATTATTGTCCTGTATTCAGTCTAATGATTTCTATTGGGTAAGTTATTTATGTTAGCAATATATTTGAAGGAAATTTAAGATATTAATTTTATACGTTCCACGTAAATTACATTAATAAGGACATTAACACGGAATGCTAAATAATCCTATCTACGGAAAAAAGTTACAATAATTGATTGGAGAAAGCCATTTCGTGAATGATTTAGAAGTGCTCATTAGGAATGTTTATAAACATTGAACAATAATGTATGCTTGAAATGGAAGGTATTTTTGGAATTAAAACCAAAGTTAAGCCTTAGTTGACATCTCTCAGACCAGAAGTCACATCCATACAATACACATGAGGCCTAATACACAGAAATAATATCTGCGTTCCCAACGAAAACATCCACAGAAGCCGTTTAATTCGGTCTTCCAAACACCAGCGAAATGTATGTACATGGGGCTTCTTCCACTACAGTATCTTCTTCAGCACTTGATATGTGGGAGTGGGGTTGAGGGAAAGGAATCTGGGGTGGAACACACAATGAGTTTCACCACAATTTGGCACATGGGAACTGAGTCATTAAACACGTTTCTTCCTCCTCAAGTCTACTTACATAACACTCAGAACCATTTCTCAAAGGAAGTGTTTTCTGGTCATAGTTATGAGTACACGATGTCCTGTCTGTCCATTTCTTAGGCAGCGATATATTTTATGTTAGTGAACACTCATACCATTATTTCTTCCTATCCTTGACTTAAAATAATAAATACCCATTAATGTTAGTACCTTATATATGTATATTTATGAGAAGCATGGAAGTTTCATTTCTCACATACTTTTACACGTACACGAACATTCCGTTATTTTGTTCTACAATAAGAAATGTAATATGTTATATATATTTTTATTCTTAATAAAGCACTCGTTACCAAATTCATGTGAAACATTATACAATGATATTTATTGTGATATGTTTTGAGTGACATGATTTGGATGTTTTTACTCCACGCTCGTATTAAAGTGTTTTCCACCTGATGCCATTCTACAACAAGTACTTGCTAGCTACAGTATGTAGTTTCCCAGCAAAATATTTTGAAGAAGGTTATGATTTGTTCCTAGTGTTATATGATAGTCGTTCCCTAATACCTGCTTGCACCAATATTTCATCAATAAGTGTTGTTTAACAATCATTTCTATAGAGATAAAGAAATGGTTGCGCCATTCCAGAAATACAGCTTCTTTTGTGAGAGAAATATATTGAAATTCATTTCAAAAGTTTTCTAGTTATTTGACTGGTAAAATTAACTTATAGAGGAATAGCTTTGATTTCTTCATACGTCATTTGTCCTTGACGTTTAATGTATTAATTTAGTTTGTTACATCACCTTCAAGATAAATTATAATATTGATATTGAATAGTTTTTCTAGTATTGTACATCTATTTCTTTCCACCCAACAATGACAGCACTATTCGAATTTGCCGCCATATCCAAATCATGTTGCCATTGAATTACAAATGGAAAATTGTGTTTATGATCATGTTCTTACGATATCTTTGAAGAAGAAAAATTGTACTGCGTTTGGTCTCGTATAAATCGTGAAAACAATCTTGAGGAACAATCTATATAACCCACAGCGTAAATGCCAAAGTATACAATTTTATATCACTCATGATACGTATATCGGGTCAATTTCCTGGATGATAACGTTATTTGCAGGATGATGTAAGTAAATAGGTATAAAGGCCTAAGGTTTAATGTTAATGAATTTTGATCTTCTTTTGATGCATTTCATTGCCAACAAAGGTGGTGATAACTTAACAGAAAATTTACCGAAACATTTTAGTGCAGAAAATTTAATATTAAACATATACTTTATTGCAGATTTAGATCAATTAAAACCTGTACATTTAACGACGTTACTATTGAAAGTTGTGATGAAAGAGTATTGTGTTTCCTCTAAAACGATTCTCCTGATAATTGCATATCGATGGCTTAGACTGAATACCTCGTATCTCAAAATGTTCTTCCTATCCATTATTTCCCTTAAGACTGGTCACGCCTCCCAGCCACATTTGGATATGCAGTCCATCAGAACGATGGATGTTCGTTGGGTTTATTTTCCTATGCTGACGTGTAAAGGAAAATGAACCTTATAAAAATTATCTCTAGGAGTTAGTAAATACGTTACGCAGACATACTTTCCTATACTACGGTACGGTAGGGTTCATTTTCCTTCACACGTCGGCATAGGAATAAAGAACGCAGCGAACATTGTTTTGATGGACTGCATATTCATGTGTGGTTGGGAGGCGTGACCAGTCTTAAGGGAAATAATGGATACGAAGAACTTTGTGAGATACGAGGTTTTCATTCCAGGCCATTGATATAACTTTATACGCACATCATACCATGCGTAAATTGTGTCGCAGACGAAAGAACCCTCTTACATACAGCACTGCAGTATCAGATGAAGTCTAAATATATAAGAAAAACGAATAAACAATGCCAATATATTACAAATGTAATCAGACTACGTGCTCCTCTGTTCATTATTTAGTGGAAGGTTAAGTTAATTGTACGACCAGATGTAATGTGACGTCTAATTCAATGTTTACGGTATGAAAACTCAAGTATCAATGCTTGTTTAAAATGATAAATATTTAAGACAGTAAACTGTAAGTGCGAACGGATTGTCAATAAAATCATTTTTCTAAATAGTATAAGATATAAAAATCATAAAAATATCCGATCGTTGTATGCTGTAAATAAGTATTATTTAAGTATTCATTACATACGATACTTTGATCTTCTTTTGAGTGTACGTCGTTGCTAATAATGAGTGGTGATAAATTAACCGAAATTTTGCCGAAAAATGTCAGTGCAGAAAATGTAATATAAAAATACGAGCTCTATTGCAGATATAGATCGATTAAGACTCTATCCTTAACGCGTAATATTTTATTTATGAAGAGCAGACAACGTCACTCCTGAAAGTAGTGATGAAGGAGTATTTCCTCTAAAATGAATCTTCTGAAAATTATACATAACCTTATAATAATAATAATAATAATAATAATAATAATAATAATAATAATAATAATAATAATACCGTTTTGGAAAATATATGAACTGAATTTCTTTACAAAATACAGAAATGGTTTGTTTCATGGCCATTAGGAATATATAAATTAAGAATGAGTAACTATACAATGACTTAATAGTAGTATTAGCTATAGCCGAGGATTCCTCTCAGAGGCTGGGGACATGTTTGGTTATCAACGTCGGGTATTGTTTTGTACATGGTATGCTGATAATCTCATGTTTATTATGTTTGTAGAAGTGAACGCAACTATAAGAATCAAAATATATCTAAGATTGGACTTTAAATGTGGGATTACTCCAGAGTTACTTGGATTGAGCTCGGAAAATCAGGGAAGAACACATAAGTTGGCAACGAAATGTTTCCATGTCATGGAATTAGGCTACTGTGATTTGAATTCCCAAACACAAGGAGTGACATGTATTAGCATGCGAAAGTGCTTAATTTTGTAATAATTGAATGCTTTCATCTTGAAATTATTATTAGAATTAATTTATACTTGGACCAGCGATTTGCATCGATTGATTCTCAATAACCTGTCAATAATATATTAAATAAAAGCAATTTCGTAAAATCAGAAATTCATCCTGTGTGATTAGCGCTAATGCGATAGTTCTTCCATTATTTATAGATATTCTTCTAGTAATATACATATACGTACAATAAAATGACACGAATATATTATTATATTCATCAAAATGAAACTTCACTATAAACGTTGCCTCTAGAACTTCTGTACTCGCTTTATGAATGTCAAAGAAGTATGCACAAAATTAGGAAAAGGAATTTGAATGTTCACCAGCCTTAAAATTTTACCAACACGAAGCTAGCCTATTTGAGCGCTTTCAAAATAACATCAGCCTGAATTAGGATTGAACACGACAACTACGGACCCCGGCATTTTGGGTTTTGACAAAATGTTTGACACTTCAGGGTTCTTCCGAGACCCGGTAAATTTTCAGGTGAAAATTCTGTCTTTGGCTTATTAATATTCGAGCCTTGGCTATCTGGGTGGTAAGCTGTATTAATATCATTTCCGCTAACAATGCACATCACACATTTTGTTACAATTACACGGAAGTGCGGAGAAAAACTAAATCGTGATGATTTCCTCTGCGGAGGATAACAACTCTTTGCAAATAAAAGAACAATAAGGTTTCACTTCAGCTAAAGAGCAATTCAATAAGAGCCTCCGGAATAGCTGTAGAGAAGAGAAAAATCTTTAAAAGAGTTGGTGGAACGAACGGTACGTTTATTGAACTTTTATCGCCACACATTGTAAGTAAGTGAGAGTTGGTTGATGTATGATGCAGGAAATCGCACGTAGAGGAACATAAACGATTTCCAATGTCGCCGTTTGAGAGTGCTAAAGCCACCAATCAACTGGGAAAGCTTGGAGTACTCAAGCAGAGTTACTAACGTTTCCCTTTTATTTACTACTCTTCCAGGCTCATGGTTTTAAGAGAAAATTCATGGCTTTCTGAATGACTCACATATCCTGACAGACTCTTCATTCTTTCAGCCCTGAAAGCTCGCGATTTAGTATGAGTGACCATAGACGATAATGATACTAAGTACTTCCGAAACGGTAACTGTAGTGAGCAACCAATGGCAGGATTTAGTGTCGGGCAGAATAGGCCCTATCTCAACTATAATTTATTTATGTTTTCTTTTTGTTGTAGCAGTAAATGTAGATAGTCTGCAGTAAGCTAGCAGATTGTATTTTACGGCAAGAAATACTACTACTACTACTACTACTACTACTACTACAACTACTACGACTACTACTACTAATAATAATAATAAATAATAATAATAATAATAATAATAATACTGTAATAACAATTACGTTCATGGAGGTGCACTGGGGTACTTGGCTACTAAACCGAGTGCCTCGGGTTTTCAATAGAAAGAGAGTAACTTTCCAGTCTTCAAACTATGACAACTCCTAAATTGAAACTGGGTGGCGCTGGAGATCATCATCATCATCATCATCATCATCATCATCATCATCATCATCATCTTAAAAGTGTTTTTAAAAATACCATGATTTGATTTCCCAACTAACTGGCAACGTTATTTGACCTTCTTACCTCTGCACACCATTAATAGGCGTAATAATAAAGATCAAATGCGCATTTGGTCGCACGTACAATAATGCGACATGACTATAGTCGATTGATTTGCCTCCTTTCTCTCGTTCTTTGAATATCGTGTTAAATAAGTGGTTATATTTGTATCGATTTCGTCTAATATAGACTAGGGATTCCCAACCAGTCCACTGTGTCAAGGAGTTTTGGACATGTGCCATGAAATATTGCCGGCCCCGCGGTGTACGGGTAGTGTGCTTGCCTCTTACACGGAGGCCCCGGGTTCGATTCCCGGCCAGGTCAGGGATTATGACCAGCATCTTAGGGATGGTTCGAGGTCCACTCAGCCTGTTTAATTACAATTGAGGAGCTAACTGACGGTGAGATAGCGGCCCCGGTCTATAAAGCCAAGATGATCCGCCGTGCTGACCACACGACACCTCGTAATCTGTAGGCCTTCGGGCTGAGCAGCGGTCACTTGGTAGGCTATGGCCTTTCGAGGCTGTTGCGCCATGGGGTTTGGTTTGGTTTGGTTTGGTTTGGCCATGAAATATTGTCAACTTAGTTAAAAAGAAGCGCTCTTATTTGATTGATAAACTCGTTCATTCAACGCCACTACAGTTCTGTTTCGTGATGGTCAACTTCAAATCCTCCCACATCTCTCAAAATTGTCAGACTGCTCGAGCTTTTGATCACGCTGAGAGAACATCAGTTGTCTTGCTCGATTTTGTACGTTATAGTAATTTTTACATAAATTAAAGTTTCCGGAATTTTCGAGTTATTTACCGCTAACATTTGTCTTGAATATAATATTACTCAATTTAGTACCCGTAAGTTTCTTGAATTATAGTTACATCGTGTGATGGTAGTAGTAGTGATATTTCCCTTTTTAAGAAGATTCCGAAATAGAATAAGACCAAATTTATGCTAAAATCAATTCATTAAAAGGTTTTCTAGACATAAACACAGGATGCATTGTTGCCATCATAATTTACATTAGTGATAAGTTATTTCCCTTTATTTCCCATCCAGCCGCAATTTGGGCCAAATTTTCAAGTTCAGGAGAACGTACCACTAAATACTATGAATCTTCCCACAACAGACTGAACTGAGAGTTTTACGCTCTACGCTCCAATATACTTCGATTGACAGATTCATTCTAGTAAATCCTTTGCGACACTTACATAAAAATAATTAAGGAGCGAAGATAAAATGAGACCTAAAGAAATAGACAATTGTAAAAGAAGAATATGTTCAGAAGTGGATCGGCTGGTTAAAAGTATGCCTTATAACTAGGTCTTCATTCTTGTAATACGTCTGTTTAAAAAATTTATCACCTATGAATTGAACACTATTTTATACTTTAGGTTATTTCATTGTGTAACTTATTTAAGTTATATTACCCCGAAACTGCAGTGGCAGCAGGTAATCCTCGGTTTGCTAAAAATTAATAATGGGAAAGACAATGTTGTTTACTGGGAACCAACTCCTGTACTGATCCTCCAAATGTTTTAGAACCAACTCCACTCTCTCCTCGAAAATGGTTATGAACCAACTAACAGATCTGAGAACCGAATCCAGACCAGCCGAAGTTTCTGTGAATAGAATCTGTACATTAATAGCTTAAATTCGGTGGAATACTTTGGCAACGAAAATTTGTCAGTTTGAGTCAATGGTTTGATATAACAGCCTTTAAATTAGAATCTCCTGAAAGCATGGTGTTACACTAAGTATGCCGTGGTAAGAAAACGATTGACATTGAGCAAGTGGCCGCGTGGCTTGGGTCACGTAGCTATTAGTTTGCATTCGGGAGATAGCGGGTTCGAACCCCACTGTCGGCAGCTTTGAAGATGCTTTTCCGTGGTTTCCTATTTTCACATTATAAAATGCCAGAAATTACCTTAATTAAGGCCACGGCCCCATTCTTCCCATTCCTAGCCCTTTCCCATCACATCGTCACCATAAGACCCATCTGTGCCGCTGCGACTTAAAGTAAATTGAAGAAAATAAAGGATCGAGAATTACTGTTCTAGACATACACTCCTCTTCTCATCAGTCGTCATATCTTATGGATAATATGTTTCACATTTCAAGGAGACGATTCTTCTTGAAACAATTTAAGTTACAAATTTTAAAATGAATGGTTCGTGGTGTGGATTACTGTAGTCACGTCCTAGATCGTGAATCATGGACAACGGCCGAGTGGCCTTAAGGGTGGCGATGTCAGTTACTATAGAACAGAAATGGGCGTGTCGTGACCCTGCTTTTGCTCAGGCGTCTAGGACTAAACAACCCACCAGTGGTCCCTAACATGTTTGAGTAGAGATTCTTACTGGGACTATGTGTAAGTTGGGTAGCATCCTGCTTCACAGAATTTTCACCGAACACCCTCAAAACGTTTTAAGCAAGCCTCGGACCTATGGGAGTAAAATAGTCCCACTTCCATATGACAGCGAGGGACTCCTAGGAAACAACTTGGTGAACTAAATGCAATACGATGGGGAGCAATTAATATTAACGGGGCTTATGGAAGAGAGAACGTATAACTGGCTGAGTTGACAAAGAGGATGTGTCTGGATGTGTTAGAAATTAATGATATCCGGGTAAGGGAGAGAAGACAAAAGAGAGATTGACGATTATAAAGTATTCCTAACAGGTGTTGAAAAGGGAAGGGCAGATTGGGGTGGGGCTGTCCATAAGAAATACTATTGCACAGAACATAGTTTCTTTTACGCACGTATGTGGGTGAAAGATGTGGGTAGATTTGGCTGTTGGAGGAATTAGGACGAGAATTTCCTCTTTGAATTCCCTATGCCAGGGTGCAGATTCGGATGGAGTGGGCAAGTTTAATGAAGCAAGGATAGGAGAGTATTTCAATGGGAGAGTTACTCGTAAAAACAGGACTGAAAGATATGACAAGGCGATAGGTAAATGTAGAAAGATACGGAATTTAATAGGATTTGGAAGCATTTACTGCACTTCTGGGCTAATATGGGATTAGCAGTTACGACTACGTTTTCCAAGCATTAGGCCATTCATCGTTATAACATGTGGGAGGTTAGGGGCACCAGATCCAAAATAGACGCCATCACAACCAACTTTAAATTATAAAAAAAACTGTTAGAAATGTGCGGATATTCAGTGGATTTTTCTATATTACAGACCACGATCCGAATAATTGTGAAGTAAGTATATCTAGGCCTAGTATAGAGAAAATGAAATCTGCCTGCAGACGAATAAATGTAGAAAATCTCCGGGACGCGGATATGATTAGTGAAAAGCCCCAAACAATAGACAGAAATCAGTTTTAGGATATAGGGAGAAGATGGGTGGCATACAATGGTCCTGTAGTAGAACTATAACAGAAATGCCTAGGAACAACTGTGTAAAAGGATGGGAAGAAGCAAAATTCTTCGTGAAATGATGAAGTGAGGGTAGCTTGTAAAAGTAAAAAGAAGGCGTATCAGAAATGGCTCCAAAGAAGGACTGATATCTAGCACGTAGACAAAAGAAAGAGAGTGAAACAAATAATTGTTGAATTCAAGAAGAAGTCATGGGAAGATTTCGGTTATAACTTGGAAAGGCTAGGTCAAGTAGCAGGGAAACTTTTCTGGACCGTGATAAGGAATCTTAGAAAGGGAGGGAAGAAGAGTGGCGTATTGGGTAAATAAAGTGAACTCATAGCAGATCCCAGGAAATTACTGGACAGGTGGAAGTAACAATTTGAAAATCTTCTCAGCATAAAAGGAAATCTTTCTGTTGTCTCGAACAACCGAGCTCATACCAAGGAGGACAGTGGTAGTGAAATTACGCTTGAGGAAGTGGAAAAAATGGTGTATTATCTCCATTATTATAAATCAGGAGGAATATATGAAATTAGACTCTAAATGGTTAAATATATTGGGAAGGCAGGGATGAAATGGCTTCACAGTGTGATGAAAATAACATGTAATGTAATGTAAGGTACCTTTTGATTGGATGAAGTGAGTAATTGCACTGATCTATAAGCAAGAAAACAGAAAGGATTTCAACACCTGTCGAGGTATTTCATTAATCTGAATACCAGGCAAGATATTTCGGATCTGTGTTCTCCCAATATGGTAGTACAGTAAGTGGGATTGAATCAAGGTGCAGCAAAGCTAATGCGGTGACCTCTCAGTTGCGATCAACAGTCTCCTGTGAGAAAGAACTCAGCCCCTGGACGATACTATCTTTACACCGGTCTGTTTTACGACCAACTTTGCTTTATGGAAGTGTAAGCTAGGTGGACTGAGGGTACCTTATTCATAAGTTAGAATAAACAGAGATGAAAGTAGTGAAAACGATAGCAGGTGAAACAGGTGAGAACAATTTCAGGAGGGTACTCGGAATGAAGAGGTAAATGTTAGTAAACTGGGTTCAGTGGTGACGTCATGTAAGAAGGAGAATAATGGACTCGGTTATGGAGGATAACGGAAGTTGGGGGAGACCAAGACGACAATTTTTATATCCAGTTTCTAATGATAAGAAGTACGGAACTAAACGTGACACCAGAGCTAGTTACAAATAGAGGATTGTGAAGGTGTTTAGTAAATTCACAGATGCTTGCAGACTAAATGCTGAAAGACACAATAGTCTATAATGAAGATGTATGTATATAATTCGTATTTTAAGACAACCGTATTTTTCTAATTGAATTCATGTCACGTACCACGATCGAGCTATCATTCTTCTCAGATATTTGATGCGACGGCAGTTTTTATTATATGTTCATGTTAGGTAAAAGTGGGTGTTTCGTAAGTCAACAATGCGAAAATACATAATTTCTATGATTACATGTTAGGTGTTTCAAATATAAGCTTTAATCTTGTCGGAAGAATGTATTTTAATAGGAATAAAATATATGACATATGATAATGAACATTATTTTTGTATGTATCAAAAAAATAGGTAAAGTATAAAGAATGTGTTTTCTAGAGCTCAAAAATGTTTTACTTTTATAGACTGTGATGAGGTCAACCTTTAAAAAAAATCAAGTTTTAAAATCGATCTCTTTCTGAGTCCAACGGACATATTTAATTTAATATTATCTTAACCCGGACGTAAACGTTATATATATTCCAATTCAAGTATATAATGTATTGTATCATATGGTAAATAATGATGGGTAAAATTTCGTAATATTTTACTTTGAACTAAAATATAATTTTGGCAGTATATTCTTTTTGTAAATCAGAACATTTCTTAATAAAGTGAGTAATAATAATAGTAAAATAATTATAATATGTATGGAATCCAGTACCTTTAACTTGTCAAGCATCGGAACACTTAATTATTATATTATCTGAGAACGTTAGGAATGTGCATTCCAATTAAATATCAGGCACTCAAATATATATATATATTTGTAAATGTATTCCCACGTGGAAGGTTTGATTTCTTTTTCAGTTACAGTTACGTAACAACAGATGGTTTTGAATTTAAAACATATCTTATTTTACTCTGCTAATATATCATGTTCATTATGATAGTAACACGCAAAGATGGTCGTTTGGTTGTCTTCAGAGCAGTCTTCCGAGGAATAAGGCTAGAAGGACGCCAGTAAGAAGACGCGAGCTACAGTTAGTCCCTGAAGGTGTCGCACCATCTTCTAGCATTCCCTCGCCGCTTCCGGGATCTCCCACCACGCTGTTGTCTCCCGCTTCCCTTAAGGAGCCCTGGTAACCATTGTACAGGTGCTGACCAGGCTCACCATCAGTCTCTGGAGCTGAGTCGTTATCGAGGTCTTCCCGATCTAGGGCACTCTTGGCGCGATTTGGTAGGTCCATTTCTGAAACAACAAAAATTATATTATATACATACATACATACATACATACATACACACTTACATACACACATACGTACATACACCTCCATTATAGACTGTTATGCCCTTGAACGTTCAATCTGAAAGCCTCTGTGATTTTACTAAACGCCGCCACAATCCTCTATTTGTAACTAGTTCTGTTACCTGGTTTAGTTCTATACCTCTTATCTTTAAATCATTGAGTCTAACCATCGTCGTCTTGGTCTCCATCTACTTCTCTTACCCTCCATGAACGATTCCAGTATTCACTTCCATTCATCTCACATGACCCCACCACCGAAGCCGGTTCATACGTACAGGTTCATCAATCGACTTCATTTCTAACCTAGACTTTATCTCCTCATTACGAATACCGTCCATCCATTGTTTCCACCTTTTCGTACCAACGATCATACTCACTACTTCCATGTCCATTATTTCTGACTTATGAACAAGAAGTCCTTAGTGCACCAAGTTTTCACTCCCATAAAGCAAAGTTGGTCGGAAAACAGACCGGTGTAAAGATAGTTTCATCGGGGGACCGACTTTTTTCCTACAGCAGACTGTTGATGCAACTGCGAGCTCATTGCATTGGCCTTGTTGCACTTTGATTCAATCTCACATACTGCACTACCATACTAGGGGAACACACATCCGAAATAGGCCTACTTGAAATGATCCGTTCCAAAGTACCTTGCCTGGTATAGAGATCAATGAAATACCTCGATAGTTGTTGCAATCCTTCCTGTTCCCTTGATTATACTGTAGATCGATGCAGTTACTCCTTTCTTCCGATAAAAAGGTACATTGCAATCATTAAAACATTACACGCTAAACGTACTGCACTTTGAAGCCATTACCTGCCTTCCTATTATATTTCACCATTTCGGTTCTAATTTCATATAATCGTCCTGTTTAATGACAATGGATTTTATTCACCATCCTTTCCACTTCCTCAAGCGTAATTTCAGTCATTTACTTTTTCTTTCCCTGTCTTGGATTCTTTATTACTGTACAGAAAGGCTTCCCTGCCGCTTGACTTAGCCTGTCCAGGTTATTATCGAAATCTTCCCACGACTTCTTGGATTCAAAATAATTTGTTTCGCTCTGTTTCTTTCATCTATGTATACTTACCTGTCTAAATCAGTCCTTGTTTGGAGCCATTTCTGATTCATCTTTTTAAAATTTTTACAAGCTGTCTTCACTTCATCATTCCACCAAAATGTTACCTTTTTCCACACAGTTATTCACTACAGCATGCCTGTACACCACCTATTCTCTTTTTATATCTTAAAAATTCTTAGATTGTTTGGAACTTTTCACTAATCATATCCGTGTACTTCTGTCTAATTTCCTCGTCCTGGAGATTTTCTACCCTTGTTCGGCTGAAGACGGATTTCGCTGTTCTCTATCTTACATTTAGATATACATAGTTCACTACAGATTAGGTAGTGGTCTGTATGATCAACAAATCCCATGAATACCCGCATTTTGTTAACAGATCGAATTCAAAGTCGGTTTCAGTATCGTCTATTATGGATCTAGTGCCCCAACCTTCCTTTGTGTAGCGGTGAATAGCCTTAAGCTTGAAGAATGTACTGTATTCGTAACTGCTAATCACATTCTAGCACTTAAGTCCAATTAACGCTTCTCGTTCCTATTAGCTTCCGTATCTCACCCACATTTACTCATCACCTTTCCGTATCCTTCGATTCAAATTTCAACTCTCGCATATAAATCACCTTTTAGCACTATCCTATAGGACCTACTTGCTGTTGATCCTCACTACGATGACACTCAGTATTTATAAAACATGTCTACTTCATCCTCATCAGCACCCTCACATGGTGAATACACTGAGACAATTCTCGTCGTAATTCCTCCACCAACCAAATCTACCCACCTCTTTCGTCCATTTACGTGCCTAACAGAAACTATGTTCCTGATGAACAGTCCTACCCTACACGGTGTCCCTCCCTTTTTAACACCTATTAAGTATACGTCATAATCCCCTAGCTTCCAATCGATTTCCATTTAATTCGGCAAGTTCTTTCCGATGAGTCCCTCAGCAATCTACGCGTCTATGAAGATGGGACCCTATCTAGGATTAAAACTAATTTCGAAGACGGAACAGTCACCTAGTCCTCAAGCCAGTTTCCCCTGTGGATGGTGTTGACAGAATAACACCCACGGTATTCCCTGGCTATCGTAGGAGAGGACTAACACTGGGACGAGGAGCGTGGGTTGGCATCATGGTACCCCTATCTGAGTATGGCATTGCTTCCTCTTGGCTCCTCGTCTTCGTCTCTCCAATCCGAACTTCCTCTTTCAGCACTTGTTCTTTTCCTACACAGATGGTATTTGGTTTGCGAGGCTCAGTGAGTCTTCAGTTTCATGCCCTTCGTGGTGCTTGCCTTTCTTTTGCCAATACCTTCATTTTTCGAAGTGTCGGAACCTCTTATTTTTTTTCTTTCTGATTTGTGTTAATAGAAATTATTGCCCATTTCCTCATCAAACAATAATTATCACCACCACCACCTCAGTCCAGAAGATATGACCAATGAAGATTAAAACTCATCGATCTGGTTGGGAATCGAATCCAAGTCCCCTTAGGCTAAATGACAGCATGCTAACTGGTTAGCTATGCATTAGGACATTAAATGTAATATCTACTGACTCTGTTAAGAATAATAAAGTGCCAGCTATATCTAAAAAAATGGATTTTAGTATCCACTGAAGCCTACTGACTCGCTACCTTTGGATCCGATCACGCCAATTGCCTTTTATGCAAATAAGGCGGTTCTGTTGTTACAGCTGTTTGAAGAAGATTACAGTATAAACCAAGTGATAAACGTTTCTTGAGATGTAGACAAAATAGTGTAGCAGTTACCGAGATCACGAGATGATGATCATGCCTTAAATGTCAATATCAAGGCGAACCGTATAATATACCAAGTCTTCGTATTTACATGAATGTGTAAGAAAACGTTTATTGAAGGCTGGGTTACGGTACCTAACAGATCAAAGTGCACAAACATTATCAAATAACGATTGACTTGTCATTGTTGAATGACTATGATAGTGAATTGGGTGTAAATATTGAGAAAGTAACCATTTGCATTAAGCTCCACTCGGAAGTTATAAACGCCTGGCAACGTACTATGACATGGAACGAGGAGGACTATTCAGACATCGCACGAGGTCAACATTCTATTCTATTAAATGCAATATATGATGTGCATGCTGAAGAAGTGTCCTTTCCAATTATTTACTACGGAGCACCTTGACATTTTTTTTTGCTAGGGGCTTTACGTCGCACCGACACAGATAGGTCTTATGGCGACGATGGGATAGGATAGGGCTAGGAGTTGGAAGGAAGCGGCCGTGGCCTTAATTAAGGTACATCCCCAGCATTTGCCTGGTGTGAAAATGGGAAACCACGGAAAACCATCTTCAGGGCTGCCGATAGTGGGATTCGAACCTACTATCTCCCGGATGCAAGCTCACAGCCGCGCGCCTCTACGCGCATGGCCAACTCGCCCGGTACCTTGACATTTTAAGGCCGGTGAAAGATGAGTACGTCTCATGATCATTGAGGAAATACACCTAATCACGAATGATACATGACCATGAAAGTGATGAGACTGAGTGCATGTATGATGTGTTCGGATGTACTCAGAATACTGAAGGTATCACCCGAAAGATGACTGAAAGTTGTGCGTTAATGGATCAGTGCGTAGAAAGGAATTAGTAATTTCTAAAATCTATTTCCTATTCAATTCAGTACTGAGTAAATCGTGAGAATGACTTATTTGTGATTATGAGACATTTGGTTAAACAGAATGCTGCATGTTTTTGAGAATGAGTATGAAGGACACTCGGTGGCTATATTTAATGTGGATATCGTATGCTATAAAGACATTAGTGTAAGTGAAAGTGACATTGAAAATTTGAATGAATGGACGAAATTATAAAGATTTCCATACATTTATTATTTCTAATTCTAATACATGGCAGACGTTTCATGTAAATAATTCTAGCGGCTGTCCCTAGCACAACCTATCACGCCCTTTCTGAATTTGGAATTAAGTATAGGCCTACAACAAATCAAAACTAGGTTCGGTTCTATTTTTCTCTGACCGGTTTTTTGTTTGTTTCTTCGAAAATACACCAAAGGAAATAGAAGAATTTCTCTAAACTCAGTCTCATCATTTTATTGGTCATGTATATTCATGATTAGGCGTATTTCCTCTACGATCACCGAGCCGAGCCGTATCCATCTGTAGAGCAATAAATTCACCGAGTTTAAACTGCCAACATTCTCTATAGTAAATACTTGGAAATGACACTTCTTCAGCATGCACATCATATATTTCATTTAATACAATAGAATGTTGAAGAATAGTCGGATTGTCTATGAAATATAGCACTTACTGATCTGATATTTTCCTCATTATAGGGCCGTTTCGCTTGATTTGGCACCAGTATGTTTCCAAATTTTGGCGTCTATTTTGTGTGAAATGCTCTATCTGTATTTTCCAAATACATTCCCGATAACGGTTTTAGATAGCATATTATTTCAAATACAAATCTATCCCTAGGTAAAACACACCATCATACCTCCTTGCACACATGAGGATGATGATTGTAATGTCCTTGAAAATATATTTCCTTCAAGATGGGGTTTAGTTTGAACAGTTATCCCCATTCTCAATTGTTTTTAAAAAGTAATCATTTTAAGAAATATGCCAGTAACATTTAACTATGTCCGTTGTGTTAACGAGAACATTCACAGGTCTTTTAGTCAATTATTGACATAGCTGTATTCAATTATGTAGCCATTAGACCGCCACATTCATTTATGATTTGCCGTGCATACTCCCAATTTCATTTCCAATATGTTGGTAACATATTGTTTAATACAAATTCACTGTACCGTATCAGGTGTGTGTAATTATTTTCATGGATTCGTGGCGCAGCGATTAAATTATATTTATATAGTTTTACTCTGTTGCAGGGACGTTGTAGGGCACTTCAGTACGGTATATGGTCATCGTTCGCCTATAATCTGATATACTGACAGAACTAGTTTGTTACTACCCATTGTAATTCAAAAGGATGTAATATTATTTGAGAGTTGTTAAGTGTAATAGAGCTTCTGTATCTTTGATCAGGTATTGGAAATCCACAGTTTTGAAAGGAAATGGGTTTGTGAGATAGTTAGTGATTCCTGTAAAACATTACAAGCGGCCTTACAGAAAAGAGCAGTAATTAAAATTAAGAATCAAAAGGATTACAGTTATATGGTAAATGGGTACACATCATCAGCTTTGCAGAAGATATTGCGATTTTATCTAACTCTGAAAGTGAAAAGAAAAGAATGCTAAGAGTTTATCGTAAATCACTGTGGAAATTTGGGCTAAAATACATACTCGGAAGACAAAATTCATAGTAGTCGACAAAGATAACCGACCAACTAAAACTAAACATCATTTTAAATTGTGCAAACAACGAACTAGTCGCCGAATTCTGTTGCTTGGGAACTGCAAGTAACTCCGACAACACATGCTTGTCACAAATCAAGAAAAGGGTACTGATGGCGATACAAAAACAAGAAGTATTTCTAACTAAATGAACTCATCAGTATGAAGATATGAAAGTTGTTCCTCGAGACCTTTGTTTGAAATGTACTAACATACGATGTGAAACCTGGACTCTAGAAAAGATGGAAGAATGAAGACTGTGGACCGCAAGTAGTTCTGGAGAAGAATGACTAAAACAAACTGGAGGGCAGAAAGTCAAATTACTTCGTTTTTAAGAAATATTAAAGGAAAACGATATCTACTGAATATGATCAAGAAAAGGAAAAGAAAGTTCATTGGACACATACCCAGACACGACATTCTTCTACAGTTATTTATAAATATTCAAGGTAAAGCCTCGGGAAGAGAACGTGGGGACTACCAATAAGATCCTATGTTAAGAACACTGTCGATGAACTGGGCTGGTGATCACAATTTGACTCTTAATGCTTCTAAAACTCAACTTATTTTGATTGGACAAACAAGATTATTCACTTCCGTTTTAATCAGTAATATTTTTATTCCTTTCAGTAATTTAACCAAAACCCCGGCCCACGATAGCACACTATTGTAGGGCGAACACATAAATAGGTCTGTCCAGGATGAAGTTTCTGTTGTTCACCAACTTCGAAGAAACATCTCTTGCATTCCAATCAACATTCGCAAGCAACTTGCACAGTTTCTCGTACTTCCTATGTTGGAAAATGACTCAGTGTTTTATAATGATCCTTCGGAAGTCCTCAAGATAAAAATTCAATGTATACAGAATGCCTGAGTTAGATTAATTCTTGATGTACGTGATGTACGTAGAGATGGTTAAACTCATACTTTATTCAACTTCAGCAGCTTAAATTAAGAGAAAGACGAGTACCGGCATCAACATTACTACTAAAAAATCCCCTTGTTATCTATATTTTGCATACTCTCGCATGAAAAAGGTTCGTGATCGGCGTAACAGATTCATACGATACACAATGCAGATAAAAGTGAAATGGCGTATGGCTTGTAGTGCCGGGAGTGTCCGAGGACAAGTTCGGCACGCCAAATTCATGTCTTTTAATTTGACACCCATAGGCGATCTGCGCGTCATGACGAGGATGAAATGATGATGAGGACGACACATACACCCAGCCCCCATGCCAACGAAATTAACCAATTATGGTTAACATTCCCGACCCTGCTGGGAATCGAACCCGGGACCCCTGTGGCCAAAGGCCAGCACGCTAACCATTTAGCCATGGAGCCGGACACAATACAAATAAAGCGGCACCGTACGTCTGAACACAATAATTCCTTTAATTCTTGTGGTGGCACATATATATAATTCCTACAATTCACACAATTATGAAAACTCAAGTAGCTCAATTATCAGGAGACACATTAAGAAAATATTATATCTTGAAGTAATCTGAACCGTAAACTTTATCGTGTACCTTGCATTACATCAATGTTAATGTTCGTTAAAGACTCAGATTGCACTATGGAACACATACGTCTATTTATAGTGATATGGTGCCCCTTCTTTTTCCCCTTCATAGTTGACTACAAATTACTTGCAAGGGCTGTTACAAAATCATCGTGGAGTCCATCATACATTAAAAATGTGTTATATTATATTGCACTGTATTGTTTTGATTTTGTTATACTCTATCGTGTTGTGCTGTGCAAACTTAAAACCTATTATTTCAGAACGGATTATTTGTACACTAAACATGCCTGCCTATGTATGTACTACTGTAATTATCAATCAATCAATCAATCAATCAATCAATCAATCAATCAATCAATCAATCAATCAATCAATCAATCAATCAATCAATCAATCAATCAATCAATCAATCAATCAATCAATCAATCAATCAATCAATCAATCAATCAATCAATCAATCAATCAATCAATCAATCAATCAATCAATCAATCAATCAATCAATCAATCAATCAATCAATCAATCAATCAATCAATCAATCAATCAATCAATCAATCAATCAATCAATCAATCTCTGTAGTCATATCGCAACGGGTAACATTATTTAGTTGAAAAATATTCTTGAGCCTGCTACATTCACTACAATATGTCCTCTTTATATAAGGCAGCATGTTTTTAAGCTTAGTAATTTCTTTTCTTGAAAAGTAATATTTTCTCAAAAATTAGTATATGTTCAAGTCTTTAGTTTAAATATATATTTCACTTTATTCTGAAATATGCGTATTTTATTCAATGTTGACTGCATAAAACCTTAGTGGCAAACTGGAATCAACAAATTTTTACAATGATTTAACCCCGCAATATGCTGCGATAGGAAGTTCCCGTGTGTCTACCTCAGTTCTTTGCTGGGATAATTACAGTTATACAATGTTATATGCGTCGTAATAACATAATTTACTTTAAAATTTCCACACCTGCAAGAAGATGAGTTTGATGTGCAAATTTGCTCGAATAACTTAAACATGAATCAATAATAACCATTTTATTAACTTGGGATTCCATCTCTGAAATGAAAGAAACAAGGTGACGGGATCTTCAAAGGCCGTCTTACTTTCTCTTCAGTTGATCTAGAAATCAATTTCAAAGTTTTCCGGTGTGTAGTTTTCATCCGTAAAGTCTATTCCTCTAACACTGGGGTGGTGGTGGTGATTATTGTTTTAAGAGGAAGTACAACTAGGCAACTATCCTCTATATAATCAGAGAGAAATATGGAGGGGTCCGACACTTCGAAAAATGAAGCTATTGGCCAAAGAAAGACAAGGGCCACGAAAGGCGTGAAAATGAAAAACTCCCTAGGCCTCGATACCTAATACCGTCGGGGTTGGAAAAGAACAAGAGTTGACCAGGGGAGGTCGGATAGGATACATGAAAGTGAGTAGCCTGGCACAAGTAAGTTGAGGCAATGCTAGGACTCAGCTAAGCGCCCCGTGGTCTCCAACCGACGCTAACAAGTTCAGAGCCACTGAGGCCCCTTTTGGTCGCCTCTTAGCACAGGCAGGGGATACCGTGAGTGTTATTCTACAGGTCCCACCCACAGGGGACCTAATACTGTAGCCGTACTTCTTGTTACTCATGTGCTACAACGATGATTTGTCCTAAGAACGTAACAACAATAACATCAACAATAATAAGATGATAATAACAATATTAGACATCTGTTGAACTAAATGGACAATCTGATTTACTGCTGGTATTCAGAATCTAGAATTATGGGTTCAAAACCAGATGATTTCGATTAGACTGGAGGATGTGTTAGCGATAAACCTTGCGACGCTATTTTTAGTAGGTCATAAAATAACCCTGATAAGAGAAAATATGACCCTCTGACGTCTTCAAAAACCATTAGCTGGTAATGGGGCGTTAATAACTTGTCACAGAAATGCCATATACACCACTCTTTAGCTCTAATTTATTGTTTGAACATAATGTACGACTTCCGTTAGGCGAGGTCTTAAGGCAGCAACTACATTAACTCTTCCTTCGCTTTAATATTTTAAGTATCTTCAAATGCCGATTAGGTTATGGTTTCATGAGGTATAAAGTTTCTTTAGAGGCCGATGATTTCAGTATTAGGCACCTCGTGTTAGGTAATAACCTGTAGTGTTTTCTAGGCAAGTGAAATACGTAATATTCCTTCCTTTTTCTTAACGTAAGATCATACTATTCATTTCCTGACTGAACAAGTGAAAGGATGAACATTTTCTGTTTCTGAGTATAAACAAACAAGAACAAAGCCAATGGTACTACGGCCTTGATGGGCCTTGACTTACCAACGGACCGCTACTTGACCCTAAGACCTTGGTGATGTGTCTCGCTGCGACGAGTCATCTCGGTATAGAACAGAGCCGCTAGCTCACCGTTTGATAGCTCCTGAATTGTTCTCACATAGGCTGAGTGGACCTCGTACTAGCCCTCATATCAAGGTGAAATTCCATAACCTGGCCGGAGATTGAACCCGGATTCTCCGGGTACGCTGAACTTCGGAGAGTGGTTTGGCGACCACGGGATCCTTAGCCGATTCCTGGCATTACTTCCATTTACTTGCGCCAGGCTTCTCACTTTTGTATATCCTATCCGACCTCTATTGGTCAACTCTTGTTATTTCCCGACCATGCAGGCATTAAGTTTTCGAGGCTTAGGGAGTCTTTCATTTTCACGCCCTTCGTGGCCCTTGTCTTTCTTTGGCCGATAGCTTCATTTTTCGAAGTGACAGATCCGTTCCATTTTTCTCTCTGATTAGTGTTATGTAGAGGATGGTTGCCTAGTTGTATTTCCTCTTAAAACAATAATCACCAACATCTCCATCACCACCACCTCTCCGGTTATGAGGCATGCTCGCTACCCCTAGACCGCGGGGCCGATATCCCTGAGTTCAAGGGCGAATGAAAGGAAGCGATGCATCATCATAGACATCTCTGGGATAGTTAATACACAAATGTGTGTCTACACTTCGAGATTATGTTCCTAGAAGGATTAAGTGATACACTTCATTACAAATTGCTCTATACGCAGGTCACTTTCCTAACATAATTGAACTATGCAAAGTGTGTGTTTGAAAAATGTATGTAAAGGAATAAAACAAAATATATTTTCACTTGATGAACACTTGTTTCGATATGTCATTTAGCTGTATTTTCTCTATTTCACTTTCGTTGAATTTCATTGTGTCAAAAATCTATTCGTGGATGTCATAAGGATCTGGTCGAAAGGGATGTCACTTTCGGTAAAATGTATCACTATCGTAACTTTACGTACAACTTGTACTAAAAGCATTTCTATTACTATTCAGTTCTGTTTTCACCTTTGTTTGGGGAGAAGACTATGAATCTTCCGCCACCGCCACTTCCAACACCGTACTACGAGATAAAGTATACATAGTTTGACGTTGAGTCTTCTTGACCAAGTACGAGGACGGTTTGAAAAGTTCTCGGAATCACCGCTAGATGTCAGTGCTAGAGCAACGAGGTTCCCGCGCAATAATCACACATCCTTTGTGAGTGAACACGTGGCGCGTCAGTGCTCTAGCTGCAGGAGTGTGGTAGTGACGACTCTTTGTTTTTGTTCCCGCGTAGAGATTTGTGACAATGGAAAAAACTGAGATTCCAGCAGGGATTAAATACTTTGTAAAGAAGGGTATGAAAGCAAAGGAAATTTATGCCGACTCTCAGAATACACTGGGGAACTCTGCTCCTTCATTTTCAACTGTTGCCAAGTGGACCAGCGAGTTTAAACTTGGTCGGGAAAGCTTGGCTGATGATCCGCGTAGTGGACGGCCAAAAATTGTTACGACCCCAGAATTTATCGCAAAGGTGCTTAAAATGGTCATGGAGGATCGTCGACTGAAAGTGCGGGAGATTGCTGAAGCTGTAGGGATATCCTCTGAACGGGAATATTATATGTTAACCGAAGAATTGGGTATGAAAAAATTATCCGCAAGATGGGTGCCGCGGCTCTGGACATTGGACAATAAACGCACCAGATTGGAAATGTCCGAACAAAGTCTGGCCCGTTTTCAGTGCAACCAACAAGATTTTTTGTGCCGGTTTGTGACTACAGATGAAACTTGGGTCCACTACTATACCTCAGAGACAAAACAGCAGTCAAAGCAGTGGAAACATGCTGATTTACCACCACCAAAGAAAGCAAAGGCAGTGCGTTCGGCCGGAAAGGTCATGGCCTCAGTTTTCTGGGATGCAAAATGCATTCTTCTGATAGATTATCTTCCTACTGGCCAAACAATTACGGGGCAATACTATGCAAACCTTCTAGACCAATTACAGGAAAAGATACGCGAAACAAGGCCTGGTTTGGCAAGGAAAAAGGTCATCTTTCATCAGGACAACGCTCCGCCGCACACAAGTGTTATTGTCATGGCAAAACTTCATGAACTGGGGTACGAATTGTTGCCACATCCACCTTATTCACCTGATTTGGTACGTATGTGCCTTTTAAATTAGGCACTCCCAAATGTACTTCAGGCGGGTAAGGTATGAGGAATTTAGCACACTTTACGGCCATATGCACTTCCAGACTTCAAGTCTAATGTATTCAGCTATTATGTGTTTCGACGACGACGGTTAACAGTGTAGCTAAAATGTGTGGCCCGGCTAGGTATCGAGTTTCGGACCTTCTGAACCAAGGTTCAACGTAGACTGGAGCACGAACATGTCACACTCGCTAGTACGCTCCGAGAAATTTCGTGTCCCCAGTTACCGGTTGCTAGTGGAAGTTTATAGCGTTCTTCCTAAACAAATGTGACAACAGAACTGAACAGTGATAGAAATGCTTTCAGTATCTCGGACAGTTAAACTAAACCTATAAAATATAAGTTTTACGTAAAATCACGATATTGATAAATTTGACCAAAAGTCACATCCCTTTCGACCAGATCCTTATGAAATCCACGAATGAATTTTTGACACAGTGAAATTCAATGAAAGTGAAATAGAGAAAATACAGCTAAATGGCATATCGAAACGAGTGTTCATCAAGTGAAAGAGACAGGAACCTAACGGCAAACTCCTTCAATAATTCACAGGAGAGCAATAGGTACCGTAGTAAAGGAACAACAGACCCTGTAGGTCTGGGAACTAAATTGGTACATACATTTAATTTGCTGATAGAGGTTTCAAGTCGGATGATATCAGAACAACTCAGTAAATACGGAACGAAACTCTCCACTTATGACGAGACCTGTACAATGGTGTTGGAGCTGTTAGAATTACGCTGAAGAAACACATTCTTTTCTATTTTAGACATCAGTAGTTTCAAAGGACTATGTTGCCATTGACGCTTTCAGGGCCCGTGCTTATAGACATGATATAGGCTTCTGGGCTTATGCCGTGTCAAGAAAATAAGGTGAAATTCTTTACGTTTCGCAGAGAACTGTGCTCTGCGTCATCAGAAGAAAATATCGACTGTCCACGAGAAAGGCTTCTTAAACAATGAGCTTTTGAATTTAGACGTTACAATAGAAGTGGAAATGGTACATTCATTCGTCACCAGATGGCTCCCTGGACGCGGAACAGCGCTAGCGTTCGAAGCGGAAGCTGACGGAACCATCAGAATGAGTCTAAGAGACTCACATAACATGTGTACGTAACATATGACATTGACAAGTGTATGACATTGACACAAGTCTGGAATGAAACATCTGGCGATGAGGAACGTACGAATTAGGAAAACACCGAGGCGAAATAACAATAGTTAAAGGGCAGGGAAGGGAACTACCTACGTAAATCCTTAAAGGCTGGCAACCAGGTATTATTTACCTGATAGCCAGTGTCCCTGTTGAAATTGTTAGGATTTCTACAACTTCCCGTATAATCCTGGACCTGTAGTGTCTAGTGTGAGTAAGAGCTGGAGGATCTCGGAACATGACATCATGACCCGACGATAGAGCGTGCTCAGCTATTACTGATTTGTCTGGTTGATTGAGACGAATATTACGCTCATGTTCCTTGATACGGGTATCAATGGACCAGCATGTTTTGCCAATGTGTACCTTACCGTAAGTACAGGGAATTTCGTATACCCCAGGATGTAAAAGTGGGGACAATTTGTCCTTGGTTTTACCCAGACTGTGAGCAATTTTTGTGGCGGTACCAAAGACGGTTTTTATGTTTTGTTTGCGGAGGACCTTAACACGGCATAAGCCCAAAAGCCTACATCATGTCTGTTCAAAGGACTAATTAGTTACGAAAACCAGCCAACTACATGCTCGAGCTGTAGTGAAACTGGGAATATACAGGGACAATGCGCTTGATGTAAGCAATTACTACAAATTGATGGTCCTACATGGGTCAGCTTAATACGTAGAAAATTCCCCACATAGCGCGTTCCTCTGGTAACAGATAATATAGTTGAAGATAAAACTCTCGACTCACCCGTAGTTGACTTTCACGAAACAGTAGGGCAGATCACGAGGAATCGAATGGTATAAATCAGTCAAACCCTCAATCATCTGTGGAACTTTTACTTAGTTCAGATGAGGAAAACACTCAGATGTTAATGGAATTAAAATTATTGTAGAAATACAAGAGATAGACGAGGGCGATCAACTTATATTACTACGAACTGGCCAGCCCTGCGGCAGGCGTAGACACTAAAGAAATTCCAAAATTATATCAATTTGCCCATTCTCGTGTTTTAGTTAATATCTACTTTACTCTACCAATCAGTTAGACAAGGATGCCTACCGTCAATGATCCTTTTCACGTTAAGTGCAGAAACGTTTAAACAACCTCCTGAGCACTGTTCCAAATGAGAGTAGTTTGTTCACAATCAGAGATTACGCCGATGACGTCAACTTTTCTGCCAGCCTCAAGCCGTTGCTCCACAGCTAACATAGATAATAGATACGTATGATATACTACTAGATCTGTTTCTTTGTGTCTATTGTATTTACACCATGTGTTCGGAGAGGATGGGCAGAGTCCGTGGTTTGGTTTTTCATCTATTGAGATGAATGATAACAAATAGACCACACAGCTCTTCTCATAGTTTCTGTACTATGATTATTCTGCCTAATAGCTAACCCATAATACCTTTGCTGTCTATCTTTTGCTTCATCTGTCAATCGTCCCTTACCACCAATAGGTTTACTGTCTGACAACAGCCTGCGACCAAGTGAAGTTTCCAGGCGTCGTAATCTGGAGCCCATCCTCTTCTGAACATGGCCCACACATTCCAATATTATTATTGCAAAATCAGGGCCATACGGTTGATTTTCTGAGCCTGCTTTGTATGCTTTCAAATCCCCATCATCTATGTAATTCAGTTTTGTACATGTTCTCAAAATCAGTTAATTTCGTTTCCTGAAGAAGAAACTCCATTGTCCTGAATATCTTCAGTCATATTCTCACGTGAAGTAGTAGGAATTTCCATTTCTGGAAATAGAATACCTTTCGGTTTGCCAGCAAATCTACATTTTATAAGGACCTTACCAGTATTTCTTCCCATATTTGTTTCAATAAACACAGAAGATAGTGAAATACAACACCAAAATACATGTGTAAACAAACAAAAGAAATACTATATTTTCCCCGCTTATTTGCTCTGAACAGGTCGGCTACTACACAAAATTTCCCAACAGATGAGCTGGCCACCACACCAAACTTCCCTCGATACTCTGATATGTTTACTTGGCGGCAAATTGAAAGTCAGAGATGTATTACCTTCATCTGTCAAACATGTCGTCCACCACCCGCACTCATTGCTTGCAGCATGTAGTTCAAAAATTAAGTTTGAACGTTTCCAAAAGAATATTCCGTAGAGATCATATGTCAAATTAATCAGGAAATTATGCACTATATTTTAAGACGAAAAAATAAATCGACATTTTTAAAAATATTTTCAGAGGCCGGCGTTAGCGGATCCTCTCGGAGATACATCTCCAACTATGAGCTTCGACTCGCTCAAAGGAGATGGGTCTGAATATTTTAGCACTACCCAATATGTGACTCAAAGTGATAGAGAGCAATTTAAAAACTTGTTGGTGGACTCTATGATGATTTGACAACTAAGAAGAAAACATACTCAGCACAGAGAGATTCTCTTAAATATAATATTGTTAAGATCTCTACGGTTCAGTAAATAAAATATGGATTAGTACAACATTCCCGGGAGCCAATATACGAGACGAAAGGTGCAGTTCTTACGAACGAGACCGCAGCTCATAACGAAGGCCTTCGGGTTACGAGGAGACATGTAGTCTGCGCGACGAATACTCTAAGACGTTATTCATGATTTTCTAGACCGGGACTGTTATTTCACTCTGAGGTAGCTCCTCAGGTGTTCTCAAGTAAGGTGATGGGATATCGAGCCAGTCTTCATATACACTTAAAAATCCCTGACTTGGCTGATAATCGGACCCTAGCTCCGGATAAGTGGAAGAAAACATTGAAAAATATCCTTAACGATAACAAAATGTGACTAAAAGAACTTTCTTCAGCTAATTCCATATATTTCTGGTTTGTCTGGGGCTACGAAGGTTCATTTCGGTTTCGTCTTGGGTTTTAAGATCGGATACTATTCCTGACGTCACATGATTTTCGAGATGAAAATCTCAACCCAGGATTGACCGGGATTAGAACCTCAGCTTTCCGAATGGGAAATCAGTAATAAAGTCAATGAGATAATCATTGAAACAAAACGGAAGCCATGATCGCTATCGATATAGATGTGCTTTGCTTTGATATATATACAACAACATACCAATTGTTATGGGATTCCAATATTTAAAGGTAATAGTCGGTGCCGTATCGTGACGTCTTGTAAATGCCCAGACCTGCATGAGGTGTGATCTGACATCTCGAGAGTGAGTGTAAACACCGTCTCTGCTGGTCGTGGCAATCGTCTTTCGAACTGGGCATGATAGTGGGGGCCTGTCAAAGTTGTGCGGGCATTTAAATTTTTCTCGATCGACGGTGTCACGCGTGTACCGATAATGCCCGGTGGAAGGCATTACCACCCACAGTGAACAGCGTACCGGCCGACCCCGAATGTTTAATGATCGCAATTAGCGACGTTTGGCTGGAATTATCCGTGATAACAGACAAGCCTATAGGCTGAAATCAAATCCACATTCAATGCAAGGGGTACCAGACACATATCCAGGAGGCCAGTGCAGCGTACTTTAACGGCAGTGGGATATGGGAGCAGAAGACATATCAGTGTCCATGCCATCCATTACAGCGTCTCTGCGTGCGTAACGTTGCTGATTGGACCCTGGAGGACTGGCGATATGTATCTTGTTCCGATGAACACTGTTCCAGTTGTTTCGAGCTGATGGTAGGGTTCGGAAGTGGCCCAGGCCCGATGAAGCCATTTAGCCCAGTAGACAACAACGCACCATATATATACTGGTGGTAGCTCCGTAATTGTGTGGGGTGAGTTGAATTGGCATGGTTTGGGTTCACTGAGGCTTCTGAACAGGCCGTCGACCGCTTCAAGCCCTCCATGGACGTCACGTACCCATACAACGATGAAATATTCCATCAGCATAATGCACCGTGTCATCGGGCTCAAGTTGTACAGACTGGTTCGAGGAACGTTCTGGAAAGTTTCAACAACTGCTGTAGCTACCTCGTTCTCCAGATATGAACCCTGTCGAACATTTATGAGATGTGGTAGTGAGGTCCATTCACACCCACGATCGCGCACTCACAAACAGCAGGAATCTGTGGGTAGCCATCCAAATGCCATGGTTCAACATTTCTCCACAAGTGTTGAACAGTTGCTAAGACGATTTGATTAAGTTGACCAGTTAGAGGAGAGCCTACACGATTCTAGACTTGTATCCCATGACCTTTGGCATGTCAGTATACTGTATACATACATGGATATGATGCAAATAATAATTTATCACTTCGAGAGTTTGTAAGACGTCCTTTAGAAACATGTCCAAGCAAGATTACTAGTTGTTGATAACTTTGTAGAGAACAAACTTGGCTGCTGTCACACAACATGTGACTTTCCGGCTGGTGATAGAAAATGCTTTGTTCTAATTTAATCTGAAAGTTAACATACCGAATTTTCCTTTCATTATCGGCAGGGATATCAGATATTAATTAAATGTGTTTATGGATCATTAGCAATGAACATTGTAAGAGACGGCAAACTCCTAAGTTTTCGCTTGAAAATAGGTTCTGTAATATGCAGGAATATCTATGATACATGTCTCGCATTGAAGTTACGCTAAAATACCAACGGTGATCTTTATTATCAGGAGGAAACAGGGAAATTATTTGCTTATTTTATCATTAATCAAATAATGAACTCATAAATATTAAGGGTGAAATCTGAAGCTGGTACTGTGTAACGAGTAACAATAATATACAAGAGTTGACCAGAGTAGCTTCGACAGGAAAGATACAAAGAGAAGTAAGTTGGAACAGTGTCAGGCTCGGCTAAATATTCTTAGTGGCCATGAGATAACAATTTACTATCAAGTGAATGATCTCAGCAAGGAACTTATTGAGTCACCTGCACACTATATTCTGTCGTTGTCTGTACTTCAAAGTGCAGCCACTTTCAGTCTTATACCCTACCTGTTGTTCTGACATTGATAAAGCACTTTCTACAATTGGTAGAGAAAGACAAAAGGAGGGAAAGAAGAAAATAGGGTACGTCTCCCTTTATATGAGACATCCTCAGTTCTTAAACTCACTTCGAGCTAACTCCGACGTTGGGAGAACATCCCTTTCATGACACAGACACATGCATAAGAAGTGTAAGAAAGTAAACTTTTTTCTTCAACAAGTTCCAGTAATAACATGGATTTACTGAAAATACGACACAATCTCAAGAATACCAATCTAATCTATTTTCCATAGATACCCAACTCGTTACCAAGTTTCACGCGACCAGAAATTTGAAGTGAGGATTTTCGAGGAAGTTAAGAAAGTAGGTTTCTTGTTCCTATAATTGATTCTTCTTCTTATCGAGTTCACTGTCTACATCAGTGTTTATATTTTATAAAGCAAACGCCTTCTAACTAAAGCCGACAAAAATATTATTACATTTAAGCGTCCCTACAATTGCTGTAGATTTTAATAGACGTCGGAGCACTCGATTTTACCCTACAAGAGTTATTTTACATGGAGGAAGTCAATAACAAAGAGTTGTAGCAACCAAAGATTCTCAAGTTCCTTCGACGTCAGTTGGGATCAAAACTTGAATTTTGTGAATAAAACGATATTATGAAATTATTATTATTATTATTATTATTATTATTATTATTATTATTATTATTGTTATTATTATTATTATTTCGTAGGAAGTTCACAGAATATAACACAAAATATTCCTTTACGTGTATCGTGTTTTAATTACAATGCAGGCACTCAGAAATTCACTCGAAATTTGCAATATATAGCTTATAATATTCAATTTTGTCTATGCTGGCAAAATCTAGTGTTTACAGCGCACTATGTCTTCTGATGAGGGCTAGAACAAATTTGTTACTTTTATTGACCTTAGTCTCATCCTTGGCTTTGACAACATGAAAGTGACCGAGGTATGAGCAATGCTAGTAGTGCAATTCTTTCTGCAGCCAGTCCCTCTTATGAATGGTGTGAAAATGTTGCTCATAGGGTCAGTTGGTGCGGACATTTCAGTGGGCTTGTCAGACTGAAATGTTATAGCATCTTCTGGCACAGTGAACAAAGCAACGGGAAACTACCTCACTCCTCATTTCCCTAGTACGCCTCTTCAGTGACGACTGGGCCACCTATGTTGGCTGATGGCGCAGTTGTTGAGGTCCAAACCAGCCTGACCACTCAACATACGTACAATATTCAGTTAAGTTATAACTTATGTAGTATAATCATTACTACATAATCACATACAAATTTACAGATTTACTAAAACTTCCCGAAAATTATACAATTGAGGTCGACAAAACAATCAAGGAACACTATATTCTATGAAATTTTAAATATTGTAGTAATAATTCAACCTTACGTAGAAATCGAGCCAAGACTTTCCATTTCTAAAATTTAAACTGAATTTCTTAGAATGTTTAATTTTTACTGATAAAGTGACTTACGTGAACCAGTGTGATCAAATCTATGGGACTCTTCGTTTCATCGGGTGAAATGGCAGTGACCCTGAAATGTAGCTACAACGGAGAAGCCGATTCCCACTCGTCCTTCTGCGTGTAGTTTTCTGAGATTTGTACTTCTCAGTGATGTCCAGACTACCGAGAATTATATTATTATTATTATTATTATTATTATTATTATTATTATTATTATTATTATTATTATTATTTTGTTGTTATTTTTACAGATTAGATCTGCATTTTCTGAAATGAAAGATCCACAGTATGGATTCACCCATCATGCATTAACAATGTACAGATAAATACACGGGTACGCGCACAGCAATGCCCACTACAATTTATTTGTCACAGTTATCTTATAACGCGACACAGAAAATACAATTCGTAACAGTTACGATTCGTTACATGAATACAACTCCTAATAGTTACGATCCGTCGCAAATTACAATTCGTCGTAGTTACAACTGATTTACTCGATTTCGCCAAAACTTCGTCATGTACCATTTAGAATTGTTCTTATTTATTTTGATATGTTTTTCTTTTTTCTTTTCCACAATGACGTATTCGTATTTCTGTATTTTCTACATGCGCTTTCAATACTTCCTCCATAATATATCTACAACATTTTCACAATTACTTGTGATTAAATTAGATGTGTACTTAACAAACGAGGATGCCGTAATGCCGTAAATTCATATGTAATGGTTTTATGTTTATCAACCAACAAAAGACGGGGGTGGGTAGTATATCGTTACGATTTATGTGACAAGTGTAACTGATCGCTAACAGCAACGCATGACAGGAACGCAACCATGGACGAGCCTTCAGGTATTTACAGGTTTAAAGGTGATTGGGGAAGAATCTAAGAGGAAGAGTACATGGTGTCCATGAATAAAACGGTACTATATCTTCCACTCTTCAAAATAAATTGCAGAGAGTGTGAAGAAAAGGAAATACCATATTAAAAACAGAAAAAAGAAACAACTAGTGGACCCGCAGCATTCCTTACAAGTAAGTCAGATAATTTAGTTCATAACACTTCTTTCCATACAATATTATCCGTGCTTCGACCATTCGACCATATCTCGATCTTGCCAGAGGTAGTGCAACGTACAATTGGTCGTAGCTGAATACGCGTTTGTCTCTGCGTTTTATTAATGGTCATGCAGAAGGCTAGTTGACTTGATACATTCCCGTCTGTACGTACGTAGACTGCTTTCTCTTAGCAGCATGTAAGTTATTGGGAACGATCTGCCATCTGTTGAGTATATTCAGAAGCTGGGGAAGGTCAGAGAATCAAATAGTATCTAGCGGAGAATAGTATTCTTCCATCATCAAAAGTGTACACTCTCTGGCTTGACAGGTAGTAATCAAACATGACAGCGTGCAATGACATTACTAATGATGAAAATCACACAGCTATATAAATAAAGTCGCAGGGAATCAGCTGTCGGTAATTTCGTTTGTTTTGCCCTATCTTACAGCTCCGTCCGTAGGGGCAAAGGGGTGTGTCTTATACCCCCCTTTGCGCGAACTGAGTCCTACAAACTAGGTTTCTTTGCTCGTTCAGCGCGGCTTTGGAACGATCTACCCGCCTACATTAAATGTAGAAATGTAAATATAGTTAAATGTTACGTTAGGAAGCACATACGGTGAGAAAATGCATGTAAATATGTGGAAGAATGAACGAGGGAGTGAAAGGTTGTATAAATGAGGCTATACTTTGTTACTTTACCTGTAAATAGTGTATATGACTGTTTTACTTTAGGATTTAGGTAATTATTTCAAAGGTCAGTGGGCACTACGTATAGGGGGGCTTGTCCTTTTCCCCTGGCCTTCCATAGATACTGTAAACGTTTATGGTAAATAAATAAATAATGAATGAATGTTTTAGATATTTCTTCGTTTTTGGTCAACTGAAGACCGTATCCGTGGTTTTATTTTTCGTGTCTGTTTGTTCCACCATAACGGTGAAACGGCTAGAGAGATCTTGACCAAACTTCACATAAAGAGTATACTCATCCCCGGGCAAGTATCGCAATGCAAATGATTTAAACATATCTGAATATATGGGGTGTTTATAGGAAAACCAGAACAGTTTTCTTCCATTTTATATTATACTTTTGATTTTCTGTAAAATATATGGACTATATGTGAAACGGCCCTTCTTTATAAACAACTTTTGTTAGGTACATAATTTCGCTTTACTATTAAAATGACGGAGAAATTACTATTTTCTTCGGGTCTCACGCTCTGCATTGAGTGACCGACAGACCGACAACGAACCTACAGGTGACCATGGTAACGTCTCTGACTGCTTGTCAGCAGGGAAGTAACGTTTTGACATTTTCGTCTTCATTCCTGCAAACTCGTGGTTGTTCCTTGGGTAGAAAGCGACAGAGACGTCAATCGTCCATTCCGCGGGATATTGGCAGAATACCTTTGGAGGTTACAATCGTCCTCGAATAGCAGTGAGGGGCGCTGTTAATATTTGAACAGTACCGCGGAGTGTAGCCCATTATTTCCACACCGTAAGGTGTTTTCTGGCATTTGTTATAATTTGTACTGTATTTCTATTCTACTTGTATTTTCCGCTTTAATTTCTTGCCTATGCCTTGTCGCTTTAGGCTTAATTAACACCATAAGTCATCTTCTTATCTGTTGACCTAAGAATACCTTAGCCTAACTTTCTCCTCTGTTACCGCCTCCTTATATCCGTAACTAACACCATCACAATTTATTGAGGGACATTTTTTTTCCAATACATCCATTTGGTATTTACATACTGTATTTGTCCTATCCGGCTGTTCTCAGTTATAATCCTATTTTCTGTCAATTTCAACTTGCTTAACGGTATTACATTCTTCCTTAATTACTTCGAATGTAATGCGAGTGCTAATCCCGAAACCTGGACACTCTTTTCTTTCAGGAAAAATTCCAAGCTCTTCAAGTGTATAACGTTTGACCCCGGTAATTATCTAAATATGGATGCATTTTAATGACGGTGCAGACATTTGTTTCAGGGTAGTTGGTAGCTAAACGGTAAGTCGTATTACAAAACGGATAGCTCAATCGCTGTTCAGTTTGGAGAGATCTACAAAATTGGTAATATGACTTATTATCTTGTCTCGATTGTTGATACGTTAAATTGCAATGCATTTATCAATTATAATCAAGTCTCTCCAGCTCGATTGTGACAGGCATTAGGAAAAGGGTCCTCTATTTATAATGAAAACTCTACATCTCTGCTGTGAATGGCGGTTGCCAAGTGAGCGTACCGTTAGAGTAGAAACTACGGAACCCTACTGTGACTGGCTGTAGGAAATGTGGCCTGCCATTGTCAACAAAACATTCCCAGTGCCTACCTTACATCGGAAACAACGTATGGTGCCTTCCCTGTTTTGTGACTCGGATAGCGCTAATAAACATGCAATTTAATGTATTCTTACTCACTGCCTTTACAGTAATTTACGGAAAAAATCCGTATACAATGTAGAATACCGTAGCGAAGCACGGGTAAATTTGCTTGTATCAGAATATGAATGAAAGTGTTAGTCGCTTAGCATCATGCTAAGTACAGAATGTATTGTGGGTTAGGGTAAGCCTTCGCCTTCAATTATTGGAGTGATCATTCAATGATTTGATCTTGAAAATAAATATATTTACGTTGACTTTTCAAGATTTACCCTGTTCTATTGAAAGATTTGTAAGATTTTTGTACCAACCGCACCATTTAACTCCCTCTGGTTTAAGAGCTCGAGTTTTGTGATATATGAACGTTAGCGTTTTCTATACTAATATTATAAAGAGGAAAAATTGGTATACTACTGAACCGATTTTAAAAATTACTTCACCTGTAGAAAGCTACATTGCCAGTGAGTAACATGTGTTGTATTTTATTTTCAAAACAATTCAGGGGGCGGGGCGACGTGGGGAGATATATGAAAATATTAAAATAATAGACTAATATAGGCGAAATCGAATTTTTCGTACAAGGACGAGACAAAACTCATTTTAAGTCCCTTGACGCAAAGACAAAACTCGGTAAGCTCTCGGGCCCGAAAACCATGTTTTAAGGCCCTAAAACCAATCGTTATGGAGATATTGGCACCACACTACCCCTGCTCAAGAAATCGGATAAGAAAATGAACTGCCGTAACCATGGCAACGTCAGCTCCAGGAATCTACAGTAGCGAGATTATCTACTACATATAAAAACCTAACATGTTACAGACGTTAAAAATGGTACTTGGAATCTCTTTTAAAAGAAATGAACACACATTTTTTGAAAATCCACTTAAGGGGGTGTAATAATAAAAAAAAGCGGGTGAATTTTTAAAATGAGTATCTTCTTCTTATACTGCTTTTCCCATACCTGTGGGATCGCGGGTGTGGACTGTGTCGGAAATGTGGATTTGACCATATTTTATGTCTGAATGCCCTTCCTGACGCCGATCCTATGTGTAGAGATGTAATTGCTATTGCGTGTTCGTGTTGTGGTTGATAAAGTGGTGTGTTGAGTGATATGAAGAGGAGAGTCTTGGGACAAACATAAACAACCTGTCCCAGAGCCAGAAGAATTAATCACACGCAATTTATTTCCCCGACTCAGCCCGGAATCGAACCTGGAACCCTGTGAACTGAAGGCCTCAACGCTGATCACTCAGCCAAAGAGTGGGGCGGTTTTTAAAATGAATATATCTACAGTATATCTCATAAACATAAAAGTTACAGACGTGAAAATTGGTATTTGTAATCTCTTTTAAAAGTAAAGAAACGCGTACTTTTTGTTTTCGGAAGATCAACTTAAGCTGGTGATCGAAAGTAAGTGAACTGAAATGAAGAAGCGGTTGAATTCCTCTTATGAGGATACTTATATCTAAAAAACTAAGATGTTACAGACGTGAAAGTTGGTATTTGGAATCTTCTTTAGAAATAAAGAAATCCTTTCTTTTATTTCGACTTAAAAGAGGACTGTTTCTCACATGTGATGTTCTATGTCGCATGTTCCGGATTTAGCTCTGCCAGTAGCTTGGTCATCTTAGCCCCAAAATCCAATGCCACAAACGTGGTTTACAAAGAGGTTCTGGGGTAAAAGAAATGCAATTTTTCTGCGACATTTTACACTTTAAGGATTTTTACATAATATCTTAGTGCATTACCGAGGAACAATTAATTTTTAACAACTTATGAAATCCTCGCGAGCGAAGCCGTGGGTAACAGCTAGTATGTATACATAGGAGCTTCTGTGTGACTAAATAAACAAAGTATTGCTAATAAATTCTGTTAGGAATCCAACCTGTAATTGTGACCAATTAATCACCTGTAACCAATTGAAATTATTACCAATAAATCCCTGTTTGAAAATATAAGCCTGTGGTGAATATAATTCTGTTACGAAATGAAGGTGACCAACTGTGAAGATAACGAAAGAATTGTGAGGAATTCTCCTAAAACCCACGGGTGCAATATACTTATACACTTACACGCTGTTTCGGAAGGAATAGGACATATTTAGGGAGGCAGTGATATGGACTATTCAAATACAAAAGATCCTATAACCATGTGTCCAGTGTGCAAAGTGGGTCAATTTACAGGTGTTTGTATGGTATGAATAAGAAAAACCTTACGAAAATGATTTAAAAAGACAGAAATGAATGATTGATTCAGGAAACCTTAATAGTGTGCAACAGTAGATTTACTGATGCACAAAACATACATGTACAACAGTACAAAAATGAGTTATCGATGAGTTTATTGATGCACACATCTACGCCTATACGCGTTGTAAAATGGACACAAGACGTAAAGTAGTTTATCATTAAAAGCATAGAAAATGGTGAAGGAATTGAAGTAAGGAATTTAAGGTGATCTGGATGTTATCACAATAGATAATCATCGATAAGCATTTACAGTAGATATTCAAAATACCATTTACAACTGTATATATTTCCGTTGTCCATACCGTCGAACATTGGTATTTTTCAACTGAATCTCAGGTTCTAATACCGGTGATCACAAGTGAAACTTTTACAGGGTACAACAAAGGCAGGACAAGTCCTCTCAAGAAGACCCACTTTCTGTAGTTATTACAGGTATATGTCAACTCCTTCAGTGAATTAGTGTTCGGAGTTAGTTTTCGGATTCTAAACAAGAGTAATCAAACGTGATAATCGATCCATAAAATCTCCAGTTTTACGTCAAATCCGAACCACAGAGACGCGAGTTCTTATTAAAAAAATCCCACATGTACTGGCCAGGATTCGTACTATAGCCATCTCGGTGAGAAATCAGTGGTGATGCCACTCGAAAGTTAGACCAAAATCACCCGCTCTCAGAAATATCTTCTGGAATTGCATGAAATTTCCCTGTAGACTGGCATACATTCACTTGAGACTCCCAGAAAAAAGAACAAGTTATTGTAACTGGTTTCTTCAGCCAACATAGTATGCTGATGGTGTGCTAAGCCACCGAGCGAGTATGAGTTTGTTACTTCGTCGATAATAGGGAAAGGAGTCGGACGTGTATTACGGATCCTGTAACTATTTTGTCTGTCAACGTTGCTCAGAGTTGGCAAGCACTTTGGAGTAGCAAGATAAGATTTCCAGAATGGTAAAGGTTGAGATTTCAACTGTTGTATTCGAACGCAAGGTGTTAACCTCCTGAGTCGACCATGAGTTTCTTAACGTTGGACGTTGGGTCAAATATCTTCATGTTCATGGTTACTATGTTGAAAAGTAGTGCATGCAGTTTACAACAGTATATTTATTCAAATTTTGTGAAATGCAAAGAAACTTCATAAATATAATAATTTGTATGAGTATTGTGAAGAAAAAGTTTGTTACGTTTGATTCGTCTAGAGTTAAAGTCAGAGAAAACAAGTCCTGGGATGTTCGAGAACGGGATTCCATCAGTAGTGAGAATTTGACAGTTCGGCCGATTCCTATGGGATCAGGATCCAGGAGAACTCACCTATGTTAAGCTAAGCTAACCTCAAACCTTGGTTAAGTTAATCTAAGCTAACTTCACACTAGGGCCTAACCACAAATTGGGGCTTAACCTCATGCTAGGTAAGGGTTTATTCTCACACCTTTCAGGTGTATAACCTAACGCTGACCACGCGTTAACCTAACCCAACCTAACTTAACCCAACCTAACTTAACGTTAGCTCAGAGTTCGGAGTTAACTTCACTGGCTGTTATTTACGTCCGGGTGCCCTTCCTGACAGGGCTTAAACTCACTAAGTCTGAGGCAGGCGCTAAGGCTGAGGCTAACGCTGATCTAACTAGCTGCTCGAAAGGTACTTAACGTGTGCGGAATTATCTCACCAGCTCTTTCTTACGCCGTGCTGCCCTTCCTTACACAAGTTTGCCCTCCTCAACACTGTTTAAAAATTTTGAAGTAAAATGTTTATTGACAAAAATACGTCGAGTGTGACTTAAAAATTTAATCACTCCTAAATCGATTGTCCTGGAAAATTGATTTTTAGCTTAAAATTCATAAAAGAATTTATCTTCTATCTACGGAAATAGATCAACTCACCCCCCGAGTGTTTTTTTACAAAGTGTTGGGTAAAAATAAATTTTGACGTTAAAACAGTGTCAGAGGATACTTTAAATGACTTTTAGATTAAAAATTAGTTAGGGGGTGAAAACAACCCTTAACTTTAAAATTTAATAACTCCTAAACCGATTGTGCTACAAAATTAATTTTTAGCTTATAATTTATCAATCCTCTAACCGGTGATTTTGGGGTAAAAAGGATTTTTCTGAAAAGTGTCGGAGGATACTTTAAACGACTTTCAGAGCAAAAATTAGGTGAGAATGAAAATAACCCTTAATTTTAAAGTGTAATAACTACTAAACCGGTTGTCTTAGAAAATTGATTTTTAGCTTAACATTAATCAAAATATATTGTATAACTAGGGATATAGACCAACTCACTCTCGACTCTTCCTTTCTAAAGTTTTGGAGCAAAAATTGCTACAACGTTTAAAATATTGTTGGAGCATACTTTAAATGATGTTTAGGGTAAAAAATAGGTTGGAGTGAAAACAAACGTTAACTTAAAACTTCAATATGTCCTAAACGATTAGATGTGGAACAATGACTTCTAGCTTAAAAAATATCAATCTTCTAACTCCTGATATAGGTCAACTTACCCCTGACTGAACTTTTTAGGGTAAAAATGAATAACGCACATATAACTGCATTGAAAATGGATACAATATTTCTTTGATGGGTAAAAATTAATACGGTGCAGACATTAAACCAAACCAAACCCCATGATACCACAGCCCTTGAATGGCCTTGGCCTACCAAGCAACCGCTGCTCAGCCTGAAGGCCTGCAGATTGCGAGGTGTCGTGTGGTCAGCACGACGAATCCTCTCGGCCGTTATTCTTAGCTTTCTAGACCGGGATCGCCATCTCACCGTCAGAGAGCTCCTCAATCACGTAGGCTGAGTGGACGTCGAACCAACCCTCAGGTCCAGGTAAAAATCCCTGACCTGGCCGGGAATCGAACCCGGGGCCTCCGGGTAAGAGGCAGGCACGCTACCCCTACACCACGGGGCCAGCGCAAACATTAATAATAACGTTTAATAAGTATCACCTGCTCCTCACCCGATCCACTAAGGATCACCTGCGTTTAGCCTGAGGAGCACCTGCTTCCGACTTGGGGATCACCTGCTTAAACTATTAATGGAGTAGCATTGAAAATGGATAAAAGAATTCTTGATAAATAAAAATGCATACGATACAGACAATAATGAAAACCTACAACCTTTTTTCCAGTCAATGACCATGTCAGGGATGGGATGAATGAAGCTCCAAACTTCCGGCGAGGATATGAATTGTGCCGGCTGCCGAGGCCTGTCGCACTGCTCTGGGGCAATCATTAATGACTGACAGATGAAATGAAATGATAGTGGAGAGTGTTGCTGGAATGAAAGATGACAAGGAGAACCGGAGTACCTTGAGAAATACCACAGATAATAATAATGTTTATTAAGTATCACCTACACTTCACCCGATCTACTGATGACTACATGCTTCTGAATGATCACCGGCATATGCTGAGGACCGCTTGGGTGACCTTGGGTAAGGACGAGACTTATACTTTGGCTAAGGCTGTGGGCTTAACCTCATCGCTCGGCTACATGCGGCGATTTTACACTCCAGCTAAGAGTAGGGCTTTGCATCATGAGTAGGGGGCAGATCTTAACCTGACTAACTACTCTTCCTTACACTAGGCTGCCTTTCTCTACAAAAGTCTGGTTAACATTAAGAGCTGAGTTAAAGTATAGGTTTATCTTCATGCTAACTGGCTGTTCGTGGCATAAGTCTGGGTAACCTCATAGTTTTAGAGCTGAGTATACATTTTATATAACTGGCTGCTTTTTTTCAGCTCGCATGTCCATGGTATTAATTGACCAGTTGCTCTTACTTTGTTTGGGGCACTGATCCCAGGCTCAATCTTAGCTCAGTTCGAATACGACAAGCTTGTGTTTTGTGCACGTAAAACGACTAAGTGCTGGAATAGCATACTTAGAGTAGCAGAGTAGAGTTTGCTAAGCTACTTTAAGCGGATATGACACTCAAAACTTTAATATGGTGAAGCAGATTAGAGTTTATGTGGACATGTTCGCAATGCATGCCGGGAAGTGAGTAACCTCTGTAAGTTGCAGTATACAAAACTTATTAGAGATGAATTAGTAAAGACATCATGTGTGGTACTAAGAGTAACGCTGTTGAAAAAGCGATTATAAAGTTTTATGTTTGCAATAAAAAACTAAACACCTATACTAAAGAGGAGTTGAAGGCATTACCAAAAGTATTTCTAGTAAATGTTGCTGCAATTGCTGTAAAGAAGATTTGGGAGAATGTGCCTCGTATGTGGACGCAAGATCCTGTTCTGTCGGAGCTTCAAACGTATAGTTTACATCATCAACAAGTAAGTGCGTGTAAAAGACCTTCAGTGAGACAGTGTCGTACGTGTCAGCTATTTAAACTGTGTTAAGAAACCAAAACCAATGAGTTAACAAACACGCATCATGCTGCAAAGAAAGCTAACAAGCAGACGCGGAAGAGATGTGCGGTGAAGAAGCATGCTGGACATGGACTCATCAATAAAGCAATTGATCTTCTCCCAAGTTACTAATGCTGGCACTGAACTCGATGTTCGTAGTGGTCCTGGTATTAATATGTTATATGCTGCTTGCAAACAACATGATCTTGGTTACTGTGCCAGTCAAACCTGAGCTGAGACGTGTAGCTGATGAAATTCTGCTTCGTAAAGCTGTGCCGCGTGCGACGTCACCTAACGCTCAAGTTGCTGAGAAGAGAGCAGCGCTTGTTGATGCTGGTGTAATAAAAGGGGAACTGTTGCTAGGTAAAGTCGGAAGCAAGTAATCCTCAGGCTAAAAGTGGGTGATCCTTAGTGGATCGGGTGAGGAGCAGGTGATACTTAATAAACGTTACTATTAATGTCTGGATCGTATTACTTTTTACGTATCAAAGAATTCTTTTATTCATTTTCAATGCAGTTCTATGTGTGTCATTAATTTTTACCCTTATAACTTCAGTATACATCACCGGTTAAAAGAGATTTTCTTGAAACATTTGAAGCTAAATCAGTCTTCCACAACTAACCATTTAGGACATATTGAATTCTTAACGTTTCTTTTCACTCCAATCTATTTTTTTCTCTACATTTTGCCCCAAAATAAACAGTCGAGAGTGAGTTGTCTTTATCGCAAGTTACAGAATAATGCTTGATAAACTTTAAGCTAAAAATCAATTTTCTAGGAATAGGTTTAGGAGTTATTACATTTTAAAATTAAGGGTTCTTTTAACCCCTACCTAATTTTTACTCTAAAAGTCGTTCAAGTATCCTCGGCCACTTTTTTAACGTCAACAATTATTTTTACTCCTAAATTTTGGAAAGAAACTGTAGGAGGTGAGTTGATCAGTATGACCAGTTGGAGGATATTTTCTTATGAATTCTAAGCTAAAAATCAATTATCTAGGACCATCGGTCTAGGAGTTATTAAATTTTTTAATTTAAGGGTTGTTTTCACCCCTAACCTAATTTCTTACTCTAAAATTCATTTTTACTTCAAAACCTTAAAGCAATGTAGAGAATGGCAACCTGGTATAAGGAAGGGCAGCCGGGCGTGAAAAAGAGCCGGTGAGGATAACCCCACATACGTTGAGTACTTTTCGAGCAGCTAGTTAGATCAGCGTTAGGCTCCGCCTTAGCCCCCGTCTCAGCCTTAGTGAGGTTAAGCCCTGTCGAGAAGGGCAGCCGGGCGTAAAACAGAGCCAGCAAAGTTAACTCCGAACTCTTAGCTAACGTTAAGTTAGGTTGGGTTAGGTTGGGTTAGGTTAGGTTAGGTTGTGTTAGGTTAACGCGTGGTCAGCATGAGGTTAAGCCCCTACAAAGTGTGAGGTAAAGCCCCTACTCTTAGCCTGAGTGTGAGGTTAAGCCCCAATGTGAGGTTGGGCCCTAGTGTTGGATTAGCTTTGCTTAACTTAACCAAGGTGTGAGGTTAGCTTAGCTTAACTTAACCAAGGTGTGAGTTTAGCTTAGCTTAGCCGAGTTATCCTGGATCCTGATCTTATAGGATGCGGCCGAACTGCCAAATTCTCACTACTTCCATCCAATATATTTGTGACTGAGTCGTGTATCAACCCGAGGCAAATGGGGAATCTTCAGTGCTTTCCCCTTCCCCAACTTTCACCTTGGAAGAGCAGCGAGTATCAAGAAACTGAAAGAGAAAATGTAAAGGATATGTTAAGTAAGGAGAGGAGGTAGATAGAAAAAGAAAGAAAGAAAGAAAAGAAAGAAAGAAAGAAAGAAAGAAAGAAAGAAAGAAACTCTACGAAGGGTAATATTTGGGAAGAATCTCCTCTAAGCTACCGAGTAAGTAGCTGCACGGTTAGGATCACGTAGCTATTAGCTTCCAACCCCACTGACGTCAGCCCTGAATATGGTTTTCGTGATTTCCTATTTTCACGCCAGTCAATTTGGTGTCTGTACCTTAATTAAGCCCACGGTCGCTTCCTTCCTACACCTTGCCATTGTCCGTTGCCGTAAAATCTATCTGTATCATGCGACGCAAAGCAAACTGTAAAAATATATATATCTCAGCTACATACCGTATAGTCTTATGTTGCCTTCGGCGTCTCCGATGGAGTTTTTAGAAATACACTTGTAGCCTCCGAAGTCTGACTTGCGCAGCTTGCGTATTACAAGCCTCATTTGAACACTGTAGTAGGAGCTACTGATCTCCGTCATGTTGTACTTGTCATTAGCAATGATCATCTCTCCTGAAACAGAAATAACATTTATCAGAAATGAAAGGTGGAGACTGAAAAAAAAGTTAAATATAGGCAGATATTTGAAAAATATGACTTCTGCGTAATTTTCAAAACGTTATCGTCACGATGATTTGGATATGTTCTCTTATTGTTAATTAATTTTCGGAGCCTCGTTATAGCGTTTAGAAGGTAATGTCTTTTAAAGTAACTGGCAATGTCAATTATTATTATTATTATTATTATTATTATTATTATTATTATTATTATTATTATTATTATTATTATTATTATTATTATTATTATTATTACTTATTCGCCTGGGCCATCGAGGACCATATTAAGTCTTGTTACATTTTGCAGTGAACTTTTCTTTCTCTTGAGCCCATAATTCCCTCATTCTTTCTGAGTAGGTCTGTTCGCGTTCGTCTGTCCAAGGGACACCGTGTCTTCTTTTTGGTTGTTCGTCCCTATCTTTTTTTGTAAAAGACCTGTGTCAAAGGTGTCTTCCAGTTTGATCTGTAGCACTCCAAGGACTTCTTCGGTGTTTCTAAACCAACGAATCGTGGTATTAGTTTTTAATCAAATAGGTGAAAGATCTGTTTGGTCAACCTGTTTTCGTCCATTTGTTTGAGGTGACCATAAAATCATGCCTGTCTTTTGAGGATCGTGTCTGTAATTTTCTCTATTTTGTTATCGACTGCCTTATTAGGTCATTTATTTATTGATGCCATTATTGTAGTTGGATCCCATGATTCCCGTAATTATTCTGCGCTCCTGTTTCCCCAGTTCTTCGAGGAGTCCTTTATTGGCATTTAGGGCTAGAGTTTCGGATGTATACTGTACATAACTACTGGCTTCAGAACCACTCCATAGGGATGTGCCTTAGTATTCTGAGAAATACATTTTTTTTTTAGTGTTTCCTTGTCAGTCCATTTTCCGTGATGACCTCACCCAGGTATGTCAATTTTCCTACTCGCCTGATGTCCCCGCATTTCGTCCGAAGTTCTGGTGGTTCGTCTTTGACGTTAGCCATTACTTCTGTTTTTTTTAAACGATACCTGCAGGCCAATTGGTTCGGCGATTTCCTGTAACAGAATCTACCGGCTTCTACGTGGTTCCACAAATGGCGACGTCATCGGCAAAAGCTGGACAGTCTACCATGATTTCCTTGGATTTGGTTCCCTTTCTCAGTGGGCTATAGTCGATTTCCTCTCGTTCGCCAGGTCCGGACGATCTTCTCAAGAATACGGTTGAAAAGCATCAGAGAGAGACATCCTTGGCACTTTATTTTGGATTTTGTATCTGTCAGAACGGCTTTAAATAATGCCAGCAATTTCAGGTCAACCTCGAATTCATCGAGAATGTTTAGCAGCATCTCGCGGTCCATCGAGCCGTGTTCTTTATTGAAGAAAACAAAGAGTGACACATACTGTTTGAACCTAGGGTGTAAAATCTGATGATCGTTTTGAGGTTATGTATCTAACGGCTTCATCTACTGAGTTGTAGATCTTCTAAAGCGTTACCAGTCTAGAAGGTTTGCTTACCACTTTCAACATTCCGATTGAGCTTCAAAACGTTATCATCACGATGATTTGGATATGTTCTCTTATTGTTAATTTATTTTCGGAGCCTCGTTATAGAGTTTAGAAGGTAATGTATTTTAAAGTAACTGACAATATAAATTATTATTATTATTATTATTATTATTATTATTATTATTATTATTATTATTATTATTATTTCGCTGGGGCCATCGAGTACCACATTAAGTCTTGTTACATTTTGCAGTGAACTTTGCTTTCTCTTGAGCCCATAATTCATTCATTCTTTCTGAGGAGGCCTGTTCGCGTTCCTCTGTCCAAGGGGCACCGTGTCTTCTTTGCTAATAATAATAACAATATTCATTTTAGGTCCATTAATACGGGTACTTTTACGGCCTTCGGAGACGCCAAGGTGCCAGAATTTTGCCCCGCAGGAGTTCCTTTACGTGCCTGTAAATTTACGGATACGAGGCTGATGTAATTGAGCACCTTTAAATATCACCGGACTGAGTCAGGACAGAACCTGCGAAGTCGGGCTCTGAGGGGCCAGCGCTCTGCCTTCTGAGCTACTCAGTCCGGCTCGAATTTCAAAGGTGGTCGTCTAACCAACTACACTAGGCAATTGGTCTTAATAACTGACTCGTGGGAAAGATAATTCTGTAGATACATTTCTATGAGTCATACAAGGTTTTTTTAAAATAAGTACTACGGAGAGGCGTGAAGCAGACGGGAAAGAGCTTCATGAGAATGAGACCAATGGTACCTGGAATGACTTTTAGAGACATCTGAATGGAAAACCACGGAGTGAAGCTTGAATACACAGAAAAATTATTAGCACCATTGCAACCTCAAATTGGAAATTAATCATTGTAGAGCCAAGAATCGAAGCTAGTATCATGACGTCGGTTCCATGAAAATTTCATACAAGGAAAAGAAATTAATGAATTTTTTTAAACACAGACAAATAATAATACAATAACCACCTGTTGCTGTTTCTGGATGGATGCAGTATTTCAGTAACCCTCTCTTCACATAGACCAGTGAAAAATTACCTCCCACTGAAGTCTCAGTTTCATTTATGGCTGTGACAGAATGGGAATTGCTGAAGTGTGGGTGGTGCTGAGTAACGACTTTCAGAGTGCGACTAGTGGGTCTGAGTGTTATGAAAGGTGTTAATCACACGACCAGACATACTATAATGGCTCTTTCTAGCTCAGTGAGGAAAGCTATCGCAAACTGCTTCGCTCCTCATTGTGTGTAGGTCGCCTCATTTTGGCCCCTCCATCGATTTTCGCAAGACCTTTGGTGGTGCTATTTGAAGACCCAACCAGCCTTCAGACTGATGACCTAACCAACAGAGAGACATACAATGTCACTATAATTTACGAAACGTATTCAATTGTTCCACGACTGATTGCTAAGCGTGTTTAATTGGAAATTTGTTACCTATGCCCTAGGTAGCTGGGTCGAATCCCGACACATTCAGTTAGCACTTAAGACGGCTTGAAATCTTGTGCACGTACTCTTCAAAAATCCCTTGCCAGGGTTAAGTTTTACCATTCTGATGCCACTTTAAATTTATAGAAATTGAAAGTACTGTAACTTATATAAAAAAATATGTTGTTGTTATTATTATTATTATTATTATTATTATTATTATTATTACTATGTACGGTTTCTTGATTGAATGGTCAACGTAGTGTTCTTTGATTCAGAGGGCTCCGGGTTTGATTCCCGATCGGGTCGGAGATTTTAACCTTAAATTGTTAATTCCATTGTTTCGGGGATTGAGTGTTTGTTTTCCCAATATTCTAGTAACTCTCACACCCCAAATAACACTATCCTCCACTACAATAACACGCAGTTCCCATATACGGCAGATAACACCCACCCTTCTCGGAGGGTCTGGCTTACAAAGGCTGCACCAAGCTAGAAATAACCACACGAAATTATTATTATTATTATTATTATTATTATTATTATTATTATTATTATTATTATTATTATTATTATTATTATTATTATTATTATTATTATTAAAACTGTTAAAGCGTAATTACGTTCTGTTTGCTTTAATAACTTCTGATATGACACGTATTTCTTAGAAATGTTCATATTGTGCAACAGGAGTGTGATCCTGTAATTTTCTTCATGGTGTACAATTTCTCCGCGAGATGAAGCTATATAGAAGCACAGACGAGATGGAGTAAACAGCTAGTCGGAAGATCAATAGCAAAGAAGTGTAAGCAAGAGCAGAGGAAGGAAAGTGAGCATTTTTTCTGATTACAAGCTTCGAACGGGAAAACCTCCATACTCTTCCTCGAATCACATGTATCCATTCAGATTTATACGCCAGTGGACTACTTACAAATGCTTTATATACAATGTACATTGGCCAGAGAATGGAAAACCAATAACATTCAAATATACTCTCCCAAGAAAGTTCTTCCTTCTACATTTCTCCATTTTACTATACTGTTTTTCTCCATCTCTCTTATTTTCGACGCAATTTTCTTAAAAATATAACAGGAAACAAAATTACCTCTCCGGCGCAATGTACTGAAATGAGAATTACCATACAAATGGGATGCGGTTCCGTTTTGAACTGTACAGCCACCTGAGACGAAGCAGTTGGTTGTAATATTTTAAAACATAGCAGACTGAGCATTTTCATGGCTCAAAACTCTCCTGATTTGATTACATTACGACCAAGTCTATGTTATCTTGTATAGAAAGGTATTCCCTCAGTTCCTTGAGTGAGTAAACGAACTATGAGACAATGCGCGGTAAAACCAGTCTGTTACTATTACTTGACGTATACCGCTTTAGAGTCCGACTCGTTGGCTGAACGGTCAGCGTACTGGCCTTCGGTTCAGAGGGTCCCAGGTTCGATTCCCGGCCGGGTCGGGGATTTTAACCTTAATTGGTTAATTCCAATGGCACGGGGGCTGGGTGCATAAGTTGTCTTCATCATCATTTCATCCTCCTACGGGCGTCAAATAGAAAGATCTGCACCTGGCGAGCCGAACCCGTCCTGGGATATCCCGGCACTAAGAGCCATACGACATTTCATTACCGCTTTAGAAAGAGGATGGTCTAGATCTGGGGTAACATTGTTAAACACTCACTTCCTGATATAGGCTGAATATAATTAGCTATTCATGTAAATTAGCAGTAAGGTCGTAATATTACGTGAAATCTATACGAAAAGGGTGATTAAAATACTTGAAGATATACGTAAAGTAATTCGCCTGTTGTCGTTTCTAGATGGATGCAGTATGTTTACATTTGTAGCTTCCACCGAAGTCTCAGTCCCATGCAAAGCAGTGGTGACATTATGGAAGCTGCTGAGATACGTGTGGTGTTGAGTGCTGACATTCGGAACGCGACTAGTGCGCCTGAGTGTTACGAAATATGTTAATCATAGAGTCAGCCATACTGTAGCAGTACTTTTTGGTCCAGTGAGGGAAAACAATGGCAAACTATCTCACTCCTCGTTTTGCCTAGTACGCCTCATAGGAGCCGTCATCAGTTTGTGCGGATTCCTATAAATACATAACCTCTGGTTGGTACTATTTTTAGGATCAAATCAGCCTCTGGGCTGATGACCTAACAGACAGACAGACTGGCATTACGTAGTTTGTCAAGTCAGGCTCCATGGGGTCAACATAATGGTCTTCGGTTCGGAGGACCACTGGCTCGATTCCCTGGTAGGCTGGACATTTTAGTCGCGTCTGGTTAATTTCTCTGGCTCGGGCCTGAGTGCTTGCGTTCGCTTTCAATTGGGTCAGGAAAGGCATCCTGCAGAAAAGTCGGCCTTAATCGACAAGAAGTAGTTTTCCATTGCTTTCCCATCCGATCCAAAGGGTGTTTGCCAATAGCAGACTTACAAGCCTACTGGAATTAATATAAAACTTAACCCTATGAGACACACATTTACACAAGTCATCATAGGGACTGGCTGTTAAAGGATTATTATTATTATTATTATTATTATTATTATTATTATTATTATTATTATTATTATTATTATTTTGATAATCGGGTTATAAGTTTTTAATTGGAAGGAAATAATAACTAACAAAACAACCCGATAATAATAATAATAATAATAATAATAATAATAATAATAATAATAATAATAATAATTACAATACCACGTTTCCATAGGGAATTCAAATCGATTTGAATACGCTTTCCGTATCGAAAATCTCATGGAAACGGGGACTCACTTCGTATTGAGTCCCAAAATCGATCCTACTATAAAGTGGGATCGAATCGTACTCAATACGGATATACTATAGTATCATGGAAACGCGGAACGTATTGAAATCGATTTGAAAATGCTACGCAAGCTCCATTGTAGGTTGATTATCATGTGCTTCCTGTGATTTCGTTCCTGTTCAGTTGATTTTAGCTACTGCTTCTTATGCATTTTACCATGTATAGTATTAGCAGAAATCTGTGGACGCCGGAGGAGACTATAACATTATTGGAAATACGAGAAAGGAAATGCACAAACTCTTCGACGGAAAGTGACTTGCAAAAATTTTATTTTCAGCACATGAAACTAGTTTGTGCAAAGCTATCCCAATTTTTTCCTCAACAGACATTGGTTTGTTCACGAAAAACGTGTCTGATTTGAGGCGTGGTTTAAGACGCAGACATATGAACTTAAATGACGAAGAACTCATCCTGAAGTTGTCTACCCAATCATCTTCTACGGAATAACGTTGTACTAATACGCTCCCACCAGGCCTTACTCCTTTCTTTTACCCAGTACCACCTTTTCTTCATATGCTTTCCTTTGGTTACCTTAGACCGAAGAAAAACCAAGCTATATATTCTGTGCCTGCAACTGCTGCAGGAAGAATACCGTTTCCCTCCGTCGCTCCAATCGCTCATTCTCCCATCTCTCAAATGAATGGATTACATATATGAAAACCTGATGTACTATGAGGCACAATACCACAATTTTGAAACGCCCATTGCTTTCGGGGATTGTAGGGGCTATAGGTTGTACAGAAAATAAGTTTGTATCACTGACTTTAAGTTCCTGTGGTAGTAATGCACGAGGCCTACTTTATTTACTCTACTTTGGTTAGGGTTGGCCATTGCTGTCAAGAGCTACATCATGTCGGATTATTCTCGTACGGCCTCGCGCGATCTCGTAATCTTCGAGTGTCAAGTCTATCGTATTCAAATCGACCTGAATACGAAGTAACGTATTGAGTATGGAAAGCGTATTTACATCGATTTCAATCCCCATAGAAACATGGCCGTTAAGAAACTCAAACAAGTATTTGTTTATCGTTATACAGGTCATGTTAACGGCTCAGCTATGTTGTAAGTCTTGAACTCGTAAGGTATCCCTCGTTAAGGCAACACTGGTTTTGGTCAGCACTTGGGTGGATCACGAACTATTTACTGGAGGAGGAGCGGAAAGTACCTGGCCGCCCCACTGCATGTAAACTGCGGTTAATATTATCTGATTAGGGGTTCCATCGCTCCCACACAGATACTCTTTGGCGGAGATAGGATATAGTAGTCTCGGCCGGAATTCATACTCTACGCCGACATTTGCCTGGTGAAACCATGGAAAACCATACATAGGGTAACCTATAGTAGGACGATCTGATGTGTAGCCACTCTCGAGGAATGGATATTGAATCACGACACTAAGCAAATACGACCGTCCTGAATGGCTATCACATTTTTTATTTACTTGTTTATTTCAGTCAAAACATCACAATTCCGAACTAAATTTAGCTTAGGGATGTAACTGTATAATGTACACTTTACAAGCACAATCTGAAAAAAATATTCTGAATAAGTTAAGAACGAATTTATTTTAAGAAACTAATTACATAGTTTACAAATTCAACATACATATTTATTTTTTAATCATAAACCATTGAATAAAAACACAAATATAAACTTGATTGGGAATAACCATTTAACGGGAGAAGGGGGGTGAAAGGTGAGATACGAGTACTTTATGATTTAGTTCCTTTCTTAAACAATAATTCATAAAATATTCATAACTGAAATAGTGCTCATATTTACTGAGATCTAATGTTGAATACTAATTCGCATAGTGACGCGTAGTGTCGTTCTTTAAGAAACTCAAAATGTACTTTTGCAAAACTTTCCATTAAAATATGACTAACAATTCCTAAAATATATACTGACGAGGGGTAATGAGTCGTCAGATATACTTACCGGCTTATGATTGATGTATTTCTCAATATCATTCAATCCATGGCTCTCGTTCCATGTTCACTGCAGCCACAAATTACATTTCGTGCTGTAAAGGATATGATCTTGTAACAGAATTTTGTTTGCTCCATAAACATCTTTAATGGCTGCACCATCTCGGTGAACCAGGGTACTGTTTACTGCTGTTTATACGCCTAGTCTGCCTCCGTAAGGATATTGAGATTAGTGATCAATGTTAAGTGCTGGGAGGTGTTTCCAAGGGTTGTAGCACCTCTTCGCCTTTCTCCTCCATGGGGGGAAGGATCTACTTTACGATGCTTTTCCTGCCTGCAAACACTTTACAAGCCAATAGTTAGCACGTTCAAGAATCGGGTCCGTTTCATACTGTACTTAATTTAATGCCTCGTCAAAAGCTGCGAACAACATTACTCTGCAGAGTGTTAGTCGTTAGCAGAACCATGACTTTAACTATTTTATTCTCTAATAGAAAACATCACCCTCAATATATATTCAACTAAGTAGAATGTGTTTGTTAATTTATTGGATTTGAGCGAAGAAATGACAGTGGATTTTCTCGATCAGAATTCGTCTTAGTGCTCACATAGATTTATCTACAAATTCTTATTGAGGTAATAAGTACGCCCTCCCAGAACGACCTATTTCGTTTATGTCTTTCATGGTGGACTGTGAACGTGTCCAGAAGGCTAACGGTTCCCTTATCCTTAGACGGCTATGCTGGGGTGAGATTTTTTCGAGCTGTTTCCTTCAAACGTGTTTTGCTTAAAGTATGCATTTATACTTTCCTTTAGGATTCATAGTAACTAAAAAAAAAAGCACATGGTATTGTATATACCTCGCACTTACTTATTATCTAAATATAATTCACACCCCAAGTAGATACAAAATCTGTAGATACCCACAATAAACATTTTATTATAGATTAAATTGTTTCTAGGAAAAGTGTACCTGCGATCAAATTATACGAAACTGTGCGCTCATTCTTTTATTTTGAGCGACTGTACATAAGTTCTGCAGAATAGACTATGAATTACACATTTTGGGAATCACAACGAAATAACCATACTTTCATTTAAAATTATGTTTAGTTCCATAAGATATACGGTATGTATTATATACACTGTATTTTTTTAAATCTAGCCAAAAAGACTCTTTCATTAAAATAGCGGGCCCCCTTGCGTACTGCCAGTTAGAACAGGATTGGGGTGTCATCACTATAATGAGTGGCACACTTTCCTACCTTCAGCCACAGTCGAGCAGGGGAGTACTCATTATAACGGCAGGTCAACTTTCCTACTGCCAGTCACATTTGTGTAAGGGATTCTCGATTATAAGAGGAGGTCACTTTGGGTACTACCAGTCACAATCTAGTTGGGGAATTTTGTTTATAATGGCGGGCACCCTTGCGTGCCAACGGACACAATAGGGTAGGAGAATTCTGACCAAAATTGCATGCTCCCTTGCTTACTGCCAGTCAAATCGAGAAGAGGATTTTTCATTACAATGGCAGGCCGTATTTACTAATGTTAGTTACAGTGTTGTTGGGAAGTTTCCGTTACAATGGCAGACTCCTTTTTATACTGCCAGTCACAGTCGACGAGGGGAGTTCCGGTTACAACTGAGAACCACCTAAAATTTTATTTACATAAATAAGTATGGGCACGTTTATAAGTGTAGACCTTAATTTCAAGATTGACTGTTCCTAAACGGAACGTCATTTCATGTAAGAGATTGTGCCATCAGGCGCTAATTTTAGCGGTCTACATGGTTGGTCGCATGATATTTCCTCATGTATCTTCTATTTATCTGTTAGATTGAGTTAGAAACATTGTATAGGGTTTGATTTGGGTACAGCTTTCTAACAACGGTTTATATTTTGCATACTTATGTGGCATCCACATCGTAAAATTCGGCTCGCATATGGCCCCACTGTTTGTGCCAATGTTCACGCCGAATTTGATGTTTCTAACTTTTCTATAAGTGTGTCAAACTAAAAAAATATGCGTGTAAAAACCAAACCAAACCACATGGCGCAACAGCCCTGAAGGGCCATTGCCTACCAAGAGACCGCTGTTCAGCCCGCAGGCCTGCAGATAACAAGGTGTCGTGGGATCAGTACGACGGAGTCCTCGGCCGTTATTCTTGGCTTTTTAGACCGGGCCGCCATCTCACCGTCAGATAGCTCCTCAATTGTGATCACGTAGGCTGAGTGGACCTCGAACCAGCTTTCAGATGCAGGTAAAAATCCCCCACCTGGCCAGGAATCGAACCTGGGGCCTCCGGGTAAGAGGCAGGCACGCTACCCTTACACTACGTGGCCGGCAAATATGCGTGTAAAAATTACAAAATTGACCTACAGCTCTAATTAAGTATAAGGGATCTAGGTACGACAAAAAGTCATAGGACCAAAGTTGCGACTATTATACGCTTAGCGATACGAATTACTTTGAAACGAAAGTCTGCACCATTATTAAAATTGTCTCCACCTATATAAATAAAATCGTAACTGCCGTGTGTCTGTACAGTGATTAGTTTGGCGAAATTTCCGTACAGATGCGTTTCAGGTGTAATAACGACCATCTGCATAATTTTTAGCCTTGGTGTCTGTTTGTCTGTCCTTCTATAACTTGAAAACTACTGTATATATTTCCACCAAACTTCATATTTAGAATCCACCTGTCCTTGGGTAGGTTTTAGGTCAAATATTGTTTCAAGTCCCTGAACTGGCTGGGGGTTTGTACGAAACCAAAGCCGTGCTTTTGCACTCCCATAAAATATACACAACCGAACTTAATGGAAAAGTACCTGCTTTAATGGAGATCAATTTCTAAACTTTTTCCTCATATGCATCATTTCGATACGAGGATTAATAAGGATCATTAGCGGACCGTTTTTCGGTACAAGTCCCACCGGACTTAAACTCAAGAGCGGGTGCGTGTAAAGCCTATGTGTTATAACTTGCTACTGAAGATATTTCAACCAAACTTCATATTTAGCATCCACCTGTCCAAAGGTAGGTTTTTAGGTCCATACTATGTCAAATTCCCGAAATGGACTTCGGGTTTATTGGGAACCGAAACAATGATTTTACTCTCCCACAATATATACAAGGCCAGCCTGACAGGAAATCGACCAATATTCATTGAAGTCCATTTCTAAAACTTTTTCTCATGTGCATTTGTTTACGGGAGGAATAATAAGGGAGATATCACGAACGGTCGGTTTTGCAGGCTAAGTCCAACGGACATAGACCAAAAGGTGTTGTACGTAGAGCAGATTCCTTATCTATCTATCTATGTAGATAAAATCGTAACGATCATGTGGCTGTGCATTGACTATTATGGAGAAATTTTCGTGCAGCTATCCGTTTAAGGGGTAATAATGAACATCTGCATACTTTTTATATACAGTTTTCTGATTGTCCTAAATTTTACCCCCTGGCCGGAAATCAAGATTGCAGCACAATGTGCCAGACGAGCCAGAAAATTGAAATTAGGCGAAATTATACGATTTAGCCTGTAACCGACGGAAAACTTCCAAGATCTTAAATTTTTCACTTTTTAACCCTGAAGAATATCGAAATATGGAGGCAATTTTCATGAGGGTGCAGACTTTGGTTTCGAGGTATTTTGTGGATAAACGGTCCGTCCTATCAGAAAACGGATGGGCGATCTCAGATCGATTTGGAGTGATCTACAACTTTCGTCCTATGAAGTTTCGTCGTATCTCTATTCCTTATATGTTAGATTTGTCTCAATTTCTCGATTATACCTACATTTTGGTCTTTGTACACGTATAGTTCGCAATTTGAATCACTTATATGAAAGATAGAATCAACTAATTCTACACAAATATTGGCCCACGCAGTATCCATACGTGAGCTAAATTATATGTATGTAGCTGTCACATTCGTATCCAAAAGTAATGCACTGTGAGACAACCTTACGAAAATGTCACCCTATTCAACGTTCCTAACTCAATTTTACCCATAAATAGATGGGACAGGAGAAAATATCTTAAGACCAACCATTTAGAGACTAAACGAGGCGTCTTATAGTACAATCCGTTTGTCGATATCAAATATCATTTAGCAGCAGTTAATCTGTAAATGAAGGTTTGCAATATTGTAAACATGCATATACTTCGTATGTTGATCTATATATATTCATTGAAGTCGATTTGTAGCGACGTAGAAAGGGTGTTTTTGCCATTATAATTAATATTTTATATCGATATTGACTCTCAGCAGTATGGCGTCTGCTTAGTAATAATTACTCTCCACATCGACTTTGTCTGACAGTATGAATGGGATCCTTCTCCAACTCCTTTGTAACTAGCATTAGTAAGGAGGGACCACCATTGCAATTAATAATTCCCTTCTCTATTTGACTGGTAGAACTCAAGGGAGCATGCAGTCATGTTCAAAACTCCCGTAACCGATTGGGTTTGGGAGTAGGCAAGTGTGCCTGCCATTATAAACAAATGTACCCATCTAAAGTATGACTGGCAATATTCATAGTTGCCCTGCTATTGTAATAGAAGCTTACTAACTCAGTGTGACTGTCATTAAGAAAAGATGCCTGTCGTTACAATGATAACAGCACAACTCAATTTTGACTGGCAGTAGGGAAGTTGCCTGCTATTATAATAAAAACTCCTCAGATGTAATCTGTCTGGAAGTAGGAAAAGGTGCCTGGCGTTGTAACGAAAACTCCCCAAATCGATTGTGACGACGTAGTAGGTAATGGAGCCTCCCATTATAATTGAAACTTTCCTACTCGATTGTGGATGGCGGTAGGCAAAGTGAGCCAGCCTTTATCATTACAACTCCGTAACTCACACCTTACATTGGAAACAATGTATGGGAATTTCCCCCTGCTGTTTCTGGATAACGCTAAGAGGCATGCATTAAAATAATCTTATATACTGCATGTACTGTAATTTACTTCGATAACCGTATACAATGGAGAATACCGTAGCGAAGCACGTGTACTTTTGTTAGTATCTCTATATATTTCCGGGGCAAAAAGTGAAATATTTGAAAAATTTGAATTTTACGTCGGTTACAGGCTATAAGATACGATTTTTCCAAATTTAAATTTTTTATCTCGTATGTCATATAATGTCTGCCATCTTGATTTTTTTTTTTGGGGGGGGGGGAATTAGGACTTTCTGAAAACTGTTAAGCCCAAGAAATCAATAGGTCATCACATTGGAAAGAAACACCTCCCTGGGAGAAGGAAATGCTTATACTTGCGTTATTATGCTGAGCCCCAAATTTCAAAACCGGTAGTGGATTTGATCCTGCCTCATCTCGATGGTATGTGAAGAGGCGTCACTCGTGAAAAGCTGGTCATCTGGAAATCTCGTGTCAGTAAATCTACCTGTACATAAATGAACTCTTCCGGCACAAAATATCCGGCTCCTCGGTGTCTTCGGAAACCTTGGGACGTAAAGCAACATTATTAAAAGCAGCCTCAGACCCCCTGATTTTCAATGACGTTCTCTCTGCGAGCTGAACACGGCCTGCTGTCAGCACCGTTCCCCAATTAATGTCTTCCTAAATCTTGCCACATTCAAACCGGCCTCACGTTCAGAGGTATTCTCAGACACCCTAGATACGGAGTGGTGTTTTTAAACATCGAACGAAGATTTGCCAAGGGCGGCTCGTTTCCTTTTTTTGCAACTTGCTTTACGTCGCACCGACACAGATATGTCTTATGGCGACGATGGGATAGGAAAGGCTTAGGAAGTGGAAGGAAGCGGCCGTGGCCTTAATTAAGGTACAGCCCCGGCATTTGCCTGGTGTAAAAATGGGAAACCACGGAAAACCATCTTCAGGGCTGCAGACAGTGGAACTCGGACCACTTTCTCCCGATTACTGGATACTGGCCGCACTTAAGCGACTGCAGCTATCGAGCTCGGTGCTCGATTTTAGTTGCCATAGGAAGAGGCACAATCTCGAAAGTTCACACCCTACCATCTGACTCTAAATAAGTCCTCGTTAATGGCAGGTAGGTTATGCGACTTAATAGGTGAAATCATAGAATGCGAATGAAACAATTCACAAAAAGAAACAGTGCATAGTATCACTCAAAGGAAAGAGAGTCTCGATTTTGCGATTAGCACTCGCACACATACGGATAAGTTAAGAAAGTTGACATTAATTTAAGATATAATAACTGAGGACATCCGGATAGGACAAATTTGTAAGTACCATGTGGATGTATTGGAAAAATGAAATGTCTATCACTAAATTCTGATGATATCAGTTACGGATTTAAGAAAACGATAACAAAGGATAAATTTAGGTGCAGGGATTCTTAGGTATTCAGAGAAGATGATGACTTATGGTGTTATTACTCAAGGCTAAAGAGGCAAGTCAGAGGCAAGAAATTAAAGCAGAAAACGGAAGTAGCAATAGACACAGTAAGAACTGTAGCAAATGCCAGAAACCACCTAACGGTGTGAAGTAAGGGGGTTACACTCCACGATACTCATGAAATATTAAGAGCCACACGCAGTACTATTCGAAGACGAATATAACCTCCAATGGTATTCCTCAAATACCTCGCAGAATGACAGCTTGACGTCCTTCTCGACTTCTACCCACGGAACAACCACGAGTTTACAGGTATGATGACGAAAATGGCATCACGTTTCTTCACTGGCAAGCAGCCATGGTAACGGGCAGTTTCGTTGTCGGTCTACGAGGGTGTCCGTCACTCAACGCAGAGCGTGATACTCGTAAAAAATAGTAATTTTCTCCGAAATTTGAAGAGTACGTGAGATCGTGTATATAACAAAAATATTTAAATTGAAGGGATGTTTCACATACAGTCTACAGATTTTACAGGAAATCAATAGTGTATGAGAAAATATCAAATAACTTCTTTGATCTCCCTATAAACACCCCCGTCTGTTCCGTGATTTTAAAATCATATGGATACCAAAACCTACTACTGGACGGTAAGGTGAGGGTTATTCTGCGCGAAGGCAGGTCCCAACCTCCGCAGAGGTGTTCCTGAGCCGGAGTTTGCGTGCGGGAGGGGGTCAGTTCCTTTCCGCTCCTCCATCCCCTTACCCCCACCAACAGCGCGTGGCAACCCATCCAACTCCCGACCACGCCCAATGTTGCTTAACTTCGGAGATCTCACGGGATCCGGTGTTTCAACACGGCTACGGCCGTTGGCGCTGTTGGATGCGTATATTTGAATATGTAATGGAAGAATGTATAAAAATTTGATGTATACTATTGAACCATTCTGTTCATTAGAGCAATTGTATTAATTTGAGTAGTGGATATTGGAATAATACTAGGCCACCCACGAAGCCGATGTCTTACAGTATATGTCATAAAGGGGTCCAGAAGAAGCGTTCTTATGTGAAGTGAGCGCGAGCGTCATTATGAGAAATCTCCAGAACTCATTAAAAGAAGTTATGTCCCAAGCCAAGCCTCTTGATGAAGTTTGGGGACGCTTTCCAGTTCGCGGCTAAACTTATTCTAGGAGGGAAGAATGAAATAAATTAATATCTGTGGTTACAGAAGAGTTGCATTGGATTTGAGACAAGAATTGCAACCTGTATTATTTCCGCTTTATTTTGATAGGCATTAGGGCTGCATTAGTTAATGCATTCGTTAATTTGAGCCCATGATATAATTAATGCGGGAAAGTTTCCCGGGCACGCTAAGATTGCACGCAGCCAAGCGGCTTGATGACGCGACCCGGAATTATAAATTAAGGCCGCCAGGGCATATCAGAGTCATTCGTGGACCGAGAGGCTGCGGGAACGAATCGTCATACTGCGTGTTGGTGCTGAGAACAACGCTTTGTCTTCAAGCTACACCGACTACCTGTACTGCTATTTCTGCAAAGATGTAAGTAATCAACTTGAATATCCAGATGAATTGAAGATTTTACCTATGAGATTATGCTATGGGGAGATGAGGTACTGCTTATAAGAGACTAATGAACTGATAGCTTCATATTTCTGTGAGGTCAAGGTATGACAGACGAAATGCTAGAATTAATATTGGCTCAGGTTAGGAATTCTAAAACTATTTGTTGTCCGTGTGAGAGGGTGATAGAACAGTGACTGAGAGTAGTGAAGAAACTCTTGTGTACCAGGTTAAAACTCTGAACGAGACTTGGTCAGTGTAACGTGTGAGACACGTTAGTAGTGGAAACAGGCATCGAGTTTGGACAGTCTGTAATATATGAATTTATTTTCAGTTACCCCAGCATCAAGTCAGAACGAGTGTTTGACAGCATCATTCCAAAGAAGCCACAACCAGGAACTGAAGCCAACACAACAACGGGCATCGATCCAGGAACGTTGGGAGCACCTGACCAGCACAACATCGAAGAGGACACCTTCCGACTACAGAGGGAGCTGTACGAAGACACCACACCAGTTAGAATGTCTCCAAGTGGTACACAGTACCTGATGCAAGCTCGGCAGTCTATCAGAATGTGGTAGATCCAGTGGTCCACAGGGATGGCCGCTCCGCTATGTCTTCTAAATTAAGGTCAGAGCTTTCCAATTCTGTTCCAAGCATGTCATTTAAATTTAGATAGGAATATGGGGGCCGTCAGTCAACTGAGTTGTGATAATAGGAGAAGTTCCCTTGTAATATATAGCTAGGCCTCAAACTCGAACCCCGTACTTTAAGGTAGATGTTATTTGTATAGTCCTTGTTAGCGAAGTTATGGTTAATTGTAATTGCGTTATTTTAAAGTACGTGTTTTTGTAAGGGTCTGATTGAACTCATTTGGGCATAGGAGGTTAGTCTACAGATAGGTACTTTTATTTGATCGCATTTAGGCATTTGTTTCTGCAGACGTAGATATGTGTTGTGGTGACCAAGACATGACCAGTAATTCACCCAGATTCACTAATTGAGCGAGCGAGTCCGAATATTGAGAGATATGAGCCCATGAGAGGCCGAAATAAGATTAGCGATTGATATGAGAGAGCCCAGCGCAGTTGAGAGTACGTATTGGAGAGGCCTAGTATGGCCATGTGTTTATCGCATATTGATTTGTGTCTTTGTCGTATCAAGGTTGAGCCCATGGAAGGCGGAAATAAGATGAGTTATATCGCTGGAGGTATTGAGACAGGGGCAGATAGCCCAGGTATATTTAAATGAGGGCTTTAGCAGCTGACTACGTGAAGTGTCCTTTTGAAAGGCAAGAATTTAGCCTGTCGACCATTTGTGCTCATAAATTAGGGGCTGCCGCAAGCAAAGTGAAGAGGGTGGAGGTCGTTGAGCTTGACGCCACAGGCTAGTGAGTTGGTTATTGTCGTCTGCAGCTTGTCAAGGGTGCCTGGGGAAGAAACGATCTTCATGTTTTGAAAGCAGGGAGTGATCTTTTTATGTCCTATTTGTTTTACGTAAGATTTTAACACTGGCCCGTTTTATACTGACACCCTTGTATGGGTTGATTGGATTCTTTCATATTGTTTGCATAGGTATCTTGGACACCTTACCTGTCATAGGACTAGGGTTCGTGACCAAGTCAGGTCATGGTAAATTTGGTGGTGATTTTTGTTTGCACCGGGGTTCGACGACGCGAGGCATTGTATATTTTTAGGGGAATCATTATTTTGTGTAATCAAGCAGATACCCATCTTTCTAAACTTCGTTACTTACCCTATTGTAACATGCTTGTTGCAGTACTGCAGTTCGTGAAGGCAGTGAACTGGTAGTCATCAGCTCAGCGTCATTTGACCATATTATATTGAAATGATCTTTTATTTGTAAATAATTCAATTTTGTGTAATAAATCCCTATTTGTTAAACTATGAATGCAGCGAGTTTTCTGTTAGATTTTTTAATTTTATTTTGATTTAGCGAATTCTTACCTGAGTAGGCACATGTCCTAGTATTTTATCTTTATGTGGCCCCGTTATACCCATGTTATCCCTGAGAAGAGCGCTGTACCGGCTGAATGAAGAGGACTGTGGTCAGGTAAGGCTATGTGCACCAGCTCACGTCCGTGAGAGTACATTCACTACTGTACTCTGGGTTCGAGACCGGCCTTCGCCTGGACGGAACTCTAAAGTGCAGTAGGGCACATAGTATTTATGGCGCCGAGCAACGTGGTGGCCGAATTTCCGTAAAGGGGCCATAGCACCATAGTATAAATGGCACTAGCCATCGTGTTGGCCGAATTTTCGTAAAGGGCTAACCATAGCGCCACGGTATTAATGACGACGAGTAACGAATGGCCCGATATTTCAGTAAAAGGGACCATAGCGCCTTTGTCTACATGGTGAACTTGGTGTGGCTAACTGAGGACCCGATATTGCAGTAAGGAGGGTCATACAGTTTATTTTATTATGCCGTCAGGTGATGCTTGATATTTGTGTAAACGAGCTCACATAACCAAGTGGTATTTTACTGATTTTCCCCATAAAATAGGGCTATAGGTCATAATGTGTGTCTATAAAAACAGGACCGGATATTTCGGTAAATAAAGGTCGTGCAAGGCTTGATTTCAGGCATATGTTATGACAGCTGCATTCAATTATGTGTTGTGCAGGTATACCAAGTTTGGTCTGTGATCTGTACTGTTAGCTTGAGGATATATTTGGAGGATGTTGTTAAACTTGTGAGGTTGAATGACTGCCAGTTCAAAGAGGTATTTTGTGATGTTATGTCTTTGGTCTTACCATTAGTATATGGATCTTGCTGTTGATGGTGTTTAGCGAGGATGTGCTGATTTTGTGGTTTCCTTGAGGTGATGGAGGATATTCGTGCGGGGATTTGACCTGCAGGGTGTTGTGTTTTCCAGGTGTATAACCGTATAGCTTGGATTTTTGCATGTGGTAGTTTTTGCTGGTTTATGACATTTTATGGGAGAATTTTATGTTTGTGTTGTATATATTTTGTATCATAGTGTTGTACTGACGGTTACCCTATGTTTGAATGACATGATATTAGATTGAGGTAGCCAATTTAGGCTTTGAAAGTTCGAGAGTTTAGCAGTAGGAACATTTTGATAAATTAGAAAGTGTAGGAAATTTATAGTATTTGAAATTTAATCGAGGACATACGGAGCGGCTTTTCCCGCCGGACTTTATAACAAGTGAGTGGAATGTCGGTAGACATAGGAGAGATGCTGAGGCAACTCAGCGAGCAGATAAAAGAACAATGTGCAAAAAGCGAGGAACAGTTTGTGGCGCTTAAAGAGGAGGTAGGAATTATTAAAGGACAACAGACTACGCTTAGAGAGGATGTAGGAGCTATTAAAGGACAAACGGATAGGAATAGTGAGCTGTTCACGGAACAGTGTGCCAAAAGCGAGGTACAGTTTGTGGCGCTGGGGGAACGTTTGAACGACCAAGTCAGTCCTCAATTTAAAGAACAAGAAATTAGGAACTCGGATCAGATAAAAGAACTTAAAGTACACGTAACCGAGCAACTTACGGAGAAAATCGCGGAGTGCGAAGAAAAGGTGACCGAACAAGTAGTACGCACCGAAACACGGGTAGCTAACCAAATAACTGAGCTAAGGGAACACACTAGCATTCGTTTGGAGCAATTGGCCTCTGAAAATGAAGCAACTAGGGAAACCATAGCAGAATTAGATACCAAAATAGAGAATGTACGGCTGTGCTGTGTTACCACGACCGAGAAGTTAAGTCAACAGATGGAAGAATCGTACAGAACGGTAGAGAAGCAAATCCTGGAAGTAAAGAATAGTATCGAGGGAATAGAACAGCGTATGGAAGAAAAAGATAAGGAGACTCAGGCCGAACTGAAAACCGTTAAAGAAGAACTGGTAGCAGCAATAGATCGCATAGATTATACCCAAGAGAGGCTAGAAAAAGTAGAGCAGAAAGTCGAAGACAGTATGGAGGCGAGGACTCGAGAAGGAGTTGGGAGGAAAGAGCAAACCACGGAAGAGAATAAGGAAGGTAAAGTCAGCGATAAGGTGTCCGAGGAGGAAATTATCAAAGAAGTTCAGCAGTTTGATTCACCGGTTGAACCGCCCGAAAATGAAGTGATGCGAATGGAGCAATCTGATACAAACAGTCCAATGGTTCAGGAGACAGAAGCAGAAAGGGACGATACACCAGGAAACGAGAATATTACGGTAGCCTCAGAAGAAGGATTGAATGACACGGAAAGTACGGAGGTGGAGACAGACCGAAGCAAGGAAGCTGGGGAAATGGCAACTTTGGTTTGGCTACAGGAAGGAAAAGAAGAGCAGTTCAAGAATCACATTGTGCAGAGATCTGGCAACATAGTCCTGTCAGAAGGAGCTGAGCTCAAGTACTACGCGACGACGTCTGAGGGCGAAGACCTCGTAAATTCTGTGGTAGAAGAAAAGAGTCTGGAATGTGTAACAGTATCCAAGGTCGAGGCAGATGAGATAAGAAGGAAAATAGCAAACAACGTTAATGGGATTTCTGGACGACGAGAAATGGGAGACCCGACCGGGGACGCACAAAATAATCAAAGGGAAACGATTGGAAAGTATCTTCAAGAAATAGCAGCCGGAAAGGAAGGAGACGATCAATGGTATAACCAGCATTCGAAGCAAAATGAAGGAAAGAGAACTAAGTCATACAAGAGACGCAAGAAGAAACAAAAATACCGATACCAGTTTGGTTGGTTCGGGAAACAAGTGAGAATACGCCGTAGGTGGAAGAGTGGAACCATCAAGAGGAAGAAGAAGCGGCGAAAAGAAGATATGAAAGAGGGACGAATGCTTGAACCGAGAAGCTACGTGGAACAGCTGAGGAGAAAACGTGCTGTTGCGAAGAGGTGGCTTTCCGCATGTCGTGAAATAAGGCGGAAGAAAAGTGACTGGAAAACCGAGAGAAAGGAATGTCTCTTACTCCACAAAAGAAAGAGCGGAACAGAGAGAGGGAACCTCTTTAACTACAGAAGGAAACAAACACGTAGTGCCAGGAACCTCTGCAGGCTAGAAGGCCGCATGAATGAGACAGGGTGTGAAGAAAGTTGCGAAATGGCCGTGAGACAGGGAACTTCTGTAAGTTTGGCAAATAGAAGAGCCATTTAGATAAACACCACTGTATATAAGTAGTATTGTAAATAGAAAACTGATGATAACCAGTAGTTATAAATTTATTGTATGAATTATATTCATTGAACATCATGACGAATGAAGAGAATTTAAGATGAATTTAACAGGGATCCGCAACTAGATCACGAGTTAGTGTTAGTTAAGACACCCACTGTCTCTAACCCTACGGAGAGATACTACCATAAGTTCGCTGAGCTATACACTGGACCGTATAGAATAATTCATAGTTATGAAAATAACTCATACAAGGTACAAAGCTTGGACGCTACAGTGACTAAGGTCTTTAACTCATCAAACCTTAAGCCCTTTTTCCAACCCGGCCAATATCAATTAGATTATCTGGAAGAAGAAGAAGAAGAAGGAGGCGAAGAAGAGGAAGAAGAACCTGAGGACGAAGAGACCGAAAATATTGCCAGAGAGGAGGTTATCATTCCGGAAGAAGATGAAAATGACAGCGAAGAAGAACAACCAGAGGTACCCAATGGTGAAGAAGAAGAAGAAGAAGAAGTGAATATGATTTCTCCAGGCGACCAGAAACAGCTATCTGAGCAGCGCAAAGAAACGGAGTGTCAAGACTGCGAGAGTAACCACCGGAGATTTCTAGCTCTGCTGGATGCCTATTACCAAGTTAGGAAGGATAGGGAGGCTATCATGTCTGTAGCTGAAGATAGTTCCATGCCCTGAAGTTTTGAATATTGACAGCAGATATGATTGCAATGAGAAAATGATCTTGGATTTTGGGAAAATAAAATTCTTGACAAAATTTTATTTTGTCGTTCACGGGGGGCTATGAACCATTCTGTTCATTAGAGCAATTGTATTAATTTGAGTAGTGGATATTGGAATAATACTAGGCCACCCACGAAGCCGATGTCTTACAGTATATGTCATAAAGGGGTCCAGAAGAAGCGTTCTTATGTGAAGTGAGCGCGAGCGTCATTATGAGAAATCTCCAGAACTCATTAAAAGAAGTTATGTTCCAAGCCAAGCCTCTTGATGAAGTTTGGGGACGCTTTCCAGTTCGCGGCTAAACTTATTCTAGGAGGGAAGAATGAAATAAATTAATATCTGTGGTTACAGAAGAGTTGCATTGGATTTGAGACAAGAATTGCAACCTGTATTATTTCCGCTTTATTTTGATAGGCATTAGGGCTGCATTAGTTAATGCATTCGTTAATTTGAGCCCATGATATAATTAATGCGGGAAAGTTTCCCGGGCACGCTAAGATTGCACGCAGCCAAGCGGCTTGATGACGCGACCCGGAATTATAAATTAAGGCCGCCAGGGCATATCAGAGTCATTCGTGGACCGAGAGGCTGCGGGAACGAATCGTCATACTGCGTGTTGGTGCTGAGAACAACGCTTTGTCTTCAAGCTACACCGACTACCTGTACTGCTATTTCTGCAAAGATGTAAGTAATCAACTTGAATATCCAGATGAATTGAAGATTTTACCTATGAGATTATGCTATGGGGAGATGAGGTACTGCTTATAAGAGACTAATGAACTGATAGCTTCATATTTCTGTGAGGTCAAGGTATGACAGACGAAATGCTAGAATTAATATTGGCTCAGGTTAGGAATTCTAAAACTATTTGTTGTCCGTGTGAGAGGGTGATAGAACAGTGACTGAGAGTAGTGAAGAAACTCTTGTGTACCAGGTTAAAACTCTGAACGAGACTTGGTCAGTGTAACGTGTGAGACACGTTAGTAGTGGAAACAGGCATCGAGTTTGGACAGTCTGTAATATATGAATTTATTTTCAGTTACCCCAGCATCAAGTCAGAACGAGTGTTTGACAGCATCATTCCAAAGAAGCCACAACCAGGAGCTGAAGCCAACACAACAACGGGCATCGATCCAGGAACGTTGGGAGCACCTGACCAGCACAACATCGAAGAGGACACCTTCCGACTACAGAGGGAGCTGTACGAAGACACCACACCAGCAAGAATGTCTCCAAGTGGTCAACAGTACCTGATGCAAGCTCGGCAGTCTATCAGAATGTGGTAGATCCAGTGGTCCACAGGGATGGCCGCTCCGCTATGTCTTCTAAATTAAGGTCAGAGCTTTCCAATTCTGTTCCAAGCATGTCATTTAAATTTAGATAGGAATATGGGGGCCGTCAGTCAACTGAGTTGTGATAATAGGAGAAGTTCCCTTGTAATATAGAGCTAGGCCTCAAACTCGAACCCCGTACTTTAAGGTAGATGTTATTTGTATAGTCCTTGTTAGCGAAGTTATGGTTCATTGTAATTGCGTTATTTTAAAGTACGTGTTTTTGTAAGGGTCTGATTGAACTCATTTGGGCATAGGAGGTTAGTCTACAGATAGGTACTTTTATTTGATCGCATTTAGGCATTTGTTTCTGCAGACGTAGATATGTGTTGTGGTGACCAAGACATGACCAGTAATTCACCCAGATTCACTAATTGAGCGAGCGAGTCCGAATATTGAGAGATATGAGCCCATGAGAGGCCGAAATAAGATTAGCGATTGATATGAGAGAGCCCAGCGCAGTTGAGAGTACGTATTGGAGAGGCCTAGTATGGCCATGTGTTTATCGCATATTGATTTGTGTCTTTGTCGTATCAAGGTTGAGCCCATGGGAGGCGGAAATAAGATGAGTTATATCGCTGGAGGTATTGAGACAGGGGCAGATAGCCCAGGTATATTTAAATGAGGGCTTTAGCAGCTGACTACGTGAAGTGTCCTTTTGAAAGGCAAGAATTTAGCCTGTCGACCATTTGTGCTCATAAATTAGGGGCTGCCGCAAGCAAAGTGAAGAGGGTGGAGGTCGTTGAGCTTGACGTCACAGGCTAGTGAGTTGGTTATTGTCGTCTGCAGCTTGTCAAGGGTGCCTGGGGAAGAAACGACCTTCATGTTTTGAAAGCAGGGAGTGATCTTTTTATGTCCTATTTGTTTTACGTAAGATTTTAACACTGGCCCGTTTTATACTGACACCCTTGTATGGGTTGATTGGATTCTTTCATATTGTTTGCATAGGTATCTTGGACACCTTACCTGTCATAGGACTAGGGTTCGTGACCAAGTCAGGTCATGGTAAATTTGGTGGTGATTTTTGTTTGCACCGGGGTTCGATGACGCGAGGCATTGTATATTTTTAGGGGAATCATTATTTTGTGTAATCAAGCAGATACCCATCTTTCTAAACTTCGTTACTTACCCTATTGTAACATGCTTTTTGCAGTACTGCAGTTCGTGAAGGCAGTGAACTGGTAGTCATCAGCTCAGCGTCATTTGACCATATTATATTGAAATGATCTTTTATTTGTAAATAATTCAATTTTGTGTAATAAATCCCTATTTGTTAAACTATGAATGCAGCGAGTTTTCTTTTAGATTTTTTTTATTTTATTTTGATTTAGCGAATTCTTACCTGAGTAGGCACATGTCCTAGTATTTTATCTTTATGTGGCCCCGTTATACCCATGTTATCCCTGAGAAGAGCGCTGTACCGGCTGAATGAAGAGGACTGTGGTCAGGTAAGGCTATGTGCACCAGCTCACGTCCGTGAGAGTACATTCACTACTGTACTCTGGGTTCGAGACCGGCCTTCGCCTGGACGGAACTCTAAAGTGCAGTAGGGCACACTATCTTGGAAGCATAGAGTACGTCGTTCCTAATATCAATAGGGGAAAATATCGAAGATTATTTGATTCCGCGCAGGAGTTGTCAATTCGAATACATGTACCATTGTAAGTATACAATCTTCCAGGACTGAATCAGAATGAAATAAATATAACAAAGTGAACAATATTAATAGGGTGGATTTGTACTAGCAACCGGGGGAAGTGGTTTTCAGGCCAAACTACTCTTCATTTGCGCAGTTTTCTGGGTAGTTTCGCCATCAGAAGTCAAAGTAGGGTGGGCGCAAGTCATCTTTCATTTTCATTTGCCACTGTTCTGCATTCAGGGCTGTCACCTCGTTGGCAGATTTCTTATCAGTTGTTTCGTATAACGTCCATTCTCTTTGCTTACGTCAAGGTGTCGTAATATTATGCCTCAAAGCCGACAACCAACGACACCGTCGATGATCCAACTGCTATCTTGATAAAAAAAAAGTCCAGTGACCAAGGTCGGATGTACAGTATGTACGTATGTATGTATGTATGTATGTATGTATGTATGTATGTATGTATGTATGTATGTATTATATGCCCAGCTGAGTGGTTCCGACGGCAGATGTCGATCCTGGCTCTGTTCAATGGTGTTTGAATTTCCTTAAATAAGCCAGCCTCGGATCGATAGATTTAACGGCACGTAATATAACTCCCGTGTGACAAAATTCTGGCACCTCGGCGTTTCCGAAAACTATAAAAGTAATTAAAAGGACATAAACCAATAACATTATTATTATTATTATTATTATTATTATTATTATTATTATTATTATTATTATTATTATTATTAGTATTATGATTTTCGACAGTCCTGAGATATTAAAAAGTATGTTAGATAATGGACAATAAACGTTCATGAGATATAAACCTGGTAATTTCTAATCAGACCTAAAGTCTCTCGTATACGAGGCATCCATCAACTAACCGGCCAACGAAATAGGTTCGACGCCCCCTGTTATCTCAGGTAAGACGGTCACTCTATGACTGGCATTGCTACATACTGCTACACCTGCCTACAGCAGTTCCAAGCCACTAGAAGACAGTCATTTTTGCAAAGATAAAGGGTAATTTAATCTAATTTGCCATTTAGAAAAAGAAGCAGAAGAAACTCATGAAAGATACTTTCTACTCAATTGACATCTTAGATTAAGTTATACCATGAAAATCTCGCTGCCATAATATCCGCTGTAGCTCGCTATCGCAGGATCTATGGAAAGACGAACAGAAGTGGCAAGGCGGGAGGAAATGAGATTAGTTCTTTATAAACCTTTCAACGATACAGTTGGCATATATACAGCCTCTGAAGAGAATATAGGAAACATTTATTGAGATACTTGCACTGATTTCAAGCAGGTTTTGAGAAAAGTGAACTAAAAACATGCATACACAATATCGATTGATATATGACAAATGAATGATACCGAGCAAGTTGGCCGTGCGGTTAGGGGCACGCAGCTGTGAGCTTGCATTTGGGAGATAGTGGGTTCGAACCCCTTTGTCGGCATCCTTGAAGATGGTTTTCTGTGTTTTCCAATTTTCACACCAGACAAATACCGGGGCTGTACATTAATTAAGGCCACGGCCTCTTCCTACCCATACCTAGCCATCATCGCCATAAGACCTATCTGTGTCGGTGTGACGTAAAGCCAATTATATAAAGAAATGATGGTGGCAGGAGGAATTTGAAGATGTCGGGAACATATCTCTTCTTCATTACACGCAGCACAAATTTTACAAGTACAACTGGATGGAAACTAACCTATGGAGAAGCCGTCAATGTTCCTTATCAAAAGTAAATTACCTTTAGTAGTAATCATATGGCCTCAGTTACCGTGTGCAGGCATTTAGACTGCCTCCGTGTTAATTTCGACGTTCCATTTTGTTCTTACAGATTACAGATAAGAGGAATCCCTGATTCTCGGACGCAGTCTAAGTAGCTCACATAATCTAAGCTTTAATAATTACTAAAGACATACAGGATGGACTTATGAACAAAGAATATGAGGGAAGATATAGTATTTTTTTGAGTCCTTGTCGCAACATATGTTCATCAACATGTTCGTCCAATTTTATTTATTTATCGTATGATGAATCGAAGTTATTTACATATATACAAAGTCTTTGAACAAATGTGCACAGTAACAAGTTCGTACAATCTTACAATTCTAGGTGTAGTTTTCTGACTCATTTTATTGCTTATTAAACAATATGCTAAGCGATAGATACTTTCAGATCTACTCCAATAATGACAGAAGTAGAGTGTTTAAAGTAAGTGATGGTTTACCTCAAGGATCTGTCCTGGTTCCCCTCCTTTTCAATCTATGCATATACAACTTCCAGAAAACAACTTCAAGAAAAATAATTTATGCTGATGGCATTTGTTTGATGATTCAATGCTCAGACTTTCCTGACGCTGAAACTATTTTATCCACAGATCTTGAAGCCATGGATGTATATTTTAAGAAACAGTGCCTCCAGCTAAATCCCCAGAAAACAGTGGAAGTATTTCACTTGCACAACAGACTGTCAAATAAAAAACCAGATATTAGGTTTAGAAACCAAGTACTTCTGTATTGTAGTACACCATATACTTGGGAACAACGCTATATAGACGTCTGACCATCAAGCAACATCTCTCTAATGTGGCTGCTGAAATTAAAACTAGAAATAATATTCTACAATAACTTGCTGGTAAATAATGGGGAGCTAATATACACATCCTAAGATCCTCAGCATTATCTCTATCATATTATTTTGCTGAATACTGCTGTTCAATCTGATCAATAGTGCTCACACTAATAAAATAGATGTACAATTCAACCAAGCTATACGAATAATCACGGGATGTATTTGGAGTAAGTAATCACAATGGCCACCTGTTCGTCCCTTTACGTAGGCCTACTTTAATTTATTGGACCTTTCTTACCCGATCTCAGATTACTTGAGATCGCTAATCTGTTTCCAGGTCAGATGGCCCGCCTAGGGATGTTCCTAAATTACTTTACACAACGTGCTACTACGCCGGAGTAGGTTACATACTGTAACCGTTCATCACCAAGCCTTAGGCATGCTAGGAGGCCCGGTCAACAATATATGCAGTTTTCCGCAACATTCTGCGACATATAGTGTCGTAATTAGCAATTTACGCCCCAAACCGGGATACGAGTTGCGGTAGGCAAGCTCGAAGGGGGCAGGTCTCTGTGCTTGTACCGAGAAGAGGAAGGCGCATTACCGCGTAACCTTCGAATTGCGCTCTCACTTGGAGCGAGAGACGAGAAGAGAGGACGCTACGTGTAAAAGAATATTTCGTCAGAGAGCGGGGTGGATCAAGGCGTGTTAACACCCAAGAAATAAAAATCCTTACTGATTTAACCGCACATTCATTGGTGCCAACCCACCATATTTAACTAATTAAGAATAAGAATAAGAATAAGAATAAGAATAAGAATAAGAATCAGAATAAGAATACGAATAAGAATAAGAATAAGAATAAGAATAAGAATAAGAATAAGAATAAGAATAAGAATAAGAATAAGAATAAGAATAAGAATAAGAATAAGAATAAGAATAAGAATAAGAATAAGAATAAGAATAAGAATACTTTTATTTGAGATAATCTATGGAAATTTATAAGTAAGGACTCATTTGAACCAGTGTATTTTATGCAAATTGATGTACATAAACGCAATACTTTAAGAGTGGATCGGTAATGACGCACGTCATACAGTAGTGCGTAGATTGAAGCCAAGTGTTGACATCTGGCAACGTGAGAAAAAAGTGGGAGTCGCTACGAGATAATCCATGACGCGTGAATTTATGAAAAGGACGCTTTTGAGATTGCGAACGACCCAACGATCGGATATACATGAAATTAGATCAGTATAAAACAGGGGTCAAGAGCTACAATTTGATTACCCTCACGTCGCTGGAAGATCATGATTAGCGAAGCGAAATTTCGGTTGGGGGTGTGGTTTGCCACCTCTCCGACCACTCAACCAAAATACTATAAATGAAACCCAGACCTAGCTCCGGGAACCCATTGTAATTTGTGCGGCAGTAGTACTTACGTGTCGGCGTGGAACTGTGCAAAATGGATAGCAGTGTGTGAAGTGCAGTGTTGAAGAAATATACACAGCGCGGTAAAGATATCGCGAAATAAGCCGTGTAGTACGAGACAAGTACGGTAGTGATGAATAGAGGTGTTATTTCAACATTTATTCCTATAAATGTTTGTAGCTTCAGTGACGGCTCATGACGTAATTATCAAAGAACGGGCAAACGCATAAGGTCGCTCAAAATTAGTGAGACAGCCGATTACATTCATTGATTAATAGTGGCCGATTTTAAGGCATTTAAATAGTTAGTGACGCTCAATAAATTAATAGAACGGTGTTCTTGGTAGAAGAACGTCTGCATACTCCATGGACACTCATGTTAAGTAACAGTAATTAACCAGGCCGTGTGATAAATGGAGAATGAATAGTGATTTACACAGACTTACCGCTATTCGGGTTAGTCCACTTGAACCAATGAGTGAATCTAACCACCAGTAGATTCTTTGAAAACGCATAAACAGTGTTCATTAACCAATTTCCCATTTTGCCCGTATGTTTATGAGTGATCGTCGAACTCAAGACTGGAATCAACTAGAGTCACGCCTAGTGCCTGCATTCATCTCTGCAGGGAACGTCGAGACATTCTAACAGTTCGAGACATCATGGATGGCACCACGAGGAAAAGGAACCTAGAACTATCTACGAGTGAAGCTGCCGTGATGGAGGTCTAACAACCCCAGGTGTACCCTCGAGATGACAGCAAACCGCACACAGTATCAATGAGCACATTTTTTAATATACTAGGCATGAGATCTGCATGATCACATATTGATATAATTGTACATGTCAGCCTTGTTTATTTATACGTAATTAATAATATTAAATATAGGGTACACTATACGCGTGTTACTGGGAAAGATTATTTTATTAATTTAATTAGGAGTTCTTCTGTGATTTAAGGATAATCACTAATATTTCAGCGGGTTCATTTGCATGAATTAGTACGTAAGATCCCATTAAGTTCAAGTGTGTGTGAAGCATATATTTCATGGGAGGATGGGACTTCGAGGGCCGGGAAGTGATTTCCGAAGATTCTCATCCAGAAAGCTCCATTCATATATTTATTTGTGAAGTCTAATTATTTTAAATGATGCTCTGATATGCCCGGGATGGGTTCAATACTGTGTATAAGTAAATTTAATTGCTTTTGTAACGTTTTGTTGCTTATGCATATTCAATTATAAATAACTAACTTCATGTATCAGTCATTACAATATTCTCTTCCCAGTTGCTGGTCAAGTTTCAATATTTCTTGTTGAAGTAATATGCGATAGAAGCCATCCATGTCTTTCAGTGCAAATTTGTTTGCAGTGGCAGTAAGAGAGGAGATGAAAAAAGAAGAAAGACAATTGAAACATAAAAATCGAATGGAGCTGTGACGGGGTCATGCGGTAAGTACTGATGTACAATACATACCACGTAATAGGTATTATCGGAATAAAGTATCTGGTCAGTATGTGTTTAATATAGTAGTTGATATTTCATTTTTTTAATTCTAAAAGAAATTACACATCTTCAAGACTAAGTCGATCAGACTAGGGTGATCATTGATCAATATCTAAATCCATGACTTAGAAATCATTTTCTATTACTGGGGCAGTATATGTGATTGACGGGGCTTCAAATAGCACAGAACTCAACTCACAACTCTGGGCCCCCTTAGCTTTGATACGCTCCCGAAACGCCTTCTGAAGCTCGACATTGGTGATTTGGACTTTTAAGAAAAATGATAAGCTGCTCTATTCTCCCGGACACGCCCTTGATCATTTTGAAGCTGTTTGTTGTTCATTTATTGTGACAATTTACGAAGAATAGGAATTCTTTCACATTTGTTCGCACCACAATTTCCTCAAATATTTGCTATTTTTTGCTGTATGTCTGCATAACTCACTAACACGAATCAAATGGCGGCTTACATGGTGTGCTACCTCTCCGGAGACCAGAGCTACAATCATTGTCAGCCGCGCAGCACGGCGACTTTAGTACATCAAGATTGGAGCACTATTGCATCACCTGATGACGTCATACTGAGGTCAGACTCGTGTTATAAGGTGCTGTGGTTCTTCCTCTTTACAATCAGATGATGAACTCTATCGTCTTACGAGTTTTCCAGAAATCATATCAATTAAAATCTTCCATTATTTTAACAACTACTGTTCCGATATTATACCCGTATTGCACCTCAAAACTAAAACATAAACATTGTTATTTAACATAAAAGTACAGTATGCAACAAACAGACAGTTCTGAAAGCACAAACATGCTTTGAACATGAAACAGTACTAAGTGTACTTGCCACTGCAACGACAATGGATGCAGCAAAATGGAGCTAAAGCCGAGGGAGTCAGTTGCCCTTTTGCAACGACACTTTGGAAATCACTTAAGTTTCGTACGCCAACAGGATTTTGAGGAATGGTTATTTTTGGATTTAATACTCATTTGAGCCCCATAGAATTCGAATGTTTTAAAACCCTACCTTATTTAACATATTGAACGTAGACGCCACCAACCAGCGAAATTTTGACTTTGTACGTCGCATAGTAATAGAGGAATGAACATTTTGTTATATGAGTGAAATTTTTTAAAATATTTCTTTTTAACATCTAGGACATAGAAGACCAACCTTCACGTAAAAATGTAAGTTCGTACGTGAAACGGTCTAGAGGGAATAAATAGTTTGATTTTCAGTGTCAACCTCCATCAAAATCCCTTAAGGAAGAAATATTTTGAAGTATACGATACTTGACATTTACGACATAAGGGTAAACCTTCTTGTATAATTACAACTTTCTACGTCAAACGGATTGACGTGATTAATTTTATCATCAGTCTTCACACACCTGTCAACAATCCTTAGGGATGTATTGTCTTTAAATCTAGAACATAGAGGAGCAAGCATCATGTGAAATTTTAGTGAAAACGTTTCAGAGAAATGTTTTTTTTTTTGGTCATCAGGACTTACCCCCCCCCCCCCCCCCAGTCAAAACCCCTTAGAGCATGTACAGTTTCAAGCTCATATGTCACACGGTTTCAGATAAATAAATATTTATGTCGTCAGATCTCACCCCCAAATCAAACCCCCTTAGAGGTGTATTGTTTTAAGATCACTGGTTACTTACAATCTACGACATAGAGGGACAACCATCATGTGCAATATCAACCTCGAATGTCAAACGGTTTAAACGATATGAACATTTTTGTCTTCAGAGCTTACTCCCAGCCTCAACCCCTTAGAAGTGTATTATTTTAGGAACACTATTTACTTAAAATCTAAGACATATAGGAGCAACCGTCATGTGAAATTTCAACTCCCTATGTCAAACGGATACAGAAAAATGAATGAATAATCATGTTTTCTGGGGGTATTTTAAGATCACTTCCTATTTAAAATCTAAAACAGAATAGAAGTACATTTCAGCCTCGTATGTCAACCAGCTTGAAAGAAATGAATATTTTCGCCATCGGGCATCACTCCCAGTCAAAACCACTTAGTTGTGTATTGTTTTAAGACCACTTCGTACTTGAAATCTAAGACATAGAGGAACAAGCATCATGTTAATAATTTCAACCTCGTACATCAAACAGTTTCAGAGAAATGGATATTTTTGTCATCAAACCACATCCCCTGTCAAAACACTTTAAGGGTGTTTTGTTTCATGGCCACTTCTTATTTAAAATCTTATGCAGTCTTATATAGGAGCAACCGTCATTTCAGACGGTTTCAGTGAAATGAATATTTATGTTTTCAGGTCTCATCCCTCCTCCCTGTCAAAACACCTTATAAACTTATCAGACATTCATTATTTGATCTCGCATTACTTGAGCAATTGTTCTTAATTGAAAACATTTTTGTGTCCGTTGAGCGATGTTGTAATTACATGCAATCCGCTCTTTTGGCTTTTTGAACTCCGCCGTTACCTAGTGAGCATGACGGGAATGATGACTTCCTCTCCCCGCACGCCCCACTTTTCTAATGTACGAGGCACGCTAAAACTCACTAGCGTCACTCCGAGTTGTGCAGGTCTCCGAGTTTGACCTCACGCAGCTATACTCCGTAATAAACGTCCACAAGCTGGGTTCGACCCAGGCTTTTGCTGTAGATCCTGGATAGAACTACAAAAATGTTCGTTGTGGAGTGTGAAGCTGGAAGGATTGCAGTTATGGACATACAATTCTTTTTGTAATTCTATTATTCTTATTCTGTGTGTTGTAGGTAGCTTTGTTCAATTCTACTTTTCCTTTGAAATTCCCGTAAGCGGTTGAAACCGAGATGTCTGTAAGTAGTTCGTGTTTTCAAAAAAAAAAAAAAAAAAAAAAAAGAAAAAAAAAAGAAGAAGAAATCTTATGTTAATGTATTTTCAGTTAAATGGAACTTTGTTCTACCATACCGTGATTTCCAGTTATTTATGCTGTGGCAGCATAGTAGTTTAACAAGTTTTCTCCCACTTTTTATTTTATTTAATTCTAGTTTAAATTAATTATCATGTAACATCTTCAGAAATCGGTAATAATTTACTGTTGGTAACACGACTGAACTTATTATTATAAATGCTAATTGCTTTACGTCGCACCGACACAGATAGGTCTCATGGCGACGATGGGATAGGGAAGGCCTAGGAGTTGGAAGGAAGCGGCCGTGAACTTAATTAAGGTACAGCCCCAGCATTTGCCTGGTGTGAAAATGGGAAACCACGGAAAACCATTTTCAGGGCTGCCGACAGTGGGGTTCTAACCTACTACCTCCCGAATACTGGATTCTTCTTCTTAAGACGTCGTCTCCAAACGGAGGTAGACGATCCACACGGCCAGCTCTGATCTTGACGTTGCAGCCATGCCATGTGAATTTATTGGAATATCTCTCAGGATCTTTAATGCAGTGGTTTCCCGTTGCCTTCTGCATCCTAATGCCGTTGACCAAACTGGTTTCTCCGCCTTTGGGAACAATTTCTTGTCCCCACGACAACAGAGTGCCCTTACCCATACCCGCTCATCCACTCTCAAAGAGACTGTTGGCACTCGGTATAGGGGATCTCCTTATACCGGGAGATAATCGGTCCCTTCATTCGTTAGCCGCCTGCATATAAAATATAATTTTTATATGCAGTTGTTGCCCCCTCTCTACCACGGGGAGGTGAATGTCAGGATTTCACCGTCATTGAAACAAGGACCAAATGGCATTTCCTTGTATCTCTGGTTCTGACTGCAGCTATCGAGCCTGGTTATTATAAATGTAACCTTTTAGTCTCGTAATTCTTATTTTAAAATGTTATTATTTAAGCGTTATCTAGCTAATAAGGGTGTGTACCATTTTATTTTCCTTGGCGCTTATGGATTCATTACACTTTTCTCTTAAATGTTTGTTATGGGATGCGGATCTTCTTAATGTATGTCGTCAACTTGTCTTTTACATTGTTTAGTCAATGGCCCATTTCTTTTCGGGCGCTTCCATCTCATGTTTTAGGTCTGCCTAAATATTGCAGCAATTGTAAGTATCGCTTGTGTGTTAATATTGCTATACTATTTGTGTGCATTAGCTAGGGAATATTGAATTACTCTGATGGCTGCACTACATTAATGGATAGGATAAGCTAGCTGTTCCTGAGGGAAGGAGTATTCGACGAGGTCATTTCAGCATTATTCTATTAGCTACTTAGGTGTCCGCGTTAAACGTGAAGGTAATTAGTCCAGTCAGTTAAATTTCCCGCTTGGGTTTTAAAATCTCGCCTTAGTTCAGTTTGTCTTCTTATTGTAAACTGTTTTCATCACTATTTGTTTCCATTGTAACTTTGTTAAACAATCTAGCACTTGTATGTAATATAAATTATTCATAAATTAATTGAAAATTAAATACGAAAAACTTGGATAAGTATTTTGTTTAAGTATTGCATTTTAATTACTTTTGTGTAAGATATTTCTGGAAGGTCTTACTCCTTCTGCGCACTGCAATGTAACTGCGCTGTATTACACACCACTCTAGTCAACGTCTCTGCCGCAATGTTAATCATCCTCGCTAGGCGTAGGGGCCGAATTTTTTTAACCCAGCAACATATGGTAGAAGAAGGAAGAAACTAGCGATGCGCTTCAAGCCCCATTTATGAGATCTTTATCTATCATTTTCTGAGAAGACTATGGCTTTAACTTTTTCTTGGGACATTCTGCTGGTAAATGCAAAATAAACTGGATCTTCAAGTCTCTAATTTCTCTTCTTTTCCTTTTTAATTATTTTTTTGTGGAACTATTAAACTAATATTTTAACTCGTCAAATTTGAAATTTCAAACTGATTTGCTTTGATTCCCTTTAATGGGATCTTATAAATAAATATCGAACTTGAACTTCGCCTCATTTTTACTGTTTAACCTTGATGTTTAAGGACACATTTTGAGAGCCTTATTCAGCCTTCTTTCAAGTTCCACATTTAGTGTTAGCTCGCATCCGGGAGATAGTGGGTTCGAATCCCACTGTCGGCAGCCCTGAAGATGGTTTTCCGTGTTTTCCCATATTCACACAAGGCAAATTCTGAGGCTGTACCTTAATTAAGGTCACGGCCGCTTCCTTCCCATTACTAGGCCGTTACCCTCCCATCGTCCCCATAACACCTATCTGTCTCGGTGCGACGTGGAAGCAAATACCATTTAATGTTCTAACGTAACGTAATCCATTTTCACCTTTCCGCTTTGAGAACTTTAATTGGCCTTTTCATGTTACAGATTTAGTTAACTAACTTCATACCTAACCTGATCATCAGGGATTTTTTCATATATTCTATTATCAAACTATACAATAGTGTGTTTTCAGACCAACTTTGCTTTACGGGAGTCAAAGCTGGGTGAGCTCAGGATATCATATTTATAATTTATAAGTAACAGTCATGAAAGTAGGGAGAATGATCGGTGATAGAAACAGATGGGGCCAATGGCAGGAGGCGATGCCGACGAGAAAGACAGGCCGCGGCGCGCACGTCATACACTGAATGTCACGTGACTCAACCGGTCTTACTGTAGAGAATGCATCCCCAGGCTCACGCGAGAGACTATCGTAGCGTGGTAAATAAAATACATTTCAGCGCATTTCAACCTACTAAGGCCCGGTTGTATAAAACATTTGATCTGTGTTGAAAAATGGCTGCCAGTCAAGTTGAACTTCGATTTTCCGTTGTATAAACGCTAATCTAAGATCATCTCGTCTCAATCTAAGTTCAGATTTTACTGCCGAATATTCGTCGGTTAATCTCCTTGAACCTAGACCATTATCATTCATATTAAACATTGAACTAGACCTGAAGACTTGAGAAGTGTTTCCTTGTATCGTGTCTGCGTAAGAATACCGTACCTTAGTAATATCGAGGTGAGTTATAAATATCTTGAATGCTACTAGTTAAGTAATATTGCTAAAGATCGCTCGATTTTTTCAGAAGTGAGGTTATGTGAATATCATATAAACAATAGCCTACTGCAATACCAACACGTTGTTGTTGTTGCTTAGTTTTATGATACTGCTTCAATAATTAATTATTTTAAATTGTGTTTCGAGTTTACAAAACAAAGCAGTTGTGTAGTATATATTTATTCTTTAGCAAGGATGTCAGATTATTCCGACTTTTCGTCTGATGAAGAAAGGTTGATTTTACGACGAGCTCCTCGCGCCTTTCGGCACAGACGGAATCCGATGATTGAAATGAGTGAAATGTTCAAGATGAGATTTCGTTTATCGAAAGATGTTGTGGAACAACTAGAACTAAAGTTAAGGGACACACTACAAAACCTACTCAAAGAAATTATCCCCTGTCGCCTATGTGTATGTTGCTAATAACTCTTAGGTTTTAAGTTTTCAATTTGTTGGAGATCTCTTTAACAATGACAAGTGAACGGCTTTCTCTTTCAACTTTGATGGCACCATATTGGTTCTTTTATTTTCTATTATATGTTTGTACCTTGATAGTACAATATCCACCAGATCGTCCTTTTCTTTTGGTGTGAAATTCGCAGAACGCTCCTTTGAAATTCCTTCCATGTTTACTTGGCGAGATTACAATATTATCTTCTTCTCCTACTTCGACAGTCACAGTAATTTCGTATTTCATTTGTTGGCAGTCACGGCCAGGTCAATCCCACCATTTAAGTGTTATCCAATGGGCCGAGCTATTTCGTATTTCATTTGTTATGCGGTGTTGCCACGTCCACTTTTTTGAACTCCGATTACATTTGAATTACACATGTGTAAACCTACTTCAGTTTTATACAACGCGATGAAGTCGTAATCTCAGTTCATTTTCAGAACTAAGTTCTTAATTGATCTCCAGTCAGATGTCTTTATACACCCGGGCCTAAAAGAACAATACTGAACTACATATCAAATGAAATATAATGTCTCTTACTATCCTTGGTTGAACAAAAACTAAAAATCTTACTGAGGTAAAGATATGCACACTCAGATAATGTTAATGGTTAATGTACAATTAAACCTATATGTACTATAACATTCATGTAAGAAATATCTTATTGAATCCTGGATCAAAGGTAGGCCTATTGTAAGCTATTTACAATCTGGTTTCAGCGTCATATTTAACACTTAAATAATTCTCCCTTCCTGAATGTTATCTTGGAACCACCATTTTCAGTTAGAAACTAAATGAAACATAGTGTCTCTTACTAGCCTTGGATGACAAAAACTAAAAATCTTACTGCAGCAAAGATATGCACACTCAGATAAATCAAATGTTGCTAATGAAACTAGCCAATGTACAATTAAGCCTATATTTACAATAACATTCATGTAAGGAATATGTTATTGAATCCAAAGTGAAAGGTAGGCCTCTTGTATTTGCTACCTTCCTGGAAGTTATCTTGGAACCACCATCTTCAATTAGAAATTAAATGAAACATAGTGTCTCGTATTAGCCTTCGATGACAAAAAATCTTACTGCAGTAAAGATATACACACTCACTATACTATGATTTCAAGAAAGCGGATTTTCTACGACTGTATTACGAGTTAAGAGATATTGATTGGAACCCGTTGTATACGTATCAGAATGTGGATGAGGCTGTGGATTTCCTTTACTCGTCAATATATAGATGCTTTGATAATTGCATACCTAAGTGTCAGGTCATTAAAGAAATCAAAATTTCCAGTCTGGTTTAATCACGATATCATTCAGATAATCAAAAAGAAAAGGAAGTGTGCCAAAAAGAGGAAATTTTCCAGGTACTATGACGAACGATTCAAACAACTCAGATTTGAATTGAAAGTAAAAATAAATACCGCATATCGAGATTACATAAGTGAATTAGAGGTTACTTTAAAATGTGATATAACACCTTTCTGGAGGCACATTAAAAATAAGCGACTCACGAGATCAGGAGTAACTACGTTTGAGTATAATGGTGAGAACTACGAGGGCGGTAATGTTGTTCATGGCTTTGCTCGATATTTTTCGTCAGTTTACGTCAGATCAGATTTTAATTATATATTGGATGATTTGGCTTTAGATAACATTTCTCTATTTCCCTCTGTTGATACATTATATGTCAGCGAGATATCTGTTGAAGAAGTGAAAAAGGCTATTAATGGTAAACTAAAGCCTAAAAGATCGAGTGGTCCTGGTGGCATACCTCCATATATAATTAGGGCTTGTGCTGATTTATTGGCTAATCAATTAACTTTCATTTTTAACCTTTCTCTTCGCAGTTCATCCTTTCCTCAAAAATGGAAAGTCGCTAAAGTTACGCCCATTTTTAAGACAGGTAGTTTTGTAACCATATCTAATTATCGTCCAGTGTGTATTATTAATGCCGTAGCTAAGGTATATGAACATATATTGCACCATAAGATTTATAACCATGTTAAGATTGCTCTGTCAGAATTTCAAAATGGATTTGTACCCAACAGATCAGTTATCACCAATCTTTTGGGCTATACTCAAAGTTTGTATGATACCATAAATACCAACGGAAGGACTGATGTTGTTTATATGGATTTGGAAAAAACATTCGATAAAGTCGACCATAGAATTTTAATTACAAAAATGTATAAATTTGGTTTTTGTAAACAGTTGTTGCAGTTAATGTGTTCATATTTAAAAAACCGACAGCAGTTTGTTTATTTTAACAATGGAATTTCAGATAATTTTATCAGTCCTTCTGGTGTTCCGCAAGTTTCAAATCTTGGACCTCTATTGTTTTTAATTCTAATTAATGATTTACCAGACAATATTTGCCGCTCTAACTGTTTACTTTTTGCAGATGATTTGAAACTTTACAAATACATTAGCGACCACCACGACCAAGACGAGTTGCAAAAGGACATTAATAATGTCATTTCTTGGTGTGATGTTAATAAGTTGTCTTTGAATGTTAGTAAATGTAAATACATGACCTTTACCAGGAGGAAGGAATTTGAAGTCTCAGCCTATCATATACGGGGGAAAAATTGGATAGGGTTTTAACGTTTAAGGATCTTGGTATAATTTTTGACAGTAAGCTAACGTTCAATAATCATATCAATACAATAACAAAGAATGCTAACCGAATACTAGGATTTTTGATAAGAACATCGAGACCATTTACTCAGCCCTCTGTACTGAATAAATTATATATTACCTTGGTACGGAGCATACTGGAATATTCTGTAATAATCTGGAGCCCGTACACAAAGCAACAAGTTAAGGCTATTGAAATTGTACAAAACAAATTTCTACGTTACCTTTATTTCAAAACTTTTAATACTTTTTGCCCTTTCGACACATCAACCCATTTATTAAGGAATATATTTAAATTTACTTCATTGAAAACTAGACGGTCCCTAATCTCTATACAAATACTAAGAAAAATTGTAATAGGACGATTTGATTCCTTGGACCTGTTAAGACGCATTTCATTCCATGTTTCACAGACAAGATCACGTCAGCACAAATTATTTCAGGTTCAAACGTCAAAAACATTGCATCAGTCAAATTCACCTTTCATAAAAATGACAACGCTTTATAACACTGTAACAAAAGAGGTCGATATATTCACCAAATCGGATAAAGAATTCAGTAAGAAACTAGAAGCCTGCCTTTACAATTTGTAAATTTTTGATGATTCCTTCTTTCTGGTATTCTTCATATTTCCCAGTGTACTCATCCATGTTTTAAGTTTCCTTGTTTTTGCATTGTCTTTTCCTTTGTATTACCGTGTGATTTCTTAGTGAAGTTTTCATTTATTATCAACTGTAAATGGTATCATATATAATGTTAATTTTGTTCCATTTTGTTTTTGTTCATTTTAAATTTTGTTTTTGTTAAACTTTAACTCAATGTACAGAATGTTACTGAATGTCAAGAAGGTACTTAATTGGGTGTAAACCCTGTGTACTTTCAGATAAATAAATAAATAAATAAATACATAAATAAATCAAATGTTGCTAATGAAACTGGCTAATGTACAATTAAGCCTACATTTACAATAGCATTCATGTAAGGAATATCTTATTGAATCAAGGATCAAAGGTAGGCCAATTGCAAGCTATTTACAATCTGGTTTCGGCATCATATTTAATACTTAAATTATGCTCCCTTCCTGAAAGTTATCTTGGAACCACCCTATTCAGTTATAAATCAAATGAAACATAGTGTCTCTTACTAGCCTTGGATAACTGAAACTAAAAATATTACTGCAGTAAAGAAATGCACACTCGGATAAATCAAATGTTCCTAATGAAACTGGCTAATGTACAATCAAGCCTATTTTTACAATAACATTCATGTACGGAGTATCTTATTGAATTCAGGGTGAACGGTAGGCCTAATATAAGCTATTTACAAGTCTTACATTTGTTCCAATCCGTACCTGGCTTCGGCATCATATCTAATACTTAAATTTTGCTACCTTCTGGAAGTTATCTTGGAATCACCCTATTTAATTAGAAATTAAATGAAATAGAGCGTATCTTACTAGCCTCGGTTGACAAAATCTAAAACTCTTACTGCAGTAAAGATATACACACTCATATAAATCAAATGTTGATAATGAAACTGGTTAATGTACAAGTAATTACAAGTAATGTACAAGTAATGTACTTTACATGCAATTAAATAGGATATGAATGTATTACCTCTAAATCCTTAGCACTAGAGTTGTAATTTATCCAACTCCTGTATTGCAGCCCAACATTGCTGAATGAAGTGAAGAAAGTCGAGGTTATATACATATTTCTGTAAATAAATACTTACTCACACTTCCGCACCCAACACTAGGAATGCAAGGAACTGTTGCAGAACACCAACATATTCACAAAAACACCAAATCTCCGTTTCCTTCCACAATCCACAGTACACTAGCAATAGCAAAGCAAGAACACATGTAATAACCGGCTTCACTCTACCATTACAGGGACTGGACTTGTTACGTGACTTTACCGGACCATGGCCTGTCTTTCAGGTCCGCCTCTGGCAGGAGGGTACTTGGAAGGATGAGATAAAAATTTAGGAATAAACTCGATTCATGAAACTCTATGCATAAACCAGCTTCGGTGGTGGGGTCATGTCAGGCGAATGGAGGAGAATAGGTTTTCTAGGAGAATAATGGACTCTGTTGTGGAGGTTACGCGAAGTAGAGGGAGACCAAGACGGCGATGGTAAGATTCCGTTTCTAGTTATTTAAAAGGTATTGAACTAAACGAGGCCTCAGAGCTGGTTCAAAATAGAGAATTGTGGCCGTGTTTAGTTAATTCACAGAGACTTGCAGACTGAACGCTACAAGGCATAACAGTGTGTAATGAAGATATATGTATATATGAAAAATAAAATAACTGAATTCGTTATTTTCAATTTTTGTTTACTAAAAATCTTGTTACTAGAATTGTTGTTAAGATCCTTATATTCCTTATATAGTGAAGAGGAGGAGAAACGTTTCCGACATACGTACAAAAGAGAACGTCCCTTTTGAAATTCCTAAGCCGGACGTTTGGCAACCCTACTCACATCAACAATCTTTTGTAGCTATACCTATACACTGTATATTTTAGGCCACACTCTATCAGATCTGCTAGATATTAAATGATGACTATCATTAATGTCTTGAAAAAATCTAATTATTTTCCGTACTCTATGGTACCAGGTTTACCGAGTAAGTGGCTGCACTGCTTGAGTCCCGTTGCTATCAACTGGCATTCGGCAGACAGTGGGTTCGATCCCCACAGTCAGCAGTTCTGAAGATAGCTTATGTGGTTTCCCATTTTCACACCAGACTGTACCATTAAGGACACGGTCGCTTCCTTCCCACTCATATCCCATCGTCGCCATAAGAACTATCTGTGTCGGTGTGACTTAGAGGTAATTTTAACAAAATCTAGGTTCTTAAAACTCCCTGAATGATTCACTTCTCTTCCTTTCCAGTAGCTCATACTTCGAAGGACTGGAGCACATTATCTTCCTCTTTCAATTTCTATTACGTCCGGCTCCGCGCTGACTGATTGATATGTTGGCCTTTGGTCCAAGAGTCCTGGGTTCAATTCCCGGTCGGATTGGGGATTTTAGCATTCATTGGTTACTTCCTCTGGCTTGGGGACAGGGTGTTAATGCCGTATTCAGAATTAGATTTTATCCTAGGCAGGGCCTCATTCTCACAGAAGCGCAGGTCACGTATGGACATCAACTCGAAAGATCTGCAGAAGGGCTCTCCGGAGGCCGCACGCCTTTATTATTATTATTATGATTATTATTATTATTATTATTATTATTATTAGACGCATGTGATCAAAAATTAAAACATGAGGAACAGCAGACTCACACGGTATTTAACATCTGGTAGTGTTTCCACTTACTAGTGATACTTTTTTATTTTTCTGTCCAATCATGGTAAAATCCTTTCTTCTACTGTTTCAGACTGTGTTAGACTTGCCATGCCCTGCGACACCACCGATCTTAAAAAGTGACGAAGTGTTGCTCTGAGAAGCTTTAATGTATTTGTAACACTACTGGGACGGACTTCTCACATTTTTCGACACAAATGTCAACCAACTTCACAGGATATGACTTCCTAATCAGCTGACCTACGCATCCAATTGAGATACGTTGACGTAGTGTTGAAGTGGTCGACTAATTCTTTTGGACTTGCCATAAATCCGTAATTGTCGAATATATTCCTCCACATAGCGTTGACGTCAAGGAAGTTATCTGCCCTTGAAACTGGTCTGATTCAACACGCAGTCCTGACCTCAGTTAGTTGGGCACAAAGCCAGGAAAAAGAAGAAGAAAAGGATTTCTTACACTTCGTTGGAACTTCTACTAAACAAACAAACAAACCCCACTGAGCTGCAACCGTAATGGGCCTTGACCAATGAAGCAACGGCTGCTCAGATCGAAATCCTGCAGATTACAAGGTGAGGAGCGGTCAGCACGACCATTCCTCTTGGTCGTTATTCTCGGCTTTCTAGACCGGGGCCACTATGTCACCGCCATATACCTCGCATCAATTATTCTAGTGTAAGCTGAGTGGATCTCAAACCAACCCTTAGATTCAGGTGGGAATCATTCTTGGAACGCCTGTGTAATAGGCAGACCGCGGGGCCGGCAGAACATCTGCTAAAGCTTGATAAATTACGGTTTTCCTATGCATGGCACGTCAGATACCAGTGGCCACATCAAAGAAATGAACTTGGTCATGACAGATTGGACAGCAAAATGAAGTAGGGCCTACAGTAGCGGAAACACTGTAAGACCTACGTGAAGGTTCGTACTTTTGTCGCATCTTGTAAAATACAGAGCCAAGTCATGGCATTAGAACTGATAATAATTTTCCGAGCAGTGTAATATGATGCTCTATAACTCACATATATTTGAACGACTATGTCCACAAAGTAATCGAAATCAGACTGACTACTCGTGATTACTTACTTGAAATTATCAGCTCTCTTGTTCAGCGGAAAGAGCTGTGTGAGTGTTTAAATTCCAACCCTATGCATATCTTGCGAAGAATACAAGTTAAATACTGTAGTTATATCTCGACGATTCAGCTCTTCGAGACATTCATTACTTAAGAGTGTGCTCCCAATATACTGTACTCAACTTAATTAAAGTGTATTGTAAGGAACTACACAAGCGAGTGATGTGGAACAAAATTTTATTCCGTTTTCGTTATAATTTAATAACGGTCTGTAGATAAGAAATGTTGCCATATTTTGAGACAGATGATACATATTTTAAAACATATATGCAAGTGTCATTACGGTACTGAAAAATTAGTGGAAGTAATATTTTACAGCATTTTAAGAAATACAGTCGCACGTTGCACAGAAAGTAAATTTGTTTCGCTTATATTATGGAGGGAGCCTCCGTGGCTCAGGCGGCCATTTGTGCTGGACAAAGCGGAGGCGGGACAGGTTTTCCTCCGGGCACTCCGGTTTTCCCTGTCATCTTTCATTCCAGCAACACTCTGCATTCTCATTTCATAGCATCTATCAGTCATTAATAATCACTTTGGAAGTGGCGACCCCATCGTACTAATAACCTATATATGATTCACTCATTACATTCCTGACCCGGAGATAGTCACTGGGGTAAAGTAGGTGTCGTTGCTCGATGTCGAAGTAAAATCGTCCAGTATATTCAAGGAACATGTAAGAAGGCACTTCTCTTACACATTTCTACTCTACTAATATACATCGTCGCTCGACCGGTAAAAGGTTGTATTCCACAAAGCTCTTCCTAACAATTATTCTCCTTAAGACTGGTCCCACCTCCCAGCCACATGTGGATACGCAGTCCATCAGAACAATGTCCGTTGTGTTCGTTTTCCTATGTCGACGATTAAACAAAAATGAACCTTACATGCATTGCACACTAGGAGTGCGTAAATACGCAATGCAAACGTACATTCCTACAGTACGGTACTGTAAGGTTTATTTTCCTTTACACATGGGCATAGGAAAATGAACACAACAAAATTTGTTCTGATGGACTGCATATACATACGTGGCTGGGAGGTGGGACCAGTCTTAAGGAGAATAATTGATAGGAAGAGCTTTGTGGAATACAACCTTTTACCGGTCGAGCGACGATATACTGTACATGTGGCTGAAAGAGTGTTACTTTCGTAACACCTGACCGAAACCATGACAATATTATTATTATTATTATTATTATTATTATTATTATTATTATTATTATTATTATTATTATTATTATTTCTAGTAAAAATGAAATGGCGTATGGCTCTTAGTGCCGGGAGATCCCAGGACTGGTTCGGTTCACCAGGTGCAGTTCTTTTGATTTGACTCCCGTAGGCGACCTGCGCGTCATGATAAAGATGAAATGATGATGTTGACAACACATACACCCAGCCCCCGTACCAGGGAAATTAACCAATGGTGATTAAAATTCCCGTCTCTGTCGGGAATCGAACCCGGGGCCCCTGTGACCAAAGGCCAGCACGCTAACCATTTAGCCATGGAGCCGGGCATTATTTCTAGTGTTGGTTTTTTATAAACAGATAAATTATTGTAAAATGTGTATTGATTAACATTAAATAATCGGAAGTAACTTCTTACTCCATGTCAGTTCTCTTGTCTGTATTTTGTAACCGAATTACTGCGACTGATTGGTATGACTTTCTTTATGACAGTGAATTCCAAAATATGAGATTTTGTCAATTTATAATGACTGGAAGTGTAACGATATGATAGCATGTTGATATATAGTACAATAACCTAACACTAGACCACCAGCCCCTCATATTTGTTTCTTGTCCAGCTAATTTGGATCAGTGAATTATAAATTTAATGCCGATATAAGTACTGTAAGTAATGCTTTAATTTAACTGGAAAGATTAAGGGCTTCAGGCCTTCTTTTCCATTGTAATCAGGCACAGAAATATATGTTACATTACATTAATTAAATATATGTCCAATTGGATGATATGGATAATAAAAACAGTCTTGATAGAAGCATATATCTTAAAACTAATATCTTATATGTAAAAACTAGGTAGTGCGTGGAATTTTAATTGATGAAAACGATTAAGAATTTTAAATTAATCTTCTACCTGGGCATAGATAGAATGGTTGTGAGTGGCAGGAGGTCCCCTTCACCTCACGGCAGGTTTACACTGGTTTACTAGAGAATACAGTCTTTTCACATACATTTTACGCATAGGGAATAATGTATGTGGTGCTAGAGCTCACAGAGAAAATACAAAATTCTTAACATACTTCATTCGAAATAAGATGTTCTTTAAGGTACAGGAAGCAAAATATACTCATTATAAGTTCCCAGTCACCACTGATCTGCATTTAGGGCAGTCGCCCAGGTGACAGATACACTATGTGTCGTATACCTAGTCTTTTCCTAAATAGTTGCAAAGAATTTGGAAATTTACTTGGTAAATCGTTCCAATCCCTAACTTACCTTTCTATAAACGAAGTATTTCCAGCCCAATATTTTGCAACATTTTCGTAAACCTATTATTTTTTCGGAAATCACGCAAATAAAGTCGAGCTGCTTTTCTTTGGATTTCCTCCAGTTCTCGAATCAAGTAATGCTGGTGAGGGTCGGTACATTGGAACTATACTCTACTTACGGTCATACGAGAGATTTATATGCCCTCTCGTTTACATACTTCCTACAACCCCTAAATATCATCATAACCATCTCTACCCTTTATTTACAATTCCATTTATGCGATTATCCCAACGAAGATTTTTCTTTTATTAATATCTAGGTAATTACAGTGATCCCCATAAGGAACTTTCACTCATCAACGCAGTAATTAAAACTGAGAGAACATTGCCCATTAGTGAAACTCACAACCTGACTTTTAACTCCGTTTATGATCATAACATTGCCTACTGTCCATATCACAACGTTATCGAACTTGCGATAGCTCACAATCTTGTAACTTATTTATTATTGTATACAGAATAACATCATCTGAACAAATCCTTATCTCCGATTCCAGTTCTTTACTCATACATAAAAGTCCAATAATACTGCCTTCAGGAATTTCCCTCTTAATGATTAAATCATTGGATAAAGCTTCACCTACTCTAATTCTCTGAGTTCTATTTTCTAGAAATATAGCCACCAATTCAGTCACCCTTTTGTATAGTCTAATTGCACTTATTTTTGCCAGTAGTCTTCCATGATGTACCCTATCAAAAGCCTTAGACAGGTCAAAGTCCGTTTGCCATCCTAAATCTAAGATATCTGCTATATCTTGCTGGAATCCTAAAAATTCAGCTTCAGTGGAATAACCTTTCCTATACCCGAACTGCCTTCTATCGAACTAGTTATTGATTTCGCAAACATCTCTATATATAAAATATGAGTTTTGTCTGTACATTGCTCAGAATTTAAAAGGATGGTATTTCTGTACCAGTCGTGTCCACAGTAACAAGGAAATGCATTTTTTAATTTTCCGTAATTTCTGTCTGTCTGTCTGTCTGTCGATCTGTCTGTCTGTCTGTCTGTCTGTCTGTCTGTATGTATGTATGTATGTATGTATGTATGTATGTATGTATGTGCACGCATCACGGGAAAACGGCTGAAGATAATTTGGTAAAAATCGGTATGCAAAGTTGGGGAATAAGGCGCTACAATCTAGGCTATAAATAATTTTATTCACTCTGAGTGAAATGGTAGTTTAGGGGGAGGCATAATACTTAATTCTCAAATATTTATGTTACTAGAGGTCGTATCTTAATGAGAATCGGTAGGCAAAGCCGTGGAATACGTCGCTACAATCTAGACTATAAGTAGTTGTATTCACGCTGAGGAAAATTGAATTCTCAAATATTTATGTTATTAGTGGTCGTATCGATAAATACTACATAACTTAAGTTATATAGTATTAAATTTCCGATCATGTATGTCTTATACATTGTTACCGTACCGGTTATGATCACAGAGATATTCATGAATTTGGATTTTTGTTACTAAGTCTATATCAGCGCAGGGTCACAAGAATATTGATGAACAGAATTTAATGAAAAGTGTTATGTAAAGTCGGAGAATAATGAACTACAGTCTACGCTATAAATATTTTTTAAGGCGCCCTAATATCACACAGTCGAAGGAAAACTAAATGTGTAGGCCTACTATACAAAAAGCTCATGAAATTGATCAACAATAACATTACATTAACCATTGTTGTGATAGCCTACGCTTTGTGTCTTCTGTCGCCACTCATCTCCGATAGATATAATTGCTGCTGCGTACCGTATATTTTTTTAAAATTTGCTTTACGTCGCAAAGGAACAGATAGGTCTTATGGCGAGGATGGTATAGGAAAGGGCTAGAAGTGTGAAGGAAGCGACCTTGGCCTTAATTCAGGTACAGCCGCAGCATTTGCCTGATGTGAAAAAGGGAAACAACGGAATGCCATTTTCTGGGCTGCCGACAGTGGGGTTCGAATCCGCTATCACCCGGATGCAAGCTCACAGCTGAGCGCCCCTAGCACACGCCAACTCGCCCGGTCGTACCGAGTGTAACAGCCTATCTGAATCGTGGCGGGAAGTAGCCGGGGATTTAGATAACTTTCTTCTTTAGCATGCCATTCCTATGGTTTATACATTTTCTGATATTACTGGTACGTAACACACTGGTTCAGCATAGCATTCGAGCGATTCAATCCCTACTCTGAGGCACTGATTGGAATGAGCAGTGTGCATATTTAACGAAATAATGGCCGAGGAGTGTTCATGGCTGACTGCGGCCTGGTCTTTCCAGCTCTGTAACTTTGGACTGCTAGATCGGCACCGTAGTACTGTTCGTTAAAAGTGAGAAAATGTGCGGTTTTTCATTTGGTCGAGTGTTTTATATGATAACATTGCTTTTAATGGCTACATTCCTACTGACGTTTTTGTAATGACCTATGTTGACTGCAGTTAGGAAAACCACAAAGTCAGTATTTCTGAGAATCCCGTAACGAAGCACGGGTACATCAGCTAATCTCTAACATAATCAGTCAGAATGCTTTCCCAAAGATTACATTCCACACATGCCAAACTGACTGGCCTGTAATTTTCTGTTTTACGTCTATCACCCTTTCCTTTGCATACAGGGGCTACTATAGCAACTCTCCATTCATTTGGTATAGCTCTTTCATGTAAACAGTAATCAAATAAGATATGGTAGGCCCACTACATCCCCACCCATTGTCATTAGTATATCTCCAGACATCTTATCACTTCCAGCTGCTTTTCTAGTTTGCTGGTTTACCGTTGTGGTTTAACTTATGACGAAGGATAATTCCTGGCTAACCAGCAAAGCTTGTTCCATCAACAGTCTAACTGTTGTACTTTCGTTGTTATTGGCTTGTTAACTATACCGCTTCACTGAAGTATTCTAGGCCACACCAGATCTTTATTTTCACTTTCATTACTTTTGATACAAACAGTACTTAGCACATCACTGTTATGTGTTTATTTATTACCTTGTATTTTACATCGCACCAATGCAGACATTTCTTATGGTGCCGTTGTGATAGGAAAGGGAGCATCCATGGCCTTAATTAAGGTACTGCCCCAGCATTCGCCGGGTGTGAAAATGGGCAACCACGGAAAACCATCTTCAGGGCTGCCGACAGTGGGATTCGAGGCCGCTATCTCCCGAATATCAGATGACACGCTACGTGACTCAAACTGCGCACCCAACTCGCTACCAGCTAATAATAATAATAATAATAATAATAATAATAATAATAATAATAATAATAATAATAATAATAATTCACCCGATGGGGTAGCAGTCGATCATTCTAGAACACTGGCCATCCGTGATTTTAAACCTCCCAAGGACATTAAAGGTATCGCCAGGTTCATTGGTATGGTGAATTTCTTCAGAAAGTTTATTCCTAACTTTGCTAATAGAGCGGCGCCCTTAAACCTTCTTCGTAGGAAAGGCATCAAATTTGAGTGGGGACCTTCTCAACAAGCCGCTTTTGAAGATCTGAAATTAGCTCTCTGTAATGCCCCTGTCCTTGCTATGCCTGATTTCTCAAAGAAATTCATCGTCCAAACGGACGCGTCATCGTCAGCTGTAGCTGCAGTCCTTCTTCAAGAGACTGAACTAGGGAGGCGACCCATCGCCTATGCATCTAGGACTCTATCGGCTCAAGAAGCCAAGTATTCCATCTATGAGCTCGAAGGGTTGGCAGTCTTATTTGCCTTAGAAAAGTTCCGTCTCTATCTGGAACATGTCAAATTCGACCTGGAAACAGATAATCAAGCCCTAAGCTGGGTCTTAGGTAGGCCGCGTCGTACTGGTCGTATAGCCCGTTGGGCCATCCGTATTTCTGCCTTCCAATTTGATGTCAGGCATATTAGAGGTACCGAAAATGTTGTTGCCGATGGACTCAGCCGTATGTTTTCAGACGACGTTGAGAACCATGAACAGGTCGACAGTTCATCACCCCCCGAGTCCATGCTATCTGGTGTTAATGCCATCTTAACAGATGCTCCCATGCTTTTTAGGGACATTGAGAAATACCAACGTGAAGATCCGACGCTGGCTCCGATAATGGAAACCCTTTCTTCTGGGGAACATGTTGTCCCTTATGTTCTGAGGAATGGTGTTTTATGTTGCCCTTCGAGGCATGATAAGATGATGAAAGTTGTCGTTCCAGCTGTTCTTGTGCCTATGATCTTCAAGTATTATCATGAAACCCCATTAGGAGGGCATCTGGGTATCTTTAAAACTCGTGAAAAGATTCGTGAAATGTTCATCTGGAAAGGTATGGACGGTGAAATCCGTGAACTTGTAAAAGCTTGTAAATCTTGTTTGCTCAGTAAACCCACCATGTCCACCAAGGTAGGCCTTTTGTCTTCGCATCAAGCATCGCGCCCCATGGAACGCCTGTATATTGATTATGTAGGACCATTCCCCCAGTCAAAGGGTAATGCCAACAAGTTCATCCTTGTGTGTGTAGATGGTTTTACCAGATTTTCCTGGTTATTTCCGACTAAGCTGGCTACCGCTCAGTCCACCATTACTTGCCTAAATTCTATTTTTGCTTCTTTTGGTCCGTGCCAATATATTGTATCTGATAATGCTAAGGCTTTTACATCTAATTTATTTCGTAAATTCTGTTTTGACTTATCCATCTCTCATGTAACTACTTCGGCGTATTACCCTCAACCATCTCTGGCTGAACGGGTTAATCGTAATCTCAGGTCCGCACTGATTGCCTATCATCATGATGATCATTCCAGGTGGGACACGTCCCTGCATTGGTTAGCTTTTGCTTTGAATTCGGCGGTTCATGAATCTCACAAGTTTACTCCAGCTTCTTTGATGTTCAAGTTTGTTCCCAACTCGCCGCTCTCTAACCTCTGGTCTCTGAGTGACATTCTACCCGAGACAATAGATCCGGATAACATTAAAGATCTTTGGAAGAAGGCTAAAGCCAATCTTAAAGTGTCTCATGAAAAGGTTAGGGAAAGGTATGATCGTGGACGGAGACCCACCCCCTTGAAGGTAGGTGACCAGGTGATGGTCAAGAATTTTGTTCCCGCGGGCAAGCTTGCCCCCAGATTTCATGGGCCTTGTATCATTCTTGATTTTCTTACGCCAGTTACGTTGTTAGTAAGCAATCCAGCCACCGAGAGGATATTTAGGGTTCACCTGTCACAGGTGAAACCAGTGTAAATTTTGTGTCAACTTGCTTCATATAATTTGAAAGGAATATGAAGGTTATATTTTTTTTTGAGTTCAACTTTTAAGGCTTTCTGCCCCTTCTATAATATTTTGGTCTTATATGTAATCCTCTTGTAAAACCTTCCCCGATCCGTTAAACTGCCATTCTGTCCTTGCCTCGGCCATAACCACGCTCTGCTACCACTTGTTACCGTGTTTTGGTGGTAGGTAGAGGTGAAAGAAGGTGCGGGCGTGAATGAGTCTCAAACTACGGAATCAAAGTTACTGTAAAATTTAACAAGGTTATATTTTCTTTTCAAAATTAAGTAATAACAAAGAACAGGTACTTAGTAGCCGAAACACAATTTGAAATGTACAATTACAGAGATTACAGAATTTGGGCTTCGAGCCCTGAGTTCACAATTCGTGAGCAACTAGCCCAACTTTCCGATATACAAATTTTAACCAAGGGGCAGAAGACCCCAATCAAACCCTGGAGCACTTGCTCCGAAATTACACAGTAAAGCCTCCTCGAGGCATACAAAAATTGAATTCCAAAAGCGCAATCTGCTCTCAAAGTGTAAGCCAATCACAGGCCACACCAAACTTCACCTTCAAGCTGTCCTCTAAGGACATATACACAGGGGTAAAATACCCAACCTACTGAGGTCTATTAAATGAAAAAGAAGGTTAATTAAATGACCTCTAAAATAACAATTTGGGGAGGAGGCAAACTTGCACTCCTAGTACACTTTGATTAAGACCTACTTGGCACTAGGCCGTTAACACAAGGGCTAATCCCATACTAAAGAGGTGACTTAAGAAGAGAACACTTTTGTTTTACATTAACGAAGAATAGGTTGAGGAAATAAGTTCACCTCAAGACCATATGAGTGGGAGCTCGAGAGGGTTAGCACTCTCTATCCCAATATGTCGTTTTACAAGAGAATAGATGAAAAGAGAAGTTACATTTTAGGAAAAGGTTACATGGTTGAACGCTTAGAACCCGCCCCGAAAGTTAAACTGCTGAGCTAGCAAAGAAAGAAGTTATTAATCGGCCATTACCTTGTGTTGAACGGCTGGAGAAGAAAGAGGCGCTTCCCGCCCCCTGCTATGTACTTAACACACTGAAAGATGGAACAGAAGTGGCCCGGAGACCCAAAAATCAGCAGTTTATAACCTCTCGTGGAAGGTTCTAGGCGTTAGGGGAAAGAAAACACCCGCCCACAACGTTTTTATTGGATAGGACCCCGCAACAGATTCAAGTTGGGGGAAGATACCCCTGATTGGTCAGAAATTAATTAAAGAAATTCGGGATTGGTTACATTCATAACAAGGGGAAGAAAGGGGTAAATATTGCCAACTTAAACAATGATAGAAAAAAATTTAACGAGGAACAAACTCTTGAAATTAAATTTTCTCCAAAAAATAGTTCTTTGACTCCGCACTAGGTTGCACTATTGTAGATCTTCAGTAGTGTCCTCTAGAAGAGAAAGTTCACACTTCTTACTACAAGCGAAACAAAAACACATCAAAAGTGACACAGTTCTAAAACTCAAAATTTTCCACATGGTGACATCTTCTGAGAAGGTAGAGAATTAATAGAGTAGATAAAGTTCAGAGTTCCTCCAGCAGAGGAGTTTCAAAAGGCGCACATTTTAAATTAGCGGCGTGGAGGTGTACCACCCGGTACAATAATAATAATGAGCCCATTGCATTTTTGGACGTGTTGCAAAAAGGCGTCCAGAAAAGGTATAGACCACAAGAGAGTCTTGACTTATGAGTACATTAGGAGGCCATGATTAACTTGGATCGTCTACATTTAAAAGGCGGTGCAGAACAAAGCAATGTCAGGGGAATTGTTTCAAGAAAACAAGTAAAATAACATATTATTTAAAAATATATACTCGAGAAACTGAACTTGAGACGAGAGGAAGCAAACTGCTGTAGCTGCATCGAAAAAGAGAAATAGTCAAGATTATGGTGGAATGTTTGAAGAATAACTGTTCTAAATTAAGAGAAGACGGCTAAATACTTGCTGAAGCACTGTAAAAGATGTAGGAACAGCGTAATATACGAGAATTTATTTAAATAAGTACGCTGATAGACCCGTTGTGCAAGATTAGCGATACATCGGAACTCATTAATTAGAAGTTGTGAAAGAAGAGAAGGATATAAAAGAATCATTCCGTCAGAAAAAGAATCGAGGAAGGAATTCAATTTTCAGAAAACAAATAATTTTAAAATAGAAGAATTTTCTGAGACGAGACTGATGATCTTATGCAGATATAGAGAACTGGTTAACTAGAACGCAAGAAAAAAAACTAATATTAAAAAAAACATTATTCTAAGAAATTCTTAAAATGAACATTTACTTCTCGCCTTTATTTGATCATATTGGCAGCTATACCATGAAGAAGATGTCTTGTTAAATTCGAGATGGACCAATTTGGAGGGAGATATGATCCAACCAGCAGACCCTACCAGAATTAGATAAGGAATCCAGCCGAACCTCAGACCATGGCCAAAGGACCAGCGATGTGACGAGGAGGAGGAGACCAACTGACAGCTGATATGATGAAAGACGAGCTAAGTGTTTACCATAAGTATTACAATTCTTAATTTAGCTAGGCATATGCATTAGTATAAAGTATTCTAAATGTGAGGCCGGCCCCGTGGTGTAGGGGTAGCATGCCTGCCTCTTACCCGGAGGCCCCGGGTTCGATTCCCGGCCAGGTCAGGGATTTTTACCTGGACCTGAGGGCTGGTTCGAGGTCCACTCAGCCTACGTGATTAGAATTGAGGAGCTATCTGACGGTGAGATGGCGGCCCCGGTCTAGAAAGCCAAGAATAACGGCCGAGAGGAATCGTCGTACTGACCATCCGACACCTCGTAATCTGCAGGCCTTCGGGCTGAGCAGCGGTCGCTTGGTAGGCCAAGGCCCTTCAAGGGCTGTAGTGCCCTGGGGGTTGGGTTGGGATTCTAAATGTGAGATATTTAAAAGTGCAAGTGATACAGTGAAGTGTGTTACATGTAATCTGCTAATACTATATTCAGTTAGTATTTTATTAAATTGATATCTCGTGGTGTATTGCTATTCATAAAATAAGTGAATTGCTATAGTAATTGAAAATACGAGATGGAAGAAGAATTATCCAACAGCTGAATATAAGGATTAGCGTATTTTAAATATTATCTACGGATCTCGTGAAACCGTTCAATCAGTGATTACGTCACAGGTGGATCGCATGAAAGGAAGTGAAATATATAGTCGAGTTATTCCTTGTAAAGTAATATTGTTAAATGCACGAACGAAATATTTAAGGTTAAGCATTGTAATATTGGAAGAGAATTGATCTATTTAAGGGAGTATTTAGGCCCTACGTAAAGAAGAATGGTACGTTTTAGTAATTGCATTTATTATGGAAGAGGTTATGAATGATGAAATAGGGTATTTAGAAAGACTAAATGGAATTGATTGAAGGTTTAATAGTGAAGAAAGAAGTTATATGAAATAATTTGTATATGATAATATGGGTTTCGGTGATTATAAGACGTATATATATTGATGGTAGATGCTGAGATATTCATATGTTGGATAAATTAGACGATGCAAGCACAAGGAAAGAGATACACCGTGGGAATGACACAAAGTAAGGTATGAATTGAGGATATATATATGTATAGTTGAGATTAGAGAGTTAACGTAACGTCAAATACAGCTGTTTATTGTTAAAATATTTATGTCTTATGACGTATTCTCGTAACATATGTGAAGTGAAAGATGTGTTAAGCCAGTATAGATATTAGAGTGACGCAGATAAATAGTACCGAGATATCATAACGTAAACATTCATGGAATTACTTGCACATATGATATATTAAATATAAGCCTAGTGAGTGGATGGATATTGAGCCGTATAGCAGCAAATTAAGAATTATTTAGATAGAATAGTGAGGTAGATAATTTTATATTTTGAGTGTTGATTTATAATTTATGTAGTAATTTTAAATGCGAAGCTAGTAAATTAGGAGCCGAGATTTAGAAGGCAATAGGGATGAAAACCGTAGCCCGTCAGTCGTCATAAAACATTTCTTCGCCAGAGAACAACTTTGATAACGAATTCAGATAGCAAAAACTTAAATTTTGTCAATTGTAACAAAGTGACTGTGTTATAGTGATTGATTTGAATTGTTTAAAATTCTTGCAAGATAATGACTTACATAATAATTGAATGATTGATTTAATTCACAAACATGATTATATGTGAGGAAGTTTAAGTTCATGTCAGAAACAGTGAATTCAATCTATTATTTTATTTTATTAGCAAGCCAGCGCTAACTTAAATGTAAAATATTGGGAATTATTATTGATTTTAATCATCGATTATGAAAGTTCTTGGTAATACGAGTTCTCAATTCCTTTATTTATGGTTAATTTAATAAATATTTTCTTATTATTTTTTTATAAAGTGAGTGATAATTTGTAGCAGTTGAGAGTAGATAAACTTAGTTTCTAAGATGTTTCTCATATGATTTGCGTCGGAGCTAAGCGGTCAATAATAAATTTATTCTTGAATGTGATAGGATGGAGACGTTCATCGATAATTGTCGCGAGCGGTCCCTACCTTTTTCTCTGAATTCACGTTAATCCTAGTCAAGAAGAAAAATTAAATATTTTTCTTATGAGAAGAAATACCCTGAGATTACATCTGGCTGTCGGGAAATTTAGCTGTGTCGTACCTCGACGCGTGAAGGGCACAATAATAATAAGAAGAAGACATTATGTGTTTCATGTCTGTCCTTCAATGACTAGGGAAGTTCGTCCAGAAGGAGTTCTTTAAGGTTCAAAAGGGAACAGCACAGAGTTGCTGCATTTAAAAACGCTAAAATTGCAGTACATTTCCCAAAGCCAGGAACCTTTGAAACACACGGAAAACTGTGTCGATCTCTTCGACGTGTAGGAAAAATAATTGCAGGCAGTGTGTGATAGTTTCTCTGGAAAACTTACAAATGTTACTATTGGAATGAGTTCTGCTTAAGCCCAGCGAGAACGCTGCGTGGTCTGAGCCACGTAGCATAGGGCGTGCATTAGGGAGATGGTAGGGTCGAACCCTATTGTCGACAGGCCTGAAGATGATTCTCCGGGTTCTTCATTTCCACGCCAGGCTGTACCTTAATTAACGCCACGACCACTACCTTCCTTTCTTGAGTAAGTGCAGCATCAAACCACTAACGAAAAGATTTATTTAAACAATAGTAAGTACACAAGAAATAAAATGCTGAATTTGTAAAAGCAAATTGGTTGCAATTTTCTTTAATTATATATTGATACGTACGTACTTACGTGTGAACTCAACCTTTGAAAGATTAAGTTAACAGCTTACCTCACCGCAGACCTGGAGGTCTAAGAAATAATGCTCTAAGAGCCGACCCCAAGAAAATTAAAGACATCGATTTTCCGTCCAAAGCAGAAGCCGATGAAACTTTCATTCCCTGTGGCAGTCAATGTAGATTAGTTTTAAAAAGATGGTGAATTCAGATATCCGTATTACCTTGGATTTCATTGAGGGTACATCATTACAAAAATAATTCTAGTTCATTTATAAGAAATTATCAGTTGAATGGTGATAACATGCTGGATTACAACGAGATTATCATCCCTATAGTAACTCTCTTTGTGGGTTAGTGACAATACCAGGCGTTCAAACCCGGCAGCAGTAGTCGGGTTTTTGAAAGCCGGAATAAATGAATTCAGAGCTGCATTTCTTAGAATGTCGAAATGTACAGACACTCTAGAGACAGATTCTGTGTTTCTCCATCAATATTAAAAGTCATTGGTCGCCCAATAGAGATCCGTTTCTCTGGTAGAGCAAACTGGAACGCCAAAATTGACAAGTAGCAGCCTGAATAACTTCCAATGAAAATATGAAAATATCTGTAACGCAGTAGCTGAGATTATTATTATTATTATTATTATTATTATTATTATTATTATTATTATTATTATTATTATTATTATTATTATTATATTACCGCTTTTCCCACACTTTGTGGGGTCGTGGGTGCGAACTGGGTCTTATATGAGGATTTGGCTCTATTTTTTCTGCGGGCTCCTCCTGGCGCCAAACCCATGTAGAGAGATATGGTCACTATTGCGTGTTCTTGTGGTGCTTGGTAATGTGGTGTGTTGTCTGAATATGAAGAGGAAAGTGTTGGGATAAACACAAAAAACCAGTCCCCAAACCAGAAGAATTAATCACATGCGATTAAAATCCCAGACCCGTCCGAGAATCGAACCCCGGACCCTCTGAACCCAAGGTCTCAACGCTGACCATTCAGCCAAAGAGTCGGACTATTATTATTATTATTATTATTATTATTATTATTATTATTATTATTATTATTATTATTATTATTATCAATAAAGTCATAACAACCGTGTGTCTGTACAAAGGCTAATTTGGCGAAATTTCCGTACAGTTATCCGTTTCAGGTGTTATAATGACCATCTGCATATTTTTAGTTTCGGTGTCTGTTTGTTTGTCAGAGTTCTTGTAACTTGAAAACTACTGGATATATTTTTTTACCAAACGTGATATTTAGAATCCACCTGTACTTGGGTAGGTTTTAGGACCAAGAATATTTCTGAATACCTAAATTTACTGGGGGTTTATCCGAAACCGAAATCATGATTTTGCTCTCCCACAAAATATGCACATCCAAAATTAATGGAAATCTACCATCCTTAATGAAAATCAATTTCTAAAACGTTTTTCTCACGTGCATCATTTCGATAGGAGGATTAATACGGGAGATACCATTAACGGATGGTTTCTCAGCACAACTCCCAACGGACTTAACTCGAAAGCGGGTGAGTGTGAAGTGTATTTCTTATAACATGGAAACTACGGAAGATATTTCAACCAAACTTTATATTTAGCCTCCAACTATCCAAAGGTAGGTCTTAAGGCCCATACAATTTCAAATTCTCGGAGTCTACTGGGATTTTATAGGGAACCGAAACAGTGATTTTACTCTCCCACAATACATGCAAGACCAACCTGACTGGAAATCGGCAAACTTTGATGGAAATCGATTTTTAAAACTTTTTCCTCAAGTGCATTTTTTCGACAGGAGGATTAATAATGGAGATATCATGAACGGTCGGTTTAGCAGGCTAAGTCCAGCGGACATAGCCCAAAAGGTGTTGGACGTGGAGCAGATTCCTTACCTATCTATATAAATAAAATCGTAACGCCCATGTATCTGTACATTGACTATTTTTGTGAAATTTTCATACAGTTACCTGTTTAAGAGGTAATAATGACCATCTAGATATTTTTAACTTTAGTTTCCTGAACGTCCTAATTTTTACCCCCTCCCTCAATATCAATATTGTAGCGCAATCTGCCAGACGAGCTAGAAAATTGCAATTTGGCAAAATTATAAGTTTTAACCTGTAACTGACAGAAAAACTCCAAGATAATTAAATTTTTCACCTTTTATCCTCGAAGAATATAGAAATATGGAGTCAATTTTAATGACGGTGCAGACCTTCGTTTTGAGGTATTTTGTGATTAAACGGCACATCCTATTACAAAACGGATGGCACACAGTTCAATTTGGGGTGATCTACAACTATGGTCCTATGACTTTGTCTTATCTCTATCTCTAATACGTTAGATTTGTAACTATTTCTTGAGCGTAGATACGTTTTGCAAATTTTACACCCATAATTCATACTTTGGATCACTTATAGGAAAGACAGAATAATAAAATTCTACATGGATATTGGTCCACCCAGTAGCCATATGTGAGCCTAATGCTTTGTAGCTCTCACGCAGTTACCCAGATTTCACCCTATTCAACTTTTCAAAGCCAATCTGACCCATGAATATATGAGATACAAGAAAATATCATAGGACCAACCATTTACAACGCTAAATACGGCGCCTTATGGTACTTCCGTTTGTCGATATGACGTACCGTTTAGCAGCAGTTAATCTGTAAATGAAGGCCTGTGGGATTGTGAACATGTATATACCTTCGTATGTCGATCTATATATATTCATTGATGTCAATTTGTAGCGATCGAGAAAGGGTGCGTCTGCTGTTGTAATCAGTACTCCCCACATCGACTTTGAGTGGCAGTAGGAAGGGAGCTTCTCTAACTCATGTGTAACTGGCAACAGTAAGGAGGGCCTACCATTGTAATGAATAATTCCTTTCTCGATTTGACTTGAAGAAGACAATGATTCATGTAATTTTGTTCAAAACTCTCCTATCTGATTGTGTCTGGCTGTAGGCAAGATGCCCGCTATTATGAACAAATGTACCAATCTAAAATGTGACTGGGATCAGGCATAGTGGCCTACTATTTTAATGGAAACTCACCAACTCGGTGTGACTGGCAGTAAGCTGGCTGGCAGCAGGAAAAGGGGCCTGTCATTATGATAACAGCACAACTCACTTTTGACTGGCAGTAGGGAAGTTGCCTGCCATTCTGATAAAAGCTCCTCAACTGTAATCTGCCTGGAACTAGGAAACGGGGCCTGCTATAGTAACGAAAACTTCCCAATTCCGTTGTGACCGCTCAGTATACAATGGGGTCTGCAATTATAATGTAAACTTCCCAACTCGATTGTGAATGGCAGTAGACAAGTGAGCCTGCCGTTATCATCACAACTTCGCAACTCACACTTTATATTGGAAACAACGTATAGGGACCTACCCATGCTGTTTCTCAGATAACATTAAGAATCATGCAATTTTAAAAAGGTGTCTTATTCACTTCTTGTACAGTAGTTTACTTCGATATCCTTACACAATGTAGAATACCGTAGTGAAGTAGCGAAGCACGGGTACATTTGCTAGTTATTATTATTATTATTATTATTATTATGATTATTATTATTATTATTATTATTATTATTATTCCCCTTAATGAATGCCGAGTGGGTTGACAATGTAGTTCGGAGCTATTAGCTTGAATTCGGGAGATAATGGGTTTGAACTCCACTGTGCTTACCTCGTGTTTATATGGATTGTTTTTCGTGTGTGTTAGAAAGTAGTGCTTGTTTCTTTTAGTTTTCTGCCTTGAAATTAATTATTTAGTAATGACAAGGTTGAAAACACCGCGAAGTGGTTATAGGACTCAAAAGAAACGTCCTTCTATGAAAATCAAGAGCTGGAAAATTGTCTTTCTTTAAAGCTAAACGGTTAGGCCTAAATATTTCCAGTAATTGTGAGAGTGAGCCTCCTATTATGGTCAGTTCAATGAATAGTGTGCCAAATCAGTGTGATTCTGAGTATGCAGTCTCATTTTCAGCAAGTGAGAAGTAGTTTGTTGCCTTTGCTGAGATAATTAATATTCCAAAAACTGGTAAGGCTGAAGATGATCAACTATCGAGTGTTGATTACACACTTGTACATAGTGGGGTTTGGAAGCAATTATTTCAGGGATTACCGTGTGGTAATTTCAAGTCTGACAGTATCAATGTTTACACATATGAGAATTTAGGTTACCGCTCGAAACTAGTAGTGCAGTGTAAAGCCTCCTTGAACATTTCATCTCAGCTGTATACTTCACCAAGTATTAAAGATAAAGATTCTCAGAGGCCACCTTTTGATGTCAACAAACGGATGGTTGATTCATTTTTATCTCTAGGAAGGGGGCGTTCTGGTATGAAGATGTTCTCAGTGAATATGGGAATGAATACCATGGGGTCAAGGCCTTATTCAGAACTATTGAATAGGTTAGTTCAAGAAGGGCAGGTAGTGAAGTCAGGATGAAGGATTGGTAGAGGGCGCTAAAAAAAAATTATGTGCAACGCGACAAGAGTCGGATATACCATAGCAAGGAGCGAGGTTATACCAGTGGAAAGGACCAGAGAAAGGAGAAGAAGATTGCTAAAGTATCAAGAGAGCGGGAGAAAAAGAAATCTGAGGGCCCCACATATATACCAGGAGGATTTTAGGGTGAGTAGTGCATGCAGATCTTTAATAGCTGTTTTTTCATACTTCAAATTTTCAGTACCTTCCTGGATATAAAATGTCCCTTGCGTTACAGTTCTTGAGATAGGCAGTTCAAACTTGCTACATTAGTTCACAGATATATGATGAATTAAATTTGCGAACAGTTTTCTTCTCGGAAAAAATTACTATTATTCTTTTTTTAGTTTACATTTTTTTGCTGATAGTTAAGAAAAAATTATGAATACATAAATTAAAAAATTCCAGCGGATTATCTATCATTAGCACATTAAAACCAAGGGCAATTTTAAAAAGTGCATGTATGATGAACATGTTGACAAGATATGGAGTTGAAGAAATCAAATTTGCAATACGAGGAACTTTTTCTATGGTGTCCCATAAAAATGAAGTAATTTGACCATGTCTTCTGCACCATTAAAGGTACTGAATTGAAAACTTATAAACAGTCTTCTGATATCATATTACATTTTTGGTATAAATTTGAAAAATATAGCTTTTATAGTTTAGAACTTTTGTATTTCAATCATGGGTTACCTTAAGTTGACCTTCTATTTGTAAACTTAAAATTGTTTCTGTTCTATAGTTTTGACAGTCGTGAGCTATTTTGTTTATAACGAAATATGACTAATAGTATGAGATAAGAAAGAAAAATGTTATGTTCAGTCTGACTTTTGACTGTGATGATATGAAAGTAGAGGAGATGCTCTGCTTGCAATTATTCTATGTGACGAATGACGTGGAGGGGTCACTCGTTGGACCATTGGTGTGTATACTTCAGTAGCCTTGCCAAACTCATAAAATAATAATAGAATCATTTGAATCGGCAGGAGAAAGCAACACGAACTACCTCAGTCCTTATCTCCCTTACACGCCTCTTCAGTGACGCCTTGACCATCTTTGATGTTGGACCTTTTAGGTGTCCGACAAATTGTCGGGCTGAGGCCTTTTCATTTCCATTTTATGGCCTACAATCGACAAAATCGGGTTTAATTGCGATTATGTATGTATTTATGTATGCTTGCTGGTAAGTTTCGACATCATGCGTTACCGACTGAATAGAATTTTGTGAAACTCAGCATGCAAGTTGAGGAAAAGAGAGATAGCAACTTAGGCTATGAATGATTTGATTAATACAGGTGGAATATTCTAGGTAAAGATACATGGTAAATACAGTATCCGCTGTGAAATATACCCTTTAATGTGAGTCCTCCCGTAAATTAGATACAAGAAATAATAGAAAATAATCCAAGCGTTTGCTTCGAAAACTACTTTCTGCGGGATGAATGTTAATGGGGATATTTACGAATTTGTATTATTTGTTCTTTTTCTCAAGTACTTTACGCATTTCAGTTTCGAATATTTGAGTTCACAATGTTATGAAAGCATTTTAATTAATGCATATGAGATACGAGAAGAATATACTTAACGTTACTCTGAAGAAAAACAAGGTGACAATGCGGTTAAATAGAGAGTTATACGGTCAAGGAGTAGCTGTGTTGAAATTTAACCGTCTTTGTTCTTATCTGGCTGATTAGGATAGCCGTAGGATTTAGGATTGGATTATTGAACTGTCTTGAGTAATTATACTGTTCCGGATTATTTACTGAGAGCACTGTGCGCATCCATCTTCTCAGAGAATGGTTGGAGATTATACACGGACTGACAGAGCAAATGCAACACCAAGAAGGAGTGGACAGAACTTTATGCCAATTGCAGGGTAGACTGACGTCACTGAGGTATGCTCATGATGTGAAATGCGCCGCTGTGCTGCGCACGTAGCGAACGATAAATGGGACACGGCATTGGCGAATGGCCCACTTCGTACCGTGATTTCTCAGCCGACAGTCATTGTAGAACGTGTTGTCGTGTGCCACAGGACACGTGTATAGCTAAGAATGCCAGGCCGCCGTCAACGGAGGCATTTCCAGCAGACAGACGACTTTACGAGGGGTATGGTGATCGGGCTGAGAAGGGCAGGTTGGTCGCTTCGTCAAATCGCAGCCGATACCCATAGGGATGTGTCCACGGTGCAGCGCCTGTGGCGAAGATGGTTGGCGCAGGGACATGTGGCACGTGCGAGGGGTCCAGGCGCAGCCCGAGTGACGTCAGCACGCGAGGATCGGCACATCCGCCGCCAAGCGGTGGCAGCCCCGCACGCCACGTCAACCGCCATTCTTCAGCATGTGCAAGACACCCTGGCTGTTCCAATATCGACCAGAACAATTTCCCGTCGATTGGTTGAAGGAGGCCTGCACTCCCGGCGTCCGCTCAGAAGACTACCATTGACTCCACAGCATAGACGTGCACGCCTGGCATGGTGCCGGGCTAGAGCGACTTGGATCAGGGAATGGCGGAACGTCGTGTTCTCCGATGAGTCACGCTTCTGTTCTGTCAGTGATAGTCACCGCAGACGAGTGTGGCGTCGTCGTGGAGAAAGGTCAAATCCGGCAGTAACTGTGGAGCGCCCTACCGCTAGGCAACGCGGCATCATGGTTTGGGGCGCTATTGCGTATGATTCCACGTCACCTCTAGTGCGTATTCAAGGCACGTTAAATGCCCACCGCTACGTGCAGCATGTGCTGCGGCCGGTGGCACTCCCGTACCTTCAGGGGCTGCCCAATGCTCTGTTTCAGCAGGATAATGCCCGCCCACACACTGCTCGCATCTCCCAACAGGCTCTACGAGGTGTACAGATGCTTCCGTGGCCAGCGTACTCTCCGGATCTCTCACCAATCGAACACGTGTGGGATCTCATTGGACGCCGTTTGCAAACTCTGCCCCAGCCTCGTACGGACGACCAACTGTGGCAAATGGTTGACAGAGAATGGAGAACCATCCCTCAGGACACCATCCGCACTCTTATTGACTCTGTACCTCGACGTGTTTCTGCGTGCATCGCCGCTCGCGGTGGTCCTACATCCTACTGAGTCGATGCCGTGCGCATTGTGTAACCTGCATATCAGTTTGAAATAAACATCAATTATTCATCCGTGCCGTCTCTGTTTTTTCCCCAACTTTCATCCCTTTCGAACCACTCCTCCTTGGTGTTGCATTGTCACTGTCAGTCAGTGTAGTTTTGAATTCCTGAAAATGCCTTTAGTTCAAGCATCTTGACATAAATGATCCCCATCTTACTAACGTAACCCATAACTGACGCATAAAATAGCTAGTAGACTTTGAGTCAAATTTCACCCATTAAGAATGCGGAAATCTGTTTATTAACATAATTTCGTTCCCCATTTGAAATCATTACTACACTAGCTGTTACTTAAGGCTTCGCTCGCGAGCATTTCGTAATTTGATAAAAATTAATTTTTCCTCGGTACTGCACTAAGACATTATCTGAAAATCCCTAAAGTATAAAAACTCACCGAAAAATTGCAATTCATTTACCCAAAAACCTCTTTGAAAACCACGTTTGTGGCATTGCCTTTTGGGGTTAAGATGACCAGGCTAATGGCAGAGCTAAATCTGGAACATGCGACATGGAACATCACATGTGAGAAATAATCCTCATTTAAGTCGAAAAAAAAGGGTTTCTTTATTTCTAAAGAAGATTCCAAATACCAATTCTCATGTCTGTAACATCTTATTTTTTGAGATATAAGTATCCTCATAACGAGAATTCAACACCTTCACTTATTTTCGATCTCCAGTTTAAATAGATTTTCCAAAAAAAAGTGCGTTTTTCTTTATTTTTAAAGGAGATTACAAATACCAATTTTCACGTCTGTAACATGTTAAGTTTATGAGAAACTAGCAAATGTACCCGTGCTCCGCTACGGTATTCTGCACTGTGTACGAATATTGAAGTAAATACTGTACATGCAGTAAATAACCTTGTTTTAAAATAGCATGTCTCTTAGCGTTATTCGAGAAACAGCACGGAGAGGTCCCCATACGTTGTTTCCAATGTAAAGTGCTTGTTACGGATTTGTGATGATAACAACAGCCTCACTTGCCTACTGCCATTCACAATCGAGTTGGGAAGTTTACATTATAATTGCAGGCCCCGTTGCCTACTACAATCGATTTGGGGAGTTTCCGTTACAATGGCAGCCCCCTTTCCTACTTCCAGACATATTACAAATTGAGGAGTTTTTATTATAATGGCAGGAAACGTCCCTACAACCAGTCAAAATTGAGTTGTGCAGTTATCATTATAATGACAGGCCCCTTTTCCAACTGCCAGCCAGCTTACTGCCAGTCACACCAAGTTGGTGAGTTTCCATCAAAATAGCAGGCCAGGATGCCTAATGCCAGTCACATTTTAGATGGGTACATCTGTTTATAACTGCGGGAACACTTGCCTACAGCCAAACACAATCGGGTAAGGGGAGTTTTGAACAAAACTGCATGCTCCCCTGCTTTCTGCAAGTCAAATCGAGAAGTGAATTATTCATTACAATGGTAGGCCTGCCTTATTAATGCCAGTTACACAGGAATTGGAGAAGGACCCCATTCCTACTGCCAGTCAAAGTCGGTATGGGGAGTACTGATTACAATAGCAGACACACCCTTTCTCGATCGCTACAAAATTGACATCAGTGAATATATATAGTTCGACATACGAAAGCATGTGCTTGTTTACAATATTGCAGACCTTCATTTACAGATTAACTGCTGCTAAACGGTACATCATATCGAGAAAGGATTGTACCATAAGACTCCGGATTTAGCGGCCTAAATTGCTGGTCTTATGATATCTCATCTATTCATGGGTCAGATTGAGTTAGAAAAGTGGAATAGGGTAAAATTTGTGTAAGATTATCTCACATTGCATTGCTTTTCGGATAATTAATTGACAGCTACATACATAGCATTTGGCTCACATATGGCTGCTGGGTGGACCAATTTTCGTGTAGAGTTTGATGATTCTATCTTTCCTATAAATGATGGAAGGTACGAATTATGCATTTGAAAAGTCCCAATTTACTTAACATCGAGAAATAGAGAAAAATCAAACGTAAAAGGGATAGAAATACGACAAAATGTCGAAAGACCAAGGTTGTAGATCACTCCAAATTGAACGGGGATTGTGCCATCCGTTATGTGATAATACTTCCCGAAGGTCTGCACCATCATTAAAATTGCCTCCATATTTCGATATTCTTCGGGATAAAGAGGGAAAAATTTAAAGATCTTGGAAGATTTCCGTCCGTTACAGGCTAAAACGTATAATTTTGCCAAATTTCAATATCCTTCTTCGACTGGCAGATTATGCCACAATCTGGGTTTTTGGTGAGGGGTGTAAAAATTAGGACTTTCAAGAAACTAAACCAAAAAATATGCAGATGGTCATTATTACCCCTTCAACGTGTAGCTGTACGAAAATTTCGCCAAAATAGTCAATATACAGGCACACAGTCGTTACGATTTTATTTACATAGATAGATAAGGAACCTGCTCCACGTACAACACCTTTTGGGCTATATCCGCTGGACTTAACCTGACAAACGGACCGTTCATTATATCTCCCTTACTAATCCTCCTGTCGAAAAAATGCACATGAAAAAATGTTTTAGAGATGGAATTCCATCACGTTTGGTCGATTTCCGGTCAGGTTGGTCTTGTACTGTATATATTGTGTAAGAGTAAAATCACCATTTCGGTTCCCTATAAACCGCCAGTCCATTCCGGGAACACGAAATGTTATTGACGATTAACACCTACCGCTGAACAGGTGGATGTTAATGTAAAGTTTGACTCAAATATCTTCAGTAGTTTTCAAGTTGTAAAAAATACGCTTTACACGCACCCGCTCTTGAGTTAAGTCCGGTGGGACTTGTACCGGAAAACGGACCGTTAATGTTATCTCCCTTATTAATCCTCGTATTGAAATGATGCAGAGAAAGAAAGGCTTAGAAATTAATCTCCATTAAGGCAGGTAAATTTACATTAAGTTTCGTTGTGTATATTTTGTGGGAATGCAAAATCACGGTTTCGGTTTCGTATAATCCCCCAGTCAATTCAGGGATTTAGAAACAATATTTGCCCTAAAACCTACCAAAGGACAGGTGGATTCTAAATATCAAGTTTGGTGGAAATATATCCAGTAGTTTCCAAGTTATAGACAAACAGACTGACACCAAAACTGAATAGATGCAGATGGTCCTTGTTGTTGTTTGAGTCATCAGTCCATAGACTGGTTTGATGCAGCACTCCATGCCACCCTATCCTGTGCTAACCTTTTCGTTTCTACGTAACTATTGCATCCTACATCTGCTCTAATCTGCTTGTCATATTCATACCTTGGTCTACCCCGACCGTTCTTACCACCTACACTTCCTTCAAAAACCAACTGAAAAAGTCCTGGGTGTCTTAAGATGTGTCCTATCATTCTATCTCTTCTTCTCGTCAAATTTAGCCAAATCGATATCCTCTCACCAATTCTATTCAGTATCTCTTCATTCGTGATTCGATCTATCCATCTCACCTTCAGCATTCTTCTGTAACACCACATTTCAAAAGCTTCTATTCACTTTTTTTCTGAGCTAGTTATCGTCCATGTTTCACTTCCATACAATGCCACGCTCCACACGAAAGTCTTCAAAAACATTTTTCTAATTCCGATATCAATGTTTGAAGTGAGAAAATTTCTTTTCTTAAGAAAGCTCTTCCTGGCTTGTGCTAGTCTGCATTTTATGTCCTCCTTACTTCTGCCATCGTTAGTTATTTTACTACCCAAGTAACAATATTCATCTACTTCCTTTAAGACTTCATTTCCTAATCTAATATTTCTTACATCACCTGCCTTCGTTCGACTGCACTCCATTACTTTTGTTTTGGACTTACTTATTTTCATCTTGTACTCCTTACCCAAGACTTCATCCATACCATTCAGCAACTTCTCGAGATCTTCTGCAGTCTCAGATAAAATAACAATATCATCGGCAAATCTCAAGGTTTTGATTTCCTCTCCTTGGACTGTGATTCCCTTTCCAAATTTATCTTTGATTTCCTTTACTGCCTGTTCTATGTAAACATTGAAAAGGAGAGGGGACAAACTGCAGCCTTGCCTCACTCCTTTCTGGATTGCTGCTTCTTTTTCAAAGCCCTCGATTCTTATCACTGCAGACTGATTTTTATACAGATTGTAGATAATTCTTAGTTCTCGGTATCTGATCGCTATCATCTTAATTGGTTTAGTGTAAGAGAAGGCCTAATGGCCTTAACTACGCCAATAAAGACATTTATCTATCTATCTATCTATCTTAATCATAAATAGCTTGGTCCAATCAACATTATCGAATGCCTTTTCTAGATCTACGAATGCCATATACGTGGGCTTGTCCTTCTTGATTCGATCCTCGAAGATCAGACGTAAAGTCAGGATTGCTTCACGTGTTCCTACATTTCTTCTGAAGCCAAATTGATCTTCTACCAACTCAGCTTCAACTTGTTTTTCCATTCTTCTGTAAATAATACGTGTTAAAATTTTTCAGGCATGAGATACTAAACTAATGGTGCGGTAGTTTTCACACCTGTCAGCACCGGCTTTCTTGGGAATAGGTATAACAACATTCTGCCGAAAATCAGATGGGACTTCTCCTGTCTCATACATCTTGCACACTAAATGAAATAACCTTGCCATGCTGGTTTCTCCTAAGGCAGTCAGTAATTCAGAGGGAATGTCATTAATTCCAGGTGCCTTGTTCCTATTTAGGTCACTCACAGCTCTGTCAAACTCTGACCTCAAAATTGGGTCTCCCATTTCATCAGCATCAACAGCCTCTTCATGTTCCAGAACCAAATTATCTACATCTTTACCTTGATACAACTGTTGGATATGCTCCTGCCATTTTTCTGCTTTGTCTTCTTTCCCTAGAAGTGGCTTTCGATCTGAGCTCTTAATATTCATACACCTAGATTTCCTTTCTCCAAAGGTTTCCTTGATTTTCCTGTATGCAGCATCTACCTTTCCCAGGACCATACAGCCTTCGACATCCTTGCACTTCTCCTTCAGCCATTCTTCCTTAGCTACCTTGCACTTTCTATCCACTTCATTCTTTAATCGCCTGTATTCTTTTCTGCCCTCTTCATTTCTAGCATTCTTGTATTTTCGTCGTTCATCAATCAGGTCTAGTATATCCTGAGTTATCCACTGATTCTTAGTTGATCTTTTCTTCCTTCCTAACATTTCTTCAGCAGCCCTACTGACTTCATTTTTCATGACTCTCCACTCTTCCTCTATAGTGTTTCCTTCAGCCTTTTCATTTAGTCCTTTTGCAACATGTTCCTTGAAACAATCCCTCACCTTCTTTTCTTTCAACTTGTCTAGATCCCATCTTTTTGCCCTCTTTCCTTTCTTCAATTTCTTCAACTTCAGATGGCATTTCATGACCAACAAATTGTGGTCAGAGTCCACGTCTGCTCCTGGGAAAGTTTTGCAGTCCAACACCTGGTTTATGAATCTCTGCCTAATCATAATGAAGTCTATTTGATACCTTCCAGTGTCTCCAGGTCTCGTCCACGTATACAGCCGTCGTTTGTGGTGTTTGAACCAAGTATTGGCAAGGACTAAATTATGATCAGTGCAGAATTCAACCAGCCGACTTCCTCTTTCGTTCCTTTGTCCCAATCCAAATTCTCCTACTGTACTACCTTCTCTTCCTTGGCCTACCACTGCATTCCAGTCTCCCATCACAATTAGATTCTCGTCACCTTTTACATATTGTATTAAATCTTCTATCTCCTCATATATTCTTTCGATTTCATCATCTGCTGAACTAGTAGGCATATAGACCTTGACGACAATAATTCTTTCACTATGCTGGTCGTAGTAGCTTACCCGCTGCCCTATTTTCTTATTCATTATTAAACCAACTCCTGCATTTCCCCTGTTTGATTTTGTGTTGATAATTCGATAGTCGCCTGACCAAAAATGTTGTTCTTCCTGCCAACGTACTTCACTTATACCAACTACATCTAACTTTAGCCTATCCATCTCCCTTTTCAGATTCTCTAACCTACCACAACGATTCAAACTTCTAACATTCCACGCTCCGACTCGCAGAATGTCAGTATCCATCTTCCTGATGATCGCCCCCTCTCGTGTAGTCCCCACCCGGAGATCCGAATGGGGGACTAGTTTATCTCCGGAATATTTTACCCGGGAGGAACAGTACATCATTCATACAGAGAGCTGCATGTCCTTGGGAGGTAGTTACGGCTGTAGTTTCCCGTTGCTTTCAGCCGTGTAGCAGTATCAACACAGCTAAGCCATGTTGAGTATTATTACAAGGCCGTATCAGTCAATCATCTAGACTGCTGCCCTTGCAACTACCGAAAGGCTGCTACCCCCCTTTCGATGAACCATTCGTTAGTCCGGTCTCTCAACAGATACCCATCCGATATGGTTGCAACTGCGGCTCGGCTATCTGCATCATTGGGACACGCAAGCCTCCCCACCGCGGTAAGGTCACATGGTTCGCAGAGGAGGTGGTCCTTATTACACCTGAAACGGATAACTGTACGGAAATTTCGCCAAAATTTTCAATGTACAGACACACTCTAGAATTGCAGACCTTTATTTCGATAGTTACTGCTTTGAAACTGTACGACGTATCTACAAACGGACTTCACCATCAGACGCCCCTTTCAGTGCTCTACATGGTTGGTCCTATGACATCTTCTCGTATCTCCTATATTAATGGGTTAGATTGAGTTAGAGTCATTGAATGGGGTGAAATTTTGTACAGTTTTCACATACTACTTTATATCTTTTATACTCATATGACAGCTAGAATCATAAAATTTGGCTATAACATGGCAATTGTAATGTCAATGTGTGTGCCGAATGTCATGATTCTACCTTTCCTATAAGTGTGACAAGACATATACGTGTAAAAGTACAAAATCAACTTGAAATCGAGAAATACAGCTGTATTTAACGTATTAGGGATATAAATACTACGGAACGTCATACGGCAAAAGTTGTAGATCTATCCAAAATGAATCGCCATTTGCTTTCTGACTTGTGATACGACTTACTTACCCCGAAACAAAGGTCTGCACCGTCGTTAAAATTGCATCCATATTTCGAAATTTTCCTGCGCCAAATGTTATACATTTGCATAGCTTAGAATATTTCCTCAAAGAAAAGAGTGTCCAGCATTCGGGAATTGCACACGCATACATACGTGGTAATTAAGGAAGAAAATAATACAGTTTAGTAAGTTGAAATTAATAGAAAATGGATTATAATTGAGGACATCCGGATGACGGCAAGTATGTAAATACCAAGTGAATGTATTGGAAAATCAAATGCTCCTCAATAAATTATGCCAGTGTGAGTTATGGATATAAGAAAGCGGTAATCGGAGAGAAATGTAGGCGTAGGGATTCTTAGGTAATCAGATAAGAAGATGAATATTTGTGTTATTACTTACGCTATTCGAGGACGGTTATACCAATGATATTCCGCCAATATCCCGCAGAATGGCTGATTGACGACTCTCTTGCTTTCTACCCAAGGAACAACCAAGAATTTCAAGGAATGATGAGGAAAATGGCAATACGGTACTTCCCTGCTGGCAAGCAGTCAGAGACGTTGCCATGGTAACCCATATATTCGTTGTCGGTCTGTCGGTCACTCAATGCAGAGCATGGTATCGGCAGAAAATAGTAAATTTCTCCGTCATTTGAACAGTAAGGTAAATTATGAATATAACAAAAGTTGTTTATAATGAAGAGACCATTCACATACGGTCCACAGAGTTTACAGAAAATCAATAGTATGAGAGAAAATTGTGGAAAATCGTTGTGGTTTTCCTATAAAACCCCCGTCTTTTCAAAGATTTTAAAATGATATGCATATCGAAACCTTCCCCGGGATGAGTATACTCTAAATATGAAGTTTGGTTGAGATCTATCCAGCCGTTTCGACGTGATGGTGGAACAGACAAACAGACAAACAGACAGACACGAAAAGTAAAAACCACCGATTCGGTCTTGAGTTGACCTAAAACGGATAGATATTTGAAAATTTGGCAAAACAAAAGGAATTACAGACAGCGGATCCCCTACAACTTTATTTATAAGAAGATAATCTCGCTGCTGGAGAATCCTGGAGCTGACGTTGCCATGGTTACGGCAGTTCTTTTCTTTATCCGATTCCTATGGCAGAGGTAGTATAGTGCCAATATCTCCATAGCGCTTGGTTATAGGGCATTAAAACATGGTTTTCGGGCCCGTAGCGAGTTTTGTTCTTTTTGTTGAGGGGCTTAAATTGAGCTTTGTCTCGTCCTTGTACGACAAATTTGATATTTCGCCTATATTAGCCTATTATTTTTATATCTCCCCCCGTTGGCCCACCACCTCGAATATTGGTTTGGAAACAAAATACAGTCCATGAATAATTACATAATTAAAAGATTTTTTAGAATCGGTCCAGTAGTTCCTGCGATTAGTCATTAGTCATTACATACATACAAAGTTTACCTCTTTATATATTAGTATAGAAACATATGTTCATCCCTGAAGGGGTACGTCGGGCCTCCTATATGGTTACACCCTCTCGGCCATAGAGATTTGAAGTGATGATTTGAGATGCGGAAAAGGTGAGTGCGTGATGGCCGTGGCCTGTAAAGGGATTTGCCGCAGCATTCTCCCTGGTACAGGAGAATAGAAAACCACGGAAGACCATTCCCAGTACAGCCGATGGTGGGGAGCAGTCTCTCCGCCTCGTGAATGCAGAGCTGCAAGGCCAGTGGAACTAGCCCTCTGCTCATTGGCTTGAGTAACGACCATGTCATGATTAGGTACATATGGGGTTTCCCAAGCCCCTTTATGTGAAATAAAAGGTTATTTTAAAAGCGATCATTCATAACAAGTGAGCAATCGGAATTTTAACCGAATATCTCCATTTTTCTTTCTTAGGTGGATGTGATATTATTTCCTCAGAAAGGTTAGCAGTCAAGAGTTTTTTATTCCTAAGTCATAAGAGAATTAGCTATTTATGGTGCGTTTATTGAACCTAGACGAAATTCCATCACTCTATGGGATTCATCAGTGTGCCAGCCCCTGTTTGAACCCTGACGATGAATTTATAAGAATATATTAAGAGTATATCACTACCATAGGGTGCACAGGTAAAGTGATCCGGTCAATAGATTGTCAACTCAAATGATTTCAGACGTTTTTAAGTGGTATTTCTTCCACGACTATTTCACGGCTGTAGTATTAAACCTAAAGCTAATTCTGTCTGTTCTGTGCATGGACATTTTCATGGATCTGTTAGAAGATAATATATGGCAATACATCAATATTTCATGGACGTGAAGAAGGTATGCCACAGTTATTATCACTCCAGGTTGGTACTTCGAAATACTGTTGAACTTTGAAGTCTACTAGACAGATAGGCTCTACGGGAAATGAATCTAGAAAAACCAGATTGTGTTTTGTTAATGTCGAATTACAGTATCTCATCAAATCTACTTTTATTAATGCAACGTTATACAGATAATAGAACAGGAACAGCGTTCATATCTTTTGATTCAAACAAGAAGGCAATCGTCCTTTTAGTCGCTTGTGTACTATGTTAGATTCTTCATACAAACATATTCTGCAGTAATATAAGATTAGTATACTTTTCAGTATATTTCGCACAGGTACTTAACAAGATTTCTCCAAATTCATTTAAACTAACATTATCACTGGCAAAATTTAGAGATTTTTTCACCTATACCGAGCGAGAAGGCTGCGCGCTTATGGTAACGTTGCTGTGAGCTTGCATTCGGGAGATGAAGGGTTCGAGTCCCATCGTCGGCAGTCCTGAATATAGTTTTTCGTGGTATTCCTTTTTCGAACTAGGCAAATTCTGGGGCAATATCTTAATTAAGGCCGTGAATTTTATCTTCCCAGTCCTAGCTCTTTCCTTTCCTTGTTTTACCGAAATGCTTCGATGTGTTAGTGTTACGTTAAACCGCTAGCAAGGAAAAAAATCTAGAACTGGGACGCATTATCAAAATATCTCTTATCGACCGAGAGTTGCAGAGAAAGTAACTACATTGTGCCTAGAACAGGACTTGTTTGATGATCACGTATCTACGAAGAATTGTGACGATTCAGTGAACACAATTAAAGTCAGCAACGAACAGATATCAGAGCCTGGAGCCTGCTCTCCCAGTCCATTATAGGTCCCCATGGAGGACATAAAATCGATGCCATTATCCGAGCCAGTCCACGAAGGCTCAGCCGTTCCCATCAGTGTTTACCTGTACCTTCTCTCTCACCATCCCGGCATCAATAAGCATAAATCGCAAAGTACTGTGAAGTGAAACGTGGGGTCAAATGGGCCTTCTCAATAAATTTCCTTAATGAGGATGTTTTAACTGGTCGAGTGGTTAGCGTCTTAGCTTCTTAAAACCAAGATTGCGGATTATATCTATACGGAGGTTGCTGATTTTTGTAGGCAGTAAAACACACAACACGTCATGTTTTCATATCAGTAGGCAAAACAAACCTAGTGAAACTATTAGTGTTCATTTGTTTAAATGGTCTTGGGAATCTAATCCGTCTACATAGAATTTCGGTTTCGCTGACTGAAAAACAAACTCGTGGGACAACAGCCAATTAAAGGTCTTGGCGTGCCAAGAGACTCCTGGCCAGTCAGATGGCCTTTAAATGGAAAAATTCCATGTTGTCAGTGTGACGACAAGCTCAGTCATACCATTTTCCTTTTTCGAACGGGCGTAGTAGGAATAGATGTCGAAAATGTCAAGTAAGACATCAAGGTGACCCTAGCGAGTTTGTCTGCAAGTAAATGCACACTTGTAAAATCGTAAAGGAGATTTAACAAATAAGAAAATTTTCCTTTGCACATATGCGATACTGTGCAATTATGGGTTAAAGTTACATTAATTGAGTTGATACTGAAAAGATATGGTTTCCTTCTGAAGAACCTTTATGTTGTGATATTTTGATTGGAAGTTGTTTGCTACAGTTTTGCACTCTTTCACTTTCTAGTCAGTTTCGCATATTAATACTCTTGTAATGCTGTTTAAGTATATCAAATTGTTCAGCAGGAGAAATTACACTTCACATGTGCAGTGGAATAAGCAATTTCTACATTTCCGTTCCCTATAATCTGAGAGAGTTTTCAGATACAACGTGCAGATAGCAGCACTTTAACATCGGACGAAGCAAGTCTTGAATTTCACAAGAATTTCTATTTTAAAGGCGGATCGTTTCAGTGTGTATTCACACGTTTAGTTGTATGTTCAGTCTTCAGCTCTAAGGCTGGTTGGATCCTCAACAGCTCTGCCATCAGCTGTCATAGATGGCCTAGGCATCACTGAAGAGGCATACTAGGAAAATGAGGAGTGAGATAGTTTCCCGTTGCTTTCCTCACTGAGCCAGAAGTTGCTATTACATATCAGTCTGCCAAGCCCACTGAAATGCATGCACCAACAGACCCTATGAGCAACATTTTCACACCATTAATAGCAGGAACTGGCTGCAGAAGGAATGGCATTACTAGCATCGCTCATACCTCAGTTACTTTCATATTGTCAAAGGCAAGGTTAAGACAGAGACAGACCAATGAAAGTTTCAAAATTGCTCTAGCCTATACCAGAAGACATAGTGCACTGTAAACACTAGGACCTGCCAGCAAAGGCATAAAATTTTAGTTAAACAACGCAAAAAATGGACTGAGTGAGCTTTGGAATGATTTTATTTGTGCTTCCTCTTCAATTTCAGTATACAGTAAACCGCTTGCTTAAGCATGCCTGTACCTTTCTCTAGACAGATGACTTCGCAATATAATTATTCTACACTATTTACTTCGTCAAAGGTTAATCTGAATCACATCGCGAAATTTATGACCCCACTTATTTCTTACTGAAAATCGTAAGTGCTTAATTTCCAGTTCCTGTAAAATTAGCTGATTGGCAGCTGGTTATATCGTTCCAAACTAGTCTAGTGCGCCAGACCATTCATATGTATGGGCTTATGGTACGTCAGAGTTGACGGCGTACGACTGTTGTTCAAGACTACTCCAATCTGATCACCAGCAGCGATGACAGTTTAAAATGCAGTTAATTTGTCTGTTATACCAGGCCTGATCATAATTCAATTTGCTTGCGTGGAAGTTATTTCTACGGTAACTGTTAATATACGTCCAAATCGGATGAATTGTAAACAGTGAAAGCGAATAATTTTAATTCCTCATCTATTCGTGTTTATAAAATGAGTAGCTATTGTACTCGTTGGTGATGGGACAATCACTTAGCAAATGCACGATAACATTTTTGCCGACGGTTTATTGAGTATTATACTGTGCGTACAACAGGGATTCCAAATATCCAGGCATTGATTTTATGTCTTCATGCCTCGAGGTTTCATTTCCCGAAGAAAAAAATTAACGCCTGGTGGCACTTATAATGTACAGCCATTGAATGAAAACAAATACAATTTCCATTTCAATACAATAGTTTATTTATTTTCATTGCAATTTAAATAACCTTCTACAGAGTGATAGCAACTGAAGGAATGTAAAATGTTCTAAGTTGATGCTTCGAATTGTCAGATTTTTGGGAATACGAGTTCTGATAATTTGTAACCATAAAACATGCTCTTCCTCTCCATTCTCTGGCAGTTGATGGAATACCACGTGGTCAGCGTGATGGTATCTCCATTAGCATCACTTGATTATCTTTACACCACCTGTTTCCTCTTAGGCCTATATAAGAAAGTTCCTTAGTTCACTTCACGAGGCTGAATGTACACTGTTTCATTCTACAGTCAATGATTAATGTTCATGAACAAAGTGGAAATCGAATCCAAGGTCTCTGCTACACCTAAACCGTAGGATTACGAAAAATATACAGATAGTCACAAAAGTATCCAGCAACCTGCTTTTATGATGAACACTTTGGTAAGAGGGCAGGAAGGTACTATCTGGCACAGTAACATTTAGGCAGAATATAATGGTATCTTCTTCTTTTATGTATATAAATAAAATCGTAACGACCGTGTGTCTGTACATTGATTATTTTGGCAAAATTTCCGTACATTAATCCGTTTCAGGTGTAATAATGACCACCTGCATCATTTTTAGCTTTGGTGTCTGTTTGTCTGTTTGTTTGTTTGTTTGTTTGTTTGTTTGTTTGTTTGTTTGTTTGTTTGTTTGTCTATTTGTCTGTCCTTCTATAACTAGAAAACTACTGGATATATTTCCACCAAACTTCATATTTAGAATCCACCTGTCCTTGGGTAGGTTTTAGGGCAAATATCGTTTCTAAATCCCTGAACTGAGTGGGGATTTTTACGGAACCGAAACCGTGATTTTGCACTCCCTCAAAGTATACATAACCGAACTTAATGGAAATATACCTGCCATAATGAAAATTGATTTCTGAACCTTTTTTTCTCATGTGCATAATTTCGATACCAGAATTAATAACGGAGATATCATTAACGGACCGTTTTTCGGTACAAGTCCCACCAGACTTAACGCAAGAGCGGGTGCGTGTAATGCGTATTTCTTACAACTTGAAAACTACTGAGATATTTAAACCAAACTTTATATTTAGCATCCACCCCTCCAAGGGTAGGTTTTAAGGTTTATACCATTTCAAATTCCCGGAATGGACTGGGGTTTTATAGGGGACCAAAATGGAGATTTTACTCTCCCACAATATATAAAGTACAAGACCAACCTGACAGGAAATCTATCAAACTGTTTGGAAATCCAATTCTAATTTCTTTTTCTCATGTGCATTATTTAACGGGAGGATTAATAAGGGAGATAACATGAAAGGTCGGTTTTCAGGCTAAGTCTAGCGGACATAGCCCAAAAGGTGTTATACGTGGCGCAGATTCCTTATCTATCTAGATATATCATATCGTAACGACCATGTGTCTGTGCATTGACTATTTTGGCGAAATTTTCGAACAGCTTTCCGTTTAAGGGGTAATAATGACCGCCTGCATATTTTTTAGCTATAGTTTCCAGGAAGTCCTAAATTTTACCCCCTCCCTCGCCAAAAATCAAGATTGCCTCACAATCTGCCACACGAGCTGAAAAATTGAAATAAAGCAAATTTATACGTTTTAGCCGGTAACCTACGGAAAACTTCCAAGATCTATAAATATTTCACTTTTTATGCCGAGTAATATCAAAATATAGGCAATTTAATGACGTTGCAGACCTTCGTTTCGAGGTATTTCGCGGCTAAACGGTAAGTCCTATCACAAAACGGATGGCACGATCTCCGTTCAATTTCGAGTGATCTACAAGTTTGGTCCTGTGATATTTAGTCGTCTCTCTCTCTCTCTCTCTCTCTCCCTTATAGGGTAGATTTGGCTGTATATTTCGATGGTTCGTAAATTTTGTGCTTTTTACATGTGTATTACTTAGTTTGACACACTTATAGGAAAGGTAGAGTCATCGAATTTGGCACGCTCATTGACACGGCCAATGGCTATATGCGAACCTAGTTTCATGATTCTAGCTTCCACATAAGTATGTAAAAAATAATATAAAATGATGAAAATGTACTCAAATTTCACCGCATTCAAATATCGTAACTCAATCGAACCCATAAATATCTGAGATACGAGAAAATGTTTTAACACCAAACATGTAGAGCGATAAAAGGGACGTCTGAGGGTGCAAACCGTTTGTTGGTATGATGTACCGTTTAGGAGCAGTAAATCTCGAAATGAAGGTTTGCCCTTTCTACGTACCCATGCTTATCTGTCATCTATATAAATATAATCGCAACGACCGTCTGTCTATACATTGGCTATTTTGGCGGAATTTCCGTACAGTTATCCGTTTCAGTTGTAATAATGACCATCTGCATATTTCTTAACTTTGGTGTCTGTTTGTCGGTTTGATTGTATGAGTTTTTATAACTTAACTACTGAATATATTTCTACCAAACTTGATATTTAGAATGCACCTGTCCTTGTGTAGGTTTTAGGGCCAATATTATTTCTGAATACCTAAATTCACTGGGGGTTTATCCGAAACCGGAACCATGATTTTACACTTCCTCAAAATATTCACATCCGAAATTAATCGAAATCTACAGTACTTAATGGAAATCCATCTCTAAAACTTTTGTTCTCATGTGCATTTTTCGACAGGAGGATTAATAAATGAGATATCATGAACTGTTGGTTTTGCAGGTTAAGTCCAGCGGACGTAGCCTAAATGTGTTGTACGTGGAGCAGATTCCTTATCTATCTATATAAATAAAATCGTAACGACTGTGTGTGCCTGTACATTGACTATTTTGGTGAAATTTTCGTACAGATACTCGTTCGAGGGGTAATAATGATCGCCTGCATATTTTTTGGTTTAATTTCCTGAAAGTCATAATTTTTACCCCCTCACCCAAAATCCAGATTGCACCATAATCTGCCAGACAAGCAAGAAAATTGAACTTTGGCAAAATTATACGTTTCAGCCTGTAACGAACGAAAAACTTCACAGATCTTTAATTTTTTATTTTTTATCCCCGAAGAATATTGAAATATGGAAGCAATTTTAATGATGGTGCAGACCTTCGTTTCGAGGTATTTCGTGGGATAAACGGGAAGTCCTATCACATAACGGATGGCACAATATTCGTTGAATTAGGAGTGATCTTCAACCTTTGTCTTATGACTTTTTGTCGTATCTGTATCGCTTATACGTTAGATTCGTCTCTATTTTTCGATTTTAAGTAAATTTGGACTCTTTACCTATATAATTCATACTTTCAATCACTTACAGGAAAGATAGTATGATCAAACTCTACACGAACATTGGCCTACCCAGTACCCATATGTGAGCCAAATGCTATGTCACATAATTATCCGAAAAGTAATGCAATGTAAGATAATCTTACACAAATTTCAACCTATTCAACGTTTCTGACTCAATCTGACCCATGAATAGATGAGATGCGAGTAAATATCATAATAGGACCAGCCATTTAGATCGCTAAATACTGCGCCTTACGGCACCATCCTTTGTCAATATGACGTACCGTTTAACAGCAGTTAATCTGTAAATGAAGGTCTGCAATATTGTAAACACGCATATACTTTCGTATGTCCTTCTATATATATTCATTGATGTCGATTTGTAGCGATCGAGAAAGGGTGTGTCTGCTATTGTAATCAGTACTCCCTACACCGACTTTGACTGCTGGCAGTAGGAAAATGGTCCTTCTTCAACTCATGTGTAACTGGCATTAGTAAGGAGGGGCTACCATTTTAATGAATAATTCACTTCTCGATTTGTCTTGCAGAAGGCAAGGGATCATTCATTTTTGTTCGAAAGTCCCCTACCCTATTGTGTTTGGCTCTAGGCCAGGGTGCCCGCCATTATAAACAAATGTTCCAATCTAAAATTTGACTAGCATTAGGCATAGTGGCCTGCTATTTTCATGGAAACTCACTAATTCTGTGTGACTGCCAGTAAGCTGGCTGGCAGCAGTAAAAAGGGCCTGTCATTATAATGATAACTGCACAACTCAATTTTGACTGGTGGTAGGGAAGTTGCCTGCTATTATAATAAAAACTCCTCAACTGTAATCTGTCTGAAAGTAGGAAATGGGTCTGCCATTGTAACTAAAACTCCCCAAGTCGATTGTGACCGCGCAGTAGGCAATGGGGCCTGCAATTATAATGTAAACTTGCCAACTCGATTTTGAATGGCAGTAGGCAAGTGAGCCTGCCGTTATCATCTTAACTCCGCAACCCTCACTTTACAATGGAAACAACGTATGGAGACCTCCCCATGCTATTTCCCGGATAAGGCTAAGAGACATGCAATTTTAAAACAATCTCATTTACTGCACGCACCGTCTTTACGTCGATATCCGTATACAATGAAGAATGCCGTAGCGAAGGACGGGTACATTTGCTAGTCTAAATATATTATGTGTACATCTACTTTTGTTAATACGTACGTGGATCAAAATGTTAGTTGCACTAACCCACCGCAGCAGCGCTCTGTGTGTCGCAAACATGGTCACAGCGGAGAAAGGGACAGACACTGCCCACACGTCTGTTAGCTAGGTCGCTGTGGTGTCTCGTCTAGTAGTGTGTGAATAGCGTCCAAATGCAATAGCGCGTCAACTGGACGTTCACTCCAAATATAAGGTGCGTGCGACAATTCGATTCCTATGGGCCAAAAGGAAGAATTCCATGGACATTCATCGTGAAATTAGTGCTGTATTTGGGGAGCGGGCCATTTCCCGGCAATGTATCGTAAAGTGGTGTCAGCAATTCGAAGCCGGACGCACGGATATCGCGGACAACCATCGGGAAGGCTGGCCCGCAACGTCCAGGACCCGTGCAAATGTGAATGCGATCATTAGACAGAACCGGCGCATTAAACTGAGAGAAATCGCGACGCAGCTGAACATGTCGTATGGCAGTGTGTTCGCCATTGTTCAGGAGGACCTTGGATATCGTAGGCTGTGTCAACGATGCGTCCCACGTCTTCTCACCGATGAGCACTAGGGACAACGTTTCCAATCCTCCCTGGCATTTTTGCAACGCTATGCCGCAGACGGCAACGTATTTCTGCGGCGAATCGTCACAGGCGACGAAACGTGGGTCCACCACTTCACCCCCAAAACGAAGCGAACATCAATGGAATGGGTGAACCCCTCATCACCACAACGAAACAAGGCCAAGGTTCAACCTTCAGCCGGTAAGGTTATGGTGACAGTGTTCTTTGACATGGAGGGGTTGCTGCACGTGGAATTCATGCCGAAAGAACGACGATCAACGCGGCGTCGTATTGTCAAACGTTGCACCGGTTGCGTAAAGCGATTAAAGAGAAGCGCCGGGGGAAATTGAGCGCCTGTGTGATTTTGTTGCACGATAACGCAGCACCTCGCAAGGCCCGCCAAACGAGAGGACTGCTGTAGCGTTTCAAGTGGGAGGTCTGGCAACATCCACCCTACAGTCCCGACCTAGCGCCATGTGACTTTCATCTGTTCGGTAAGCTGAAAACGGAGCTCGGTGGTCGACATTTCCAGACCGATGAGTAGGTGAAGGCCGCTGTCTCCGAGTGGTTGCAAAACGCTGGAGGAAATTTCTATGCATCCGGCTTCGACAAGTTGGTTGTGCGTTCGCAGAAATGTTTGGAGTCTCTTGGAACTATGTGTAAAAGTGACATTACAGTGTTTGTCTTTATAGTCGTGTTGCTGTTGTATAGGTGGTGTAATAAATGGCCATAACTGGGAAGTGCAACTTATTTTCTGATCTGCCCTCGTAATCCGTTAATGAACTAACGTAGCATAATAAGCCGTAACGCAAAAGTATTCGTCCGCTATCTTCTTTGTAATGTCTAATGTCATAACATGGGGAAATACACGAGTCAGCTGTACGTGATGATGGTGCAGTACCTAAACATCATATTGAGAACTAGAATGGGTAAGACAAGGGGAAACACTCTTTGAAAGGGAGTGAGTTGTTGGACTCTATAAAGAAGGACATTCGCACGACAAATTATTGATAATACAGGAATACCAAGATCAACAGTAGAAGGTAGTACAGTATTCACAGGTTCAAAAAGACTTCGACTGTGACAAAATCAACAACAGGACGCCTTAGGAAGCTCACACAACGTGAAGAGAGATGCAGCTTACGCACCGTTCCTCAAAATCCGTATTTTTATTGTCCTGTACTGTAAGAAGATGTAAAATCGTGAAGTGGGATGAACATCAGCACCGATACTGTAAGACGAGAGTTAAAGAGAGCTGTTATTAAAGATGGTATAACAAAAGGAAACCCTGGATAAGTAAGCTAAATATATGGAAGAATTTGGATTTTACAAAACAATGTGTTAGCAAACCCCTTACGTTCTGAAGACGAGTGTTTTTTACGGATGAATTTAAATTCAGCTTGTTTGATGCAGTGCATCCTCAAAGCGTTGTGTGGAGGGGAAGAAGAATGAGGAAATCTACAGTAAAATCCTTCAGCATACTGTTAAACACGGTGTTGGATCTATCATGATACGGGGGTGTATGTCGGAGGCTGGTGTAAGAAACTTCTACATAATATCTCCAACAATGGATACGATGGTATATTTGGACATTTTAAAGCAGCATCTGAATTCTAGTGTCGGAAAATTACGGACTACTGGTGACTACTACTCCCAACAAGACAATGATAGGAAACTTACTGCCTGGGTCGTTAAGCACACCTTATGTGCTGCAAACACCACCCCAGTGACCAGATTTAAACCCCACCGAGCATTTTTGGGCGGAACAGAAACAGAGACAGCAGCAAAACAGGAAAACGTCAGGAAATCTGGAAGCCAACATTTCTTAAAGAGTAACAGAAGATGGGCCCAGAAATCACGGCAAAACTAGTCCAGTCCATAACGACGAGGCTTTAAGCTATCATTGCTGCCAAAGGAAATTCGACTGGATACTGAAGAGTTATTTGTTCTGTGAGCCAAGTGCGTGCGAAGTACAATTGTACGATTAATTTTGCTACTCTACTGTTGGAACAGGCAGTTACAGGAGCCAATATTTTTAAGTATGTTGTGTTGTATGATTGCTGTACATTTTTACGTTCTCATTATCAAGTAAAAGGTAATTAAATAATGAAACATGGGTTTCCATGGTACATTTCCACTACTGACCGCTATATCCGGTCACACCAGTGAATACACGGATACTTTTGCGACTATCTGCATATAGTGAGCCAATGAAGAATTCCACCTCCAATATCTCCGGCTCCGTTGAAGTCTTGGAAGTGCAGTTTTCATATTCTTACATGGTATGGAGGTATTCTTAAAATAATATGCTCCCATTTTCTGTGGATTTTCAATAACGTTAACAACTTTGCTTGTTTAAATGGAACTATGCAGATATTATCTGCCAGAATAGCAGTGTTAAATTGTGCGAATTCAGTGATTTACTTTTTATTAATGTACGGGAATTTCTTTGAGTACAAATCAGTATTCCAACCTTTACTCTTTCAAATGTGGCGCACATGGTAGATGTTACCCAGCAGCAGGCAGTTGTAGTTGGTAGGTACGAGTCACGACGTACTGGCAAGCATGCAGCATGCTCTGTGCTGCTGGGGTGCCGCTAGTTAAAGTCATCACACCATTGCACATAAATGCACTTCAGTTCATTTCAAAATTAGGGCACGTTCAGTGTAACAGTATCTAAATGGGAAAAAAGAGACAAGGTTACAAACATTGTGTTTGTTTTAGAGTAGTTTGCACGGAGTTCGAAACAAATAAAACGTTATTTCTTCTATTTAGCACTTTTGACTGCATGGAAACACTTAAAGATTTCCACAGGTCCCTCTGGAGAATATGAAAGGTGTATGCGTAGCGAGGCTGAAAAAGGCACCACATTCGGTGTCATCTGATATTAGTTTGTTAATTGGAAACATATCGTGGGAATTGCACAAACTCTTACATCAGCAAAGTATGAAAGCATGCATGTTTCTGGCTGAGTGTAACCAGACTTACGTTTCTTCGCCATTTAGTGAAATGAAGGTCTAGAATTACTAAATAAGGAGTTTCCTCCAAGAATCTCGTTTCTGTGGTGGAGACCGCTTAACTTTAGTAAAGAATGCAATAAAAACAAGCAGCGGTGTATTGCTCAACAATTATGTCGAGAAAATTTGTTGAAATATACAACAATATAAGGAACATGCTTGTTTCTGTTATACAATGTTGATATCCCGTATGAATCTCTCAGGGCTACCTAGACGAGGCAATAACGGCGTTTATGGGTCATCTAGAAGGCTGTGAGCTTGGTTCCACGTTCGGAGAGGCACATGACCTTAAGATTCACTTAGCCCACACCAAAAATGAGTAACACGTTAATTCCTGTTGGCAAAGGCGGCCGGATTTAGGGCTAATTACTCTATCTCACTGAGTGCAGATGTTACGAATAGTGGAAGCGCTTACCTTGTACATCTCCAAGGTCCTTTCGTGGCCACGGAGATAGCTTTAACGAATCTGGAAATATTTCAGGTGGACGTTTTTATCGTGTATGTAGTTTTATTATCATGTAAAAGAACTCTTGCCGGAAAAAAAAAATTCCAGCAACCTGACGTCTCCAAAAACCGATAGAGTAGTTAGTGGGATGTGAAAGAAGAAACGAAGCTGGTGAAGAAATCTCTGTTATTAATAGTCACATGGAAGAGAGAGGCATATTAATGCACTAGACCATTAATATTCTATTTATTATTATTATTATTATTATTATTATTATTCTTATTCTTATTCTTATTCTTATTCTTATTCTTATTCTTCTTCTTATTATTATTATTATTATTATTATTATTATTATTAGCAAATGTACCCGTGCTTAGCTACAATATTCTACATTGTATATGGATATCGAAGTAATTGTACATGCAGTGAGTAAGATTTTCTAAAATTGCATGTCTCTTAGCGTTATCCAGAAACAGCAGAGGGAGGTTCCCATGCCTACATTTGGATTTGAAATGCTCTTCTTTGCTTCCCACAAACTTAGTATTTGGCGGTTAGACATTTATGGAATTTATACTATCATCTTTATTACTTTGTACACTGCATTCCGTCGAACACATCACTAGTCAGACATTTGGGCGTTGTATGGGATTTTACCAAATTTTATTGGTTTTCAATCAATGGGGAGAATTGAGAACCTTTCCAATATCAGTGGAAGTTGTGACATGTTGATCAGGTTCAGTTCATACGTATGAACCTCGGAGCTTATCAGATCAATCCTACTCCCAGAACTCAGGTATGAATATGCATTTTGCACTTTACAAAGAACCAATGAATAAATAAATGAATTATATTCAACAACACACCACAGCAGATGAGCTGAACGGGGTAAAGAAGGGTATGAAATAGTTTCGCGTGAGACATGGATACGTACGCAAAAATAATTTGCTACTAGAAAAAAAAACTGTGAAATGTAGAGTCATCTTTAGAGGTGGTCGCGGTTGTGACACAGAGATATTTAGTGTTTGAGGTGGTGCTAAAACCAGGAGGAGGGAAGTGTGTGTGGGGGGTTGGGGGTGCGGTTCATTAGTATTTGCATATTCCTCACATTACTCTTGAGGTAGTCCGGCAGAAGTGCCCATGCACGACCCCTCCTCTTTCATGTCTTCCTAGCTTGACCTCTGACGTGACCCCTGGGGCAAGGAGGGGTAGAATGTTGGTTTGAGGGAGATATCTGCAGCAATGCGATGCAATTCAAATCCGTGGGAAGGCGATCAGTAAACATATAGTGGGTGCAACCGAGGGCGTGCTGCTGCATGAAAGAGAACAGGATAGAATATTGAATCGGAGGGGAACAAAAGAGATGAGAGAGGGAAAACATAGTTAACTAGTTCACATTCATGCATGCTCTGTTTTTATACTCCCTCTGTATGTGTGTGCGTGTTTTTTGTTCACGTTAGTATGAGTGGTTTATGATACGCCTGCGCCCTGCATGCCATTTAACATTGGATAAATACAATATTTTTTGTTCTAGTTGTATATATACGTTTATGGTGGAAATAAAAATATTACGTTGAAATACATGATGAAAGAAATGTGAAAAGGTTTCCAAGGTGCTGTCCAAATAAGAGTGCCTTACATACACTCTATAAAATCCAGGTAAAGTAAAATAGGTGTTACTGTCACCACACTGCATACTTTATTAGTCTCGAATGCCAACTGCAATTGCAAGAAGACCGAATATTTCTCCACAAATTGTTTTGAACGTCACATCTACCTATTTTATTACAGAGGACAGTCAGATGAGGCAGCTCCAATGCTACATGTACAGGAAAACATAAAATATTTGGACGGGTGTTCCAGGAGGAATGTTTAAGTATTCAGAAGTGAAGTTTTTACACCTATTTTTATTTCTTCATGTAAGATCTAATTATCGACTTCAGCATAAGTGGGGTCAAATTGTGTGAATCTTCAACAATGAGCACTTGATTTTTCATAGTTAAATATTTGTAATTTTTAACTGTTTTAAAATATACCGGTCATTGATAATTTTTTTTGCTAGGGGCTTTACGTCGCACCGACACAGATAGGTCTTATGGCGACGATGGGATGGGAAAGGCCTAGGAATGGGAAGGAAGCGGCCGTGGCCTTAATTAAGGTACAGCCTCAGCATTTGCCTGGTGTGAAAATGGGATACCACGGAAAAACATCTTCAGGGCTGCCGACCGTGGGGTTCGAACACACTATCTCACAGCTCACAGTTGCGCGCCCCTGACCGCACAGTTAACTCGCCCGGTTAGAATTCTGTATACAGTTGTAGAATTCCGTAGCGAAGCAGGGGTACATCAGCTAGCATTTTTAAAACAGTTTCTTCTCGGAGTAATAATTGATCGAACAGTTGAACTTAAGCTGTCTAAAATAAGATGTGGGCCGATGACCTAGATGTTGTGTCCCTTTAAACAACAAGCATCATCATCAAGATAAGATGTGTCATCGTATAGCAACAAATTGTCTTTACCTCTGCGAAAATCTCTATGTAACAATATTTTTGGAGTTATACTGTTCCGCAGCACATATATTATGAAGGGCGAGAATTTCTTTACAATATTTGCACTATATTGAACCTTGGATGACAGAACTTTACGGACCAAAATTCTACGCTAAAATATTTCACGTAGTAGGTTTTGGAGGCGCAACGACGAAATATTACTGGTCGCCAGAAAAATTGAGTCAATACTGACGTTTTCCTTTACTTTAAAGATAAATTCAATTGTTTATATCATTTATAGAGCTTTCTCTGAAAATTATTCTGTACTACACAAACAAAGAATTTTAGTGGACTCATAGTATATTTCATATTAGATTGGGCCTCGCTCGAAAACTTTGGATTCGTCCGTCCACGTGACTATAACTGCTGTAGAGCATTTTAGTTCTTTATTCTAATACAGGCACTTTTATGTCATTCACCTTAATTCTTTATCCGCTAACTTTCTTTTATTGCGATCTGTTGTATAATTCAAAACATTGTACTGATCTTCCCTTGGTTTTCCTTTCCAATATTATCATGTACTTCTCAACAAGTATTATGCTTGTATCAACATTTTTACAATTCATTTTCAAAATGTTGAACTACTCCATCCCAGAACGGGTATATTCCTATCTCGCTTAGCATTCCTTTTATGCCATTCTCGAATAATTTTTAGTGTATCATATCTAATGTTCGTAAGCTGATGCCAAAATTTACCTTTTGTTTCTCCTATTTAATTTTGTTCAACATTTTTACGCTATTGTAGTTGTATAATTATTCTGTATACTTTTGAGGCATTAAGGTACCCTCATATGTTTTAGGCTTTATCTAGCTACCACTGATAGTTAGAGCAGTATATTATGTACCAATACTGATTCTATGCATGCTAATGTGAAATACGGTGATACGTTGTCAACGATTATTTTAAAGAATGTGTACGCCCATTCCGGCAATGTGAATCCAATTGGCTGACATGAGATCTGAATTTAATATACCGTTCAGAAGTGATAATGAATAATTGCCGAGTCTTTTATAGAGGGAGGGAAGTTAAACTGGAAATCCTTCAAAGAGCTCATCGACATGCAATTAAATGAGAGAACGCCATCGCAAATGTAGCTAATACTTGCCTAAGCTTGGGAGTTGGTTGGGTTTGCTAATCAAAGCTCAAATGATTTGACATAGCCAATAAATACGGCTGGCTCTCCACACAGACTCTTTGAATGTTAGTTCAGCAGTAGCTATGTGTAGTCATTGATTTTTATCTGAACAGGGTGGCGAACTTCAATTGACACTCAGTGACAAATAAACAATTTATGGAGTAAGTGTTTTTCCCCAGTTGAACAGATCGCTAATGGGCTTCAATGTCCAGCAGTGTCACTGCAAGTGATATCGGATGTAGATAAACTTCAGAGAGAAGCATTGTAACGTTGGCAAATTTTGAAGGGCAGGTTATACAAATCCTCTGAGATTTCACGGATTAGGATACATCGGACGTTAATTGCAAACGAAATCATCCGTCAGCTAAGAAATCAATTTATACAACTCGGAGTACTGACCACAACTTTCATTTATAAATAATAGTGGAACAGAAAGAATTCTAAAATTAGGAACTCACAGAAAGATAAATAAACAAATTGGAACGTATCTGGAAACATCGGTATTTATTGATGATGCTGTGCGTCCTACACATAATCTGAACTGGCGCCCGTTCAAAAGACACACAACTCAGCTGTTCCGTAACAGGATGTTTTGAAAAGTAGAGAAGAAGTGTGGTATGATGCTTTTTGTCGCCACTTATCCATTGAGAACACGAGAAAGGAATGTGGATGAAGTGAATATCGTGAACGAAGGTGTTGCTGCAGAACCTCATACAATTAGTAGACCTTTGACACACACACACACACACACACACACACACACACACACACACACACATATATGGAATAGGGTACATCATGTTAATGTGCCTACCATTATTAAACATAATAAGCAATGGCACCAGTTTAAATGACACACAATTCAGATAATTATTGAATAGGTTGTAGAAAAGTGGAAAAGGGTAGGTAGTTTAAGTTTGTATCCAAGTGAAGTGACGAAATTGTGTATAAGGAAAATAAAGGAAATGGAAGTTATTGTGTGTGAGAAGTTTGTATTAGTGCAATGATGAAATATGTACAATGGTAGTGTGTGTAGGGTATTTGTCGTGTTTTGTTCTGTGTTGTTGTTCGATATCTTAGTTTCCGGGTAAATAAGGGAATGTTAAGTGAGATACGTAGGACACTGAAGCACAGCAAGCATACGGTAGGGAGGTGGGTTGAATCAGCGGCCGGTCTTAGATAACGACAGTGACCTGCGCATGATACCGAGGCAGATCAGGGTAATACAGCCTGGTCGAGAATCAGTAAGAAGCGGGGCTCCCTACTACTAGAGATCCGTATGGGTAGCGTACGATAGTTCCCTTTGTTCACCAATGGTTGCCGTGGTGGAAGAGGGAAAAGGAAGGGGCCTGCAGCGGGGCGAGGGTCTTCCCACCTAACAAAAGAGAATCCGTTGGGATGTGTGTGCGTGGGGGGTGGAGGGGCTGAGCCTTTGCTGCGAAATTAGTATGATTCAAGGACGAGGCTTACAAGACTTGAGTTGGATGACCAGACACGCTGATTCAACTCAGGCTTGACTTTCATATACCTTTTTACAATTTTTGTTATATATTTCTTCTATTACAATCTAGAATGAGAAATGTGTATGTGTGTGTATGTCAAAGCCCTGGATCATCTGTCTAGATATTGCTGAGCATAAAAATAAATTGCTTGTCGTTCTTGGTGACGACACTCTTTAAGTATAAGCTGCATATTCCGGAGTTTGTCATTCATATAACGTGACCGTTCCCTGCTGTTCATTTAACTATACTGAATGTTCACACGCTAGAGCTTTTTGTACCTTGAGCTTTGCACAGTGCCTTAACGCAGCGTTTCAGGGAGATTCCGGTTAGTCTTTAGCTCCAGCAATTCGGCTACTTCTCCGACTGTGCGTTGTTGCATGTACCCGTTTCGTGCATGACAATCACGTTTCCTACAAAAGACCGGGTAGACCACCCGTTCTTGGGTGTGGGCCATGTAATAATGTGGCAGTGTTGTAGGGGAAATACTGACCCGCAGCACCTCATAAGGAGCGAGAATTCTTTGAAAGTATTACAAGCCCAACAATGAACCTTAAACGACAGAACCTTACCGTTAAAAGTTCGCTGCTGAAATATCTCACATAGTGTTTTCCGCAGGCACAACGACGATATAGCCCATTGGATCCGTAACTTCAAGTAAAGTGTCACTTGAAATAAAGGTAGAGAAGAAGGGCTTTGGAAAACATTAACCCATAACTGGCATCCAACCACTAGTAATAGTGTAGACTAACTCTCATACTCGTAGTTGACGAGTTTTGCTGATGAGATGCAGATGATTTGTACCAATAAATTGCTTGGAGATGATTATAAGGACTATTTATCAGTAATTTTAAAACGTTACCGTCAATAATATCTATACTGATGGTAATAAATACTACGGGTCATTGCAGTTGTTCTAACAAATTCAAAGTAAACTGTAACGTACCTTCGAAAGTAGTCCCAGCCAGCAAAATAATAATAAAATGGTGGTTATATCTACAACAGCGAGTGGTTGGAATGCATAGGGCACGAGCTCCTCTAGGAGAGTTAAGCCACGTGGCGCTTCTTATCAATTGCCTTCAAGAGAGTTTGGTAACAAGGCACCGTCAAAACTCCTTAACTCCTTCGCTTTCAGTCCACACTTCCACTTTCAACGTCCTTCCACTCTTTCTGATATTTAGGACCTTTCTACTCTCTCACAATGAACGCTAGTGAAGTGTCTGACGGATATTCTTAACACCTTAAGTGCCACGTATGCAGTAAAAAAAAATTCAATCCAGGCCATTCTTTCTTTTTTTACTATAGAGTATAAAATGGTGCAACATATTACAGAAATGTACCTTTTAGTCACCTTGGGCCAAAATTGTAGTCATAACATTGTGTTGAAACTGTGGTGACACATTGGTCTCACGCGGCCACTGACACTACCTTCCAGCTGTACAGGGCGCATGAGACCAATGTGTCACCACGTATCCTAGCACAGTTCTCACCTTCCTGACACACTGGTATACGTCTGTCTCATTAGCTCATGAACTACTAAAGAATAAAACTCTATCTTTGGGACATTGAAATCTAATCGGTAGTATAATCCAACTGATGTTACTAAAAGGAAGTTAGCTAGAGGAAAGACAAGAGCCCGTGAAAGTAACACTGATGTGGTTGTTCAGAAATGGCACGATAAAAGCGACGTGTTAATTTTGACAACTAAACACACTGGTGAGATGGTCACTATTCAGAGGAGGGATGGTGAAGAGCAAAAACCACAGAGTGTTATAGAGTATAACAAATATAAACCGTACATTGATTTATCGCATCATAAAAAGAGCTATAGTACTTCCCTGAGACGGAGTAAAATGGTACAAAAAATAGCTATAGAGATATTGATCGGCACAAGTATACTAAATGCCATCTATATTTCCAATCAACTTGGGAATGAGAGTATATCTGTTACCCAGTTCAAAGAGGACATTTTTGAACAGTTAACAGGTACCGGTATCAAACATTTTCACATTGCCTCACAAGTACCAAAGAAACAGGTATTACCCCACCGACTGGAGGATGTAGGCCGGCAGGGAAGACGGAGATGTAGTAATTGTTATGAAGAGATCCATCAGGAATCCAGAAGGCCATATGCCATGAGGAAGACTCTACAGTCTAAGTTCAAATGACCAACCTGTGAAAATTTCTTCTGTTTGGACTGTTTCTTCAAACTGCACAGATTTGTAGTGTGATTGTGATTGTAAAACACAATTTGAATCATATTTCTTCAGAAAGTCTCATTTGTTATACTTTAAATTCATATGCAAGAAGTGTACCAATTTGTGGTGTGATTGCGAATGAGACAAAGTTACAAATATTTTTTCTAGAAAGAGACAATGAACAATGAGTACACTACACAGTACAATCTTTTGTTATTTGTACATGACACGATCTGAAAACAATAAATAATATCATAATTTATTTATTGTGGTTGATATATTACAGTGATGTACAGGCTACGTAGTGCCACATCGGACTCGCAAATGAACAGGCCAAGAATACATCCATGACGTACTGGCCACCTACTTTCATTTAACATACGTTTACATGTCAAGTGTGATGGCAGTATAGCACCATGGTGCCTGAGACTTTGAGAGTGCGCGTGAGTCCACAGCGGACTCACGCGGCCCGAATGGCATTAAGCTCTGTGAGTCAACGTTGGTCTCACGTGGCACTCAAGGTGTTAAAACATTGAGTAAAATAGAAAGTTCATCTGTTAAAGGCGTTTGTTATACGAATTCTCACGTTATCTTTATTAAAAAATTGTTAGAAGCGTAAATAACGGAGTAACTATCTCAGTCACGACGTTGAAACTCAGTTCGTCGGTATTTCTTGATAAACGCAGTATTTTTGCATCTGTCTTGGTATAGGTCAGAATAAAATGCAACTTCTGCCGAGGTCTACTGTGACAGAATGGAAGCTGCTGAGGTTTGCATGGTGCGGTTATTGCGTCTGCATGTTAGGGCCAGACGTGCTGTAATAGCACTCTCCGAACCTCCGAGGAAATAAATAGCATTGGCATCGGCTTTTTGCGGTTTTGTTAAAACTGTGTGTCCTTTGGTGGTGTTATTTGAGGATCCAACCAGCCACCAGGCTGAAGTATATTTTTGTTGCTAGTGGCTTTACGTCGCACCGACACAGATAGGTCTTATGGCGACGACGGTATAGAAAAGGGCTAGTTGGAAGGAAGCGGCCATGGCCTTAATTAAGGTACAGCATTTGCCTGGTGTGAAAACGGTAAACCACGGAAAACCATCTTCAGGGCTGCCGACAGTGGGATTCGAACCCACTATCTCCCGGATACAAGCTCACAGGTGCGCCTCTAACCGCACGACCAACTCGCCCGGTGCTGAAGACTTTAACGGACAGAAGGATACAGGTATGAGATAGTGTCAGGTTTTTGATTGATTTTTTTTCAACAAACTCTGTTTGAAACTCCAGATAAACACATAACAACCATTACACCTGGAGTAACTTGTTCAACCTTTAGACAAATACATTTTTCTTGAAAATTGGACAAAAATACAGCGAAGAAAATGACTTAAGGAAATCAAGTGAAAATGAGTGTCTTCAATGTGCTGCCGTTTTCACTACTCTAGGCTAACAGAGTAATGAACAGAATTATCAACAACTAGCATTGTCTGTCGCGGCTGCTTTGCCCGCAGTTGTTTTAATTGTAAAGGCTAGGGATTGTATTAAATAACGATGTGTTCATAAATTCCAAGAATGAATTATAGTTTAATATCTTCTAAAAAATATAAATTTGTTGTTCAAACATTGCACAAATTTAGTATCAAGAACCATACATTATAATAAATATATACATTCAAATGACAGACAGATATTTTACAAAACGATATACTATGCCAGGACCACGTTGTATACGACTTTAGTCAGGTGCTAAAATCAATAAGATTGAAGTAGAACTTACTTCGGAGCAGGCTACATAAAATTGATCATAGAGAAAACAGTCTTATCTTAAATCGACTCCTGCCACTTTCAGTGACAGCCCTTGTGACTTACTGATTGTCATTGCAAAACAGACTTTTATAGGAAGCTGTATCCTTTTGAACTGAAAAAGGGTAGTCAGAATGTATGAGTGGTATACGAGGAATAAAAATTGGTACATCCAATTATAATCGTAGCCTCGACTACGCTTACCTCAGTTGCAATTCAGCCAGCGAGGTAAAAGGTAGTAGAGTGCTGAGTGAGTGATAAGAGTACGAAGTACGAAGACGAGTACGCTAACCGAACAGGGGAGTCTCAGTTGAGCAGTACTGGTGCGTTATAGGCAGGTGGCTGTGTAATTTGAAACCGAGACTCATATTGATGGTCAACAAAAAGTATAATATTATGAAAATGGTGTTAACTTACTCGTGATCGGTAGTAGTGAGTTAAACCCGGACCCTGGACTGTCTTGAGCGATATGGGGAAGTTTAAGGAGGTTAGGAAAGAAGTATGTCAAGTGGATAAAAGCAGGGATATATTAATGGACCAAAATAAGGAATTCAAAGGTTTGAATACCTTCTTAAAAGAATAACTCAGTGACATCAAGGAGAGCCTTTTGAAGAATAAGCTCGAATTTGATGAAATGAAGAATAAAGTCCTGGATTTAGAATAAAGGTTAAGGATGCTTGAGCTAAAGGAACGGACACGAAAGAATGATAGGATGAGAAATATAATGATCTATGGAATGATAGATTAAAAGAATTTTAATAATACGTTGGACAATGTAACTACTTTAGACGGGGTGTACTGAAAGTTGAGTGTAATGGTAGTGACGTTGATAGTGCCTTTACAATAGGGAAAAGTATGGGAAGAAGACCAGTTAAAGTATGCATGGTATCAAGCTTGAACGCCCGAAAGATGTTGAAAAGTGCGAATAACTTGAAAGGATAAAAAACATTGATTAAGAAATAACTTGATCAAGAAGAATTGGAAAATATAAAAATATAACTTTTTCATTTAGGAAGAGCACATCTTTCAGGATTAAAAGAATATATCCCCGGAAATAGATTCATGGTAGGAAGCGATTCGTGGAGCAACCAGTGAAGAGAGTACGGGAGATTAAACAACGTCCTGATGTGTCAGCTACGCGGAAGGTCATTGGAAACGTGAGCGACCATGGCAGACCTGACTCAGCGGTAGTGTGCGTAGCTGAACAAGACGGAACAAGAGGCCGCAATGATTCTGCCATGAATTCAAGACATCATCACCCCAGACAAGTAGTTTCCATGAGGGAAGGCAACTCAGGAAATGAAAGGAGAAAAGTATAAGCCAGAGTTTAATTTTAAAGAATTTCGACTGCAAAAAGGAAGGACAACAGTACTGTTGAAGCAAGTGATTTAGAAGGGGAAATAATTTGTTACCCAGGCGGAACCGCGAATTACGCGGAGTAGACTTGCGAGTCTGGCAGATATACACACGAGCAAATAACTAGACAAAGTAGCGAGAGTAAGAAATGTTGAGGATATATTGTGTAAACTTGGAAATGATGAGGTCGAGGATTAATGAGGGGTAATGAGATTGCGGGAATGATCGTCAACGACAGCAAGATACTAACACGAGGCAAGCCTCATTTCTGCCATTCCAGTGATACCATGGAACATCAAACTTTGCCAAAGAACTGTCCTTCATTTAAATGATGCCTTAATTCCTTCACTTTACGATAAAACATCCTTGAAATTATGTCAGGTCAGTTGTATTGCTTTTGTAGAGGTAATAACTCTTTTTGAATTGATTTCGGCTTAGGATTGCATGTGAAACTTATGAACAAATCTGAACTCTAGCAACAGCGGACGAACATCGTTCCGTCTTGAGCTCGTTCATGCATACGCCTTGGACCTCCAGTGAAAGATGGTGGCACTACTACTATTCTACCCATTTGGTCAGCATGAACATTCTGTCTCCCTACGGAGTTTTTCAGATGAATATAGGTATCTGCTCTAAGCTCCTTCAGATGAAAATTTAATGCCATTCAATTTGTGTCTCCCTTTTCCTTTGCATGCATAGGGATCAAATACTGATTTATTAACGAGTGATATCGCAGTAAATAGTATTTTAGCCATTTATCGTCATGATGCGATAGGCAGAACAACTTGCGGCGAAGACAGATTTGTTGAAAATGCGCTTCGTTTTCGGGTCTGACTGCAGTTCATCTATCGAACATCATTCATCACCGTGGCAGAATGTAAGTGGATGATAAAGAGCGTCATCATTGAAGTTCCCTGATCCGCTTTAGCTAATCGCTGTGGCTCTGAAGAATAGTACCTTGTTTTTCAAAGTGCCGCATAACTTCACTTGGTGTTGGGGAATTGTGGCGATTCCGTGAGTGTTTACAAGCTTTCTCATCATCATCATCATCTGTTTACCCTCCAGGTTCGGTTTTTCCCTCGGACTGAGCGAGGGATCCCACCTCTACCGCCTCAAGGGCAGTGTCCTGGAGCTTCAGACTCTTGGTCGGGGGATACAACTGGGGAGTATGACCAGTACCTCGCCCAGGCGGCCTCACCTGCTAAGCTGAACAGGGGCCTTGTGGAGGGATGGGAAGATTGGAAGGGATAGGCAAGGAAGGGGGAAGGAAGCGGCCGTGGCCTTAAGTTAGGTACCATCCCGGCATTCGCCTGGAGGAGAAGTGGGAAACCACGGAAAACCACTTCCAGGATGGCTGAGGTGGGAATCGAACCCACCTCTACTCAGTTGACCTCCCGAGGCTGAGTGGACCCCGTTCCAGCCCTCGTACCACTTTTCAAATTTCGTGGCAGAGCCGGGAATCGAACCCGGACCTCCGGGGGTGGCAGCTAATCACGCTAACCACTACACCACAGAGGCGGCTACAAGCTTTCTATTAACGTATATTACGACTTAAAACTTACCTCATCTCAATCTGGTAGAACATTATCATTAGCCGTTTTGAAGTCCCTTACATATTTATTGCCACTGTTAATCAATCGCTGTAATTGCTTGACTAACCCCTCCTTAATAGTTAGAAAATCTTAGAGGCGCTTCTTTTTCATCTTCACCGACGAAATAAATTTGCAACTACTGGAACTTGCACTTTAAAAATTAGCATAGAAATGTTTTCTAAAATCTACTTAGCACCAAAATATATAATGTGAAAAAATCCGTTGTATTGTCAAATCCGATGGATGAAAAGGCGATGCTCTGTATCTATATATATAAAAGCAAGTCGGGCTGGAGCGCTGTATATATAAATATTTAAAAATGAAAAAAGACGTGAATTAATGAGGCACTTCCAGAAATCTCAGAAATTTGAAACTTGGTACGAGGGAAACTGATGACCCCAGGATCCCTAGAAAAATCGGAAATTCTCAAAATTCCCTGAAGGGGGCACGCTGGGGGGGCTCAAATTTTGGGCTCAGCATAAGAACACAGTCGTATAGTATATACAAAACGATAACCTATAGGTTTCGTGGGCTTAAAAATTTTCGGGAATTTCCTCATTTTTATCCCCTATCCCCCCAAATCAAGATGGCGGCACAACCTGCCAGACGAGGTAGACAATTGAAATTTGGTGAATATATAGCTTTTGGTCCCTAACGGATGGGAAAATTCCAAGATGTTCAAATTTTTCACTTTTTACCCCCAAAGATATCGAAATATGGAGGCAATTTTAATGACTGTGCAGACATTCCTTTTGAGCTATTTTTTGGCTAAACGGTAAGTCGTATCACAAAACGGATGGCACAATGTCCCTTCAATTCGGAGTGATCTACAACTTTGGTCCTGTGACATTTTGTCGTATCTCTCTCCCTTATACGTTAAATTTGGCCGAATTTCTGGATTGTTCGTAAATTTGGTGATTTTTACAAGTAAATTTCAATGTTTGACACACTTATAGGAATGATAGGATGATCGCGTTAGGTGTGCACATTGGCACGATTAAGGGACATATGTGTACCAAATTTCATGATTCTAGCTTATACATAAGTAGGCAAAATGTAATGTAAAATGTTAAAAATGCACCCAAATTTCACCCTATTCAATATTTGAACTCACTTTACAACCTTAATATGGGAGATACGAGGATATGGTTTAGAAACGAACATTTAGAGCGATAAATGAGGCGTCTGATGGCGCAAACCGTTTCTTAATATCATAAACTGTTTAGGAGATATGATTCTCGAAGTGGAAGTCTGCACTTTTCAACGTGCTCATGCTTAACCGTCATCTATATATATAAAAGCAAGTCGGGCTGGAGCGATGTATATATAAATATTTAAAAATGAAAAAAGACGTGAATTAATGAGGCACTTCCAGAAATCTCAGAAATTTGAAACTTGGTACGAGGGAAACTGATGACCCCAGGATCCCTAGAAAAATCGGAAATTCTCAAAATTCCCTGAAGGGGGCACGCTGGGGGGGCTCAAATTTTGGGCTCAGCATAAGAACACAGTTGTATAGTATATCCAAAACGATAACCTATAGGTTTCGTGGGCTTAAAAATTTTCGGGAATTTCCTCATTTTTGTCCCCTATCCCCCCAAATCAAGATGGCGGCACAACCTGCCAGACGAGGTAGACAATTGAAATTTGGTGAATATATAGCTTTAGGTCCCTAACGGATGGGAAAATTCCAAGATGTTCAAATTTTTCACTTTTTACCCCCAAAGATATCGAAATATGGAGGCAATTTTAATGACTGTGCAGACATTCCTTTTGAGCTATTTTTTGGCTAAACGGTAAGTCGTATCACAAAACGGATGGCACAATGTCCCTTCAATTCGGAGTGATCTACAACTTTTGTCCTGTGACATTTTGTCGTATCTCTCTCCCTTATAAGTTAAATTTGGCCGTATTTCTGGATTGTTCGTAAATTTGGTGATTTTTACAAGTAAATTTCAATGTTTGACACACTTATAAGAATGATAGGATGATCGCGTTAGGTGTGCACATTGGCGCGATTAAGGGACATATGTGTACCAAATTTCATGATTCTAGCTTATACATAAGTAGGCAAAATGTAATGTAAAATGTTAAAAATGCACCCAAATTTCACCCTATTCAATATTTGAACTCAATTTACCCCCTTAATATGGGAGATACGAGGATATGGTTTAGAAACAAACATTTAGAGCCATAAATGAGGCGTCTGATGGCGCAAACCGTTTCTTAATATCATAAACCGTTTAGGAGATATGATTCTCGAAGTGGAAGTCTGCACTTTTCAACGTGCTCATGCTTATCCGTCATCTATATATATAAAAGCAAGTCGGGCTGGAGCGATGTATATATAAATATTTAAAAATGAAAAAAGACGTGAATTAATGAGGCACTTCCAGAAATCTCAGAAATTTGAAACTTGGTACGAGGGAAACTGATGACCCCAATCCCTAGAAAAATCGGAAATTCTCAAAATTCCCTGAAGGGGGCACGCTGGGGGGGCTCAAATTTTGGGCTCAGCATAAGAACACAGTCGTATAGTATATCCAAAACGATAACCTATAGGTTTCGTGGGCTTAAAAATTTTCGGGACTTTCCTCATTTTTATCTCCTATCCCCCCAAATCAAGATAGCGGCACTACCTGCCAGACGAGGTAGACAATTGAAATTTGGTGAATATATAGCTTTTGGTCCCTAACGGACGGGAAAATTCCAAGATGTTCAAATTTTTCACTTTTTACCCCCAAAGATATCGAAATATGGAGGCAATTTTAATGACTGTGCAGACATTCCTTTTGAGCTATTTTTTGGCTAAACGGTAAGTCGTATCACAAAACGGATGGCACAATGTCCCTTCAATTCGGAGTGATCTACAACTTTGGTCCTGTGACATTTTGTCGTATCTCTCTCCCTGATACGTTAAATTTGGCCGTATTTCCGGATTGTTCGTAAATTTGGTGATTTTTACAAGTAAATTGCAATGTTTGACACACTTATAAGAATGATAGGATGATCGCGTTAGGTGTGCACATTGGCACGATTAAGGGACATAGGTGTACCAAATTTCATGATTCTAGCTTATACATAAGTAGGCAAAATGTAATGTAAAATGTTAAAAATGCACCCAAATTTCACCCTATTCAACATTTGAACTCAATTTACCCCCTTAATATGGGAGATACGAGGATATGGTTTAGAAACAAACATTTAGATCGATAAATGAGGCGTCTGATGGCGCAAACCGTTTCTTAATATCATAAACCGTTTAGGAGATATGAATCTCGAAGTGGAAGTCTGCACTTTTCAACGTGCTCATGCTTATCCGTCATCTATATATATAAAAGCAAGTCGGGCTGGAGCGATGTATATATAAATATTTAAAAATGAAAAAAGACGTGAATTAATGAGGCACTTCCAGAAATCTCAGAAATTTGAAACTTGGTACGAGGGAAACTGATGACCCCAGGATCCCTAGAAAAATCGGAAATTCTCAAAATTCCCTGAAGGGGGCACGCTGGGGGGGCTCAAATTTTGGGCTCAGCATAAGAACACAGTCGTATAGTATATCCAAAACGATAACCTATAGGTTTCGTGGGCTTAAAAATTTTCGGGAATTTCCTCATTTTTATCCCCTATCCCCCCAAATCAAAATGGCGGCACAACCTGCCAGACGAGGTAGACAATTGAAATTTGATGAATATATAGCTTTTGGTCCCTAACGGACGGGAAAATTCCAAGATGTTCAAATTTTTCACTTTTTACCCCCAAAGATATCGAAATATGGAGGCAATTTTAATGACTGTGCAGACATTCCTTTTGAGCTATTTTTTGGCTAAACGGTAAGTCGTATCACAAAACGGATGGCACAATGTCCCTTCAATTCGGAGTGATCTACAACTTTGGTCCTGTGACATTTTGTCGTATCTCTCTCCCTGATACGTTAAATTTGGCCGTATTTCTGGATTGTTCGTAAATTTGGTGATTTTTACAAGTAAATTGCAATGTTTGACACACTTATAAGAATGATAGGATGATCGCGTTAGGTGTGCACATTGGCACGATTAAGGGACATATGTGTACCAAATTTCATGATTCTAGCTTATACATAAGTAGGCAAAATGTAATGTAAAATGTTAAAAATGCACCCAAATTTCACCCTATTCAACATTTGAACTCAATTTACCCCCTTAATATGGGAGATACGAGGATATGGTTTAGAAACAAACATTTAGATCGATAAATGAGGCGTCTGATGGCGCACACCGTTTCTTAATATCATAAACCGTTTAGGAGATATGAATCTCGAAGTGGAAGTCTGCACTTTTCAACGTGCTCATGCTTATCCGTCATCTATATATATAAAAGCAAGTCGGGCTGGAGCGATGTATATATAAATATTTAAAAATGAAAAAAGACGAGAATTAATGAGGCACATCCAGAAATCTCAGAAATTTGAAACTTGGTACGAGGGAAACTGATGACCCCAGGATCCCTAGAAAAATCGGAAATTCTCAAAATTCCCTGAAGGGGGCACGCTGGGGGGGCTCAAATTTTGGGCTCAGCATAAGAACACAGTCGTATAGTATATCCAAAACGATAACCTATAGGTTTCGTGGGCTTAAAAATTTTCGGGAATTTCCTCATTTTTATCCCCTATCCCCCCAAATCAAAATGGCGGCACAACCTGCCAGACGAGGTAGACAATTGAAATTTGGTGAATATATAGCTTTTGGTCCCTAACGGACGGGAAAATTCCAAGATGTTCAAATTTTTCACTTTTTACCCCCAAAGATATCGAAATATGGAGGCAATTTTAATGACTGTGCAGACATTCCTTTTGAGCTATTTTTTGGCTAAACGGTAAGTCGTATCACAAAACGGATGGCACAATGTCCCTTCAATTCGGAGTGATCTACAACTTTGGTCCTGTGACATTTTGTCGTATCTCTCTCCCTGATACGTTAAATTTGGCCGTATTTCTGGATTGTTCGTAAATTTGGTGATTTTTACAAGTAAATTGCAATGTTTGACACACTTATAAGAATGATAGGATAATCGCGTTAGGTGTGCACATTGGCACAATTAAGAGACATATGTGTACCAAATTTCATGATTCTAGCTTATACATAAGTAGGCAAAATGTAATGTAAAATGTTAAAAATGCACCCAAATTTCACCCTATTCAATATTTGAACTCAATTTACCCCCTTAATATGGGAGATACGAGGATATGGTTTAGAAACAAACATTTAGAGCGATAAATGAGGCGTCTGATGGCGCAAACCGTTTCTTAATATCATAAACCGTTTAGGAGATATGATTCTCGAAGTGGAAGTCTGCACTTTTCAACGTGCTCATGCTTATCCGTCATCTATATATATAAAAGCAAGTCGGGCTGGAGCGCTGTATATATAAATATTTAAAAATGAAAAAAGACGTGAATTAATGAGGCACTTCCAGAAATCTCAGAAATTTGAAACTTGGTACGAGGGAAACTGATGACCCCAGGATCCCTAGAAAAATCGGAAATTCTCAAAATTCCCTGAAGGGGGCACGCTGGGGGGGCTCAAATTTTGGGCTCAGCATAAGAACACAGTCGTATAGTATATCCAAAACGATAACCTATAGGTTTCGTGGGCTTAAAAATTTTCGGGAATTTCCTCATTTTTATCCCCTATCCCCCCAAATCAAGATGGCGGCACAACCTGCCAGACGAGGTAGACAATTGAAATTTGGTGAATATATAGCTTTTGGTCCCTAACGGATGGGAAAATTCCGAGATGTTCAAATTTTTCACTTTTTACCCCCAAAGATATCGAAATATGGAGGCAATTTTAATGACTGTGCAGACATTCCTTTTGAGCTATTTTTTCGCTAAACGGTAAGTCGTATCACAAAACGGATGGCACAATGTCCCTTCAATTCGGAGTGATCTACAACTTTGGTCCTGTGACATTTTGTCGTATCTCTCTCCCTTATACGTTAAATTTGGCCGAATTTCTGGATTGTTCGTAAATTTGGTGATTTTTACAAGTAAATTTCAATGTTTGACACACTTATAGGAATGATAGGATGATCGCGTTAGGTGTGCACATTGGCACGATTAAGGGACATATGTGTACCAAATTTCATGATTCTAGCTTATACATAAGTAGGCAAAATGTAATGTAAAATGTTAAAAATGCACCCAAATTTCACCCTATTCAATATTTGAACTCACCTTACCCCCTTAATATGGGAGATACGAGGATATGGTTTAGAAACGAACATTTAGAGCGATAAATGAGGCGTCTGATGGCGCACACCGTTTCTTAATATCATAAACCGTTTAGGAGATATGAATCTCGAAGTGGAAGTCTGCACTTTTCAACGTGCTCATGCTTATCCGTCATCTATATATATAAAAGCAAGTCGGGCTGGAGCGATGTATATATAAATATTTAAAAATGAAAAAAGACGAGAATTAATGAGGCACATCCAGAAATCTCAGAAATTTGAAACTTGGTACGAGGGAAACTGATGACCCCAGGATCCCTAGAAAAATCGGAAATTCTCAAAATTCCCTGAAGGGGGCACGCTGGGGGGGCTCAAATTTTGGGCTCAGCATAAGAACACAGTCGTATAGTATATCCAAAACGATAACCTATAGGTTTCGTGGGCTTAAAAATTTTCGGGAATTTCCTCATTTTTATCCCCTATCCCCCCAAATCAAAATGGCGGCACAACCTGCCAGACGAGGTAGACAATTGAAATTTGGTGAATATATAGCTTTTGGTCCCTAACGGACGGGAAAATTCCAAGATGTTCAAATTTTTCACTTTTTACCCCCAAAGATATCGAAATATGGAGGCAATTTTAATGACTGTGCAGACATTCCTTTTGAGCTATTTTTTGGCTAAACGGTAAGTCGTATCACAAAACGGATGGCACAATGTCCCTTCAATTCGGAGTGATCTACAACTTTGGTCCTGTGACATTTTGTCGTATCTCTCTCCCTGATACGTTAAATTTGGCCGTATTTCTGGATTGTTCGTAAATTTGGTGATTTTTACAAGTAAATTGCAATGTTTGACACACTTATAAGAATGATAGGATAATCGCGTTAGGTGTGCACATTGGCACAATTAAGAGACATATGTGTACCAAATTTCATGATTCTAGCTTATACATAAGTAGGCAAAATGTAATGTAAAATGTTAAAAATGCACCCAAATTTCACCCTATTCAATATTTGAACTCAATTTACCCCCTTAATATGGGAGATACGAGGATATGGTTTAGAAACAAACATTTAGAGCGATAAATGAGGCGTCTGATGGCGCAAACCGTTTCTTAATATCATAAACCGTTTAGGAGATATGATTCTCGAAGTGGAAGTCTGCACTTTTCAACGTGCTCATGCTTATCCGTCATCTATATATATAAAAGCAAGTCGGGCTGGAGCGCTGTATATATAAATATTTAAAAATGAAAAAAGACGTGAATTAATGAGGCACTTCCAGAAATCTCAGAAATTTGAAACTTGGTACGAGGGAAACTGATGACCCCAGGATCCCTAGAAAAATCGGAAATTCTCAAAATTCCCTGAAGGGGGCACGCTGGGGGGGCTCAAATTTTGGGCTCAGCATAAGAACACAGTCGTATAGTATATCCAAAACGATAACCTATAGGTTTCGTGGGCTTAAAAATTTTCGGGAATTTCCTCATTTTTATCCCCTATCCCCCCAAATCAAGATGGCGGCACAACCTGCCAGACGAGGTAGACAATTGAAATTTGGTGAATATATAGCTTTTGGTCCCTAACGGATGGGAAAATTCCGAGATGTTCAAATTTTTCACTTTTTACCCCCAAAGATATCGAAATATGGAGGCAATTTTAATGACTGTGCAGACATTCCTTTTGAGCTATTTTTTGGCTAAACGGTAAGTCGTATCACAAAACGGATGGCACAATGTCCCTTCAATTCGGAGTGATCTACAACTTTGGTCCTGTGACATTTTGTCGTATCTCTCTCCCTTATACGTTAAATTTGGCCGAATTTCTGGATTGTTCGTAAATTTGGTGATTTTTACAAGTAAATTTCAATGTTTGACACACTTATAGGAATGATAGGATGATCGCGTTAGGTGTGCACATTGGCACGATTAAGGGACATATGTGTACCAAATTTCATGATTCTAGCTTATACATAAGTAGGCAAAATGTAATGTAAAATGTTAAAAATGCACCCAAATTTCACCCTATTCAATATTTGAACTCACTTTACCCCCTTAATATGGGAGATACGAGGATATGGTTTAGAAACGAACATTTAGAGCGATAAATGAGGCGTCTGATGGCGCAAACCGTTTCTTAATATCATAAACCGTTTAGGAGATATGATTCTCGAAGTGGAAGTCTGCACTTTTCAACGTGCTCATGCTTAACCGTCATCTATATATATAAAAGCAAGTCGGGCTGGAGCGATGTATATATAAATATTTAAAAATGAAAAAAGACGTGAATTAATGGGGCACTTCCAGAAATCTCAGAAATTTGAAACTTGGTACGAGGGAAACTGATGACCCCAGGATCCCTAGAAAAATCGGAAATTCTCAAAATTCCCTGAAGGGGGCACGCTGGGGGGGCTCAAATTTTGGGCTCAGCATAAGAACACAGTCGTATAGTATATCCAAAACGATAACCTATAGGTTTCGTGGGCTTAAAAATTTTCGGGAATTTCCTCATTTTTGTCCCCTATCCCCCCAAATCAAGATGGCGGCACAACCTGCCAGACGAGGTAGACAATTGAAATTTGGTGAATATATAGATATTTAAAAATGAAAAAAGACGTGAATTAATGGGGCACTTCCAGAAATCTCAGAAATTTGAAACTTGGTACGAGGGAAACTGATGACCCCAGGATCCCTAGAAAAATCGGAAATTCTCAAAATTCCCTGAAGGGGGCACGCTGGGGGGGCTCAAATTTTGGGCTCAGCATAAGAACACAGTCGTATAGTATATCCAAAACGATAACCTATAGGTTTCGTGGGCTTAAAAATTTTCGGGAATTTCCTCATTTTTATCCCCTATCCCCCCAAATCAAGATGGCGGCACAACCTGCCAGACGAGGTAGACAATTGAAATTTGGTGAATATATAGCTTTTGGTCCCTAACGGATGGGAAAATTCCAAGATGTTCAAATTTTTCACTTTTTACCCCCAAAGATATCGAAATATGGAGGCAATTTTAATGACTGTGCAGACATTCCTTTTGAGCTATTTTTTGGCTAAACGGTAAGTCGTATCACAAAACGGATGGCACAATGTCCCTTCAATTCGGAGTGATCTACAACTTTGGTCCTGTGACATTTTGTCGTATCTCTCTCCCTGATACGTTAAATTTGGCCGTATTTCTGGATTGTTCGTAAATTTGGTGATTTTTACAAGTAAATTGCAATGTTTGACACACTTATAAGAATGATAGGATGATCGCGTTAGGTGTGCACATTGGCACGATTAAGGGACATATGTGTACCAAATTTCATGATTCTAGCTTATACATAAGTAGGCAAAATGTAATGTAAAATGTTAAAAATGCACCCAAATTTCACCCTATTCAACATTTGAACTCAATTTACCCCCTTAATATGGGAGATACGAGGATATGGTTTAGAAACAAACATTTAGATCGATAAATGAGGCGTCTGATGGCGCACACCGTTTCTTAATATCATAAACCGTTTAGGAGATATGAATCTCGAAGTGGAAGTCTGCACTTTTCAACGTGCTCATGCTTATCCGTCATCTATATATATAAAAGCAAGTCGGGCTGGAGCGATGTATATATAAATATTTAAAAATGAAAAAAGACGAGAATTAATGAGGCACATCCAGAAATCTCAGAAATTTGAAACTTGGTACGAGGGAAACTGATGACCCCAGGATCCCTAGAAAAATCGGAAATTCTCAAAATTCCCTGAAGGGGGCACGCTGGGGGGGCTCAAATTTTGGGCTCAGCATAAGAACACAGTCGTATAGTATATCCAAAACGATAACCTATAGGTTTCGTGGGCTTAAAAATTTTCGGGAATTTCCTCATTTTTATCCCCTATCCCCCCAAATCAAAATGGCGGCACAACCTGCCAGACGAGGTAGACAATTGAAATTTGGTGAATATATAGCTTTTGGTCCCTAACGGACGGGAAAATTCCAAGATGTTCAAATTTTTCACTTTTTACCCCCAAAGATATCGAAATATGGAGGCAATTTTAATGACTGTGCAGACATTCCTTTTGAGCTATTTTTTGGCTAAACGGTAAGTCGTATCACAAAACGGATGGCACAATGTCCCTTCAATTCGGAGTGATCTACAACTTTGGTCCTGTGACATTTTGTCGTATCTCTCTCCCTGATACGTTAAATTTGGCCGTATTTCTGGATTGTTCGTAAATTTGGTGATTTTTACAAGTAAATTGCAATGTTTGACACACTTATAAGAATGATAGGATAATCGCGTTAGGTGTGCACATTGGCACAATTAAGAGACATATGTGTACCAAATTTCATGATTCTAGCTTATACATAAGTAGGCAAAATGTAATGTAAAATGTTAAAAATGCACCCAAATTTCACCCTATTCAATATTTGAACTCAATTTACCCCCTTAATATGGGAGATACGAGGATATGGTTTAGAAACAAACATTTAGAGCGATAAATGAGGCGTCTGATGGCGCAAACCGTTTCTTAATATCATAAACCGTTTAGGAGATATGATTCTCGAAGTGGAAGTCTGCACTTTTCAACGTGCTCATGCTTATCCGTCATCTATATATATAAAAGCAAGTCGGGCTGGAGCGCTGTATATATAAATATTTAAAAATGAAAAAAGACGTGAATTAATGAGGCACTTCCAGAAATCTCAGAAATTTGAAACTTGGTACGAGGGAAACTGATGACCCCAGGATCCCTAGAAAAATCGGAAATTCTCAAAATTCCCTGAAGGGGGCACGCTGGGGGGGCTCAAATTTTGGGCTCAGCATAAGAACACAGTCGTATAGTATATCCAAAACGATAACCTATAGGTTTCGTGGGCTTAAAAATTTTCGGGAATTTCCTCATTTTTATCCCCTATCCCCCCAAATCAAGATGGCGGCACAACCTGCCAGACGAGGTAGACAATTGAAATTTGGTGAATATATAGCTTTTGGTCCCTAACGGATGGGAAAATTCCGAGATGTTCAAATTTTTCACTTTTTACCCCCAAAGATATCGAAATATGGAGGCAATTTTAATGACTGTGCAGACATTCCTTTTGAGCTATTTTTTGGCTAAACGGTAAGTCGTATCACAAAACGGATGGCACAATGTCCCTTCAATTCGGAGTGATCTACAACTTTGGTCCTGTGACATTTTGTCGTATCTCTCTCCCTTATACGTTAAATTTGGCCGAATTTCTGGATTGTTCGTAAATTTGGTGATTTTTACAAGTAAATTTCAATGTTTGACACACTTATAGGAATGATAGGATGATCGCGTTAGGTGTGCACATTGGCACGATTAAGGGACATATGTGTACCAAATTTCATGATTCTAGCTTATACATAAGTAGGCAAAATGTAATGTAAAATGTTAAAAATGCACCCAAATTTCACCCTATTCAATATTTGAACTCACTTTACCCCCTTAATATGGGAGATACGAGGATATGGTTTAGAAACGAACATTTAGAGCGATAAATGAGGCGTCTGATGGCGCAAACCGTTTCTTAATATCATAAACCGTTTAGGAGATATGATTCTCGAAGTGGAAGTCTGCACTTTTCAACGTGCTCATGCTTAACCGTCATCTATATATATAAAAGCAAGTCGGGCTGGAGCGATGTATATATAAATATTTAAAAATGAAAAAAGACGTGAATTAATGGGGCACTTCCAGAAATCTCAGAAATTTGAAACTTGGTACGAGGGAAACTGATGACCCCAGGATCCCTAGAAAAATCGGAAATTCTCAAAATTCCCTGAAGGGGGCACGCTGGGGGGGCTCAAATTTTGGGCTCAGCATAAGAACACAGTCGTATAGTATATCCAAAACGATAACCTATAGGTTTCGTGGGCTTAAAAATTTTCGGGAATTTCCTCATTTTTGTCCCCTATCCCCCCAAATCAAGATGGCGGCACAACCTGCCAGACGAGGTAGACAATTGAAATTTGGTGAATATATAGATATTTAAAAATGAAAAAAGACGTGAATTAATGGGGCACTTCCAGAAATCTCAGAAATTTGAAACTTGGTACGAGGGAAACTGATGACCCCAGGATCCCTAGAAAAATCGGAAATTCTCAAAATTCCCTGAAGGGGGCACGCTGGGGGGGCTCAAATTTTGGGCTCAGCATAAGAACACAGTCGTATAGTATATCCAAAACGATAACCTATAGGTTTCGTGGGCTTAAAAATTTTCGGGAATTTCCTCATTTTTATCCCCTATCCCCCCAAATCAAGATGGCGGCACAACCTGCCAGACGAGGTAGACAATTGAAATTTGGTGAATATATAGCTTTTGGTCCCTAACGGATGGGAAAATTCCAAGATGTTCAAATTTTTCACTTTTTACCCCCAAAGATATCGAAATATGGAGGCAATTTTAATGACTGTGCAGACATTCTTTTTGAGCTATTTTTTGGCTAAACGGTAAGTCGTATCACAAAACGGATGGCACAATGTCCCTTCAATTCGGAGTGATCTACAACTTTGGTCCTGTGACATTTTGTCGTATCTCTCTCCCTGATACGTTAAATTTGGCCGTATTTCTGGATTGTTCGTAAATTTGGTGATTTTTACAAGTAAATTGCAATGTTTGACACACTTATAAGAATGATAGGATGATCGCGTTAGGTGTGCACATTGGCACGATTAAGGGACATATGTGTACCAAATTTCATGATTCTAGCTTATACATAAGTAGGCAAAATGTAATGTAAAATGTTAAAAATGCACCCAAATTTCACCCTATTCAACATTTGAACTCAATTTACCCCCTTAATATGGGAGATACGAGGATATGGTTTAGAAACAAACATTTAGATCGATAAATGAGGCGTCTGATGGCGCACACCGTTTCTTAATATCATAAACCGTTTAGGGGATATGAATCTCGAAGTGGAAGTCTGCACTTTTCAACGTGCTCATGCTTATCCGTCATCTATATATATATAAAAGCAAGTCGGGCTGGAGCGATGTATATATAAATATTTAAAAATGAAAAAAGACGAGAATTAATGAGGCACATCCAGAAATCTCAGAAATTTGAAACTTGGTACGAGGGAAACTGATGACCCCAGGATCCCTAGAAAAATCGGAAATTCTCAAAATTCCCTGAAGGGGGCACGCTGGGGGGGCTCAAATTTTGGGCTCAGCATAAGAACACAGTCGTATAGTATATCCAAAACGATAACCTATAGGTTTCGTGGGCTTAAAAATTTTCGGGAATTTCCTCATTTTTATCCCCTATCCCCCCAAATCAAAATGGCGGCACAACCTGCCAGACGAGGTAGACAATTGAAATTTGGTGAATATATAGCTTTTGGTCCCTAACGGACGGGAAAATTCCAAGATGTTCAAATTTTTCACTTTTTACCCCCAAAGATATCGAAATATGGAGGCAATTTTAATGACTGTGCAGACATTCCTTTTGAGCTATTTTTTGGCTAAACGGTAAGTCGTATCACAAAACGGATGGCACAATGTCCCTTCAATTCGGAGTGATCTACAACTTTGGTCCTGTGACATTTTGTCGTATCTCTCTCCCTGATACGTTAAATTTGGCCGTATTTCTGGATTGTTCGTAAATTTGGTGATTTTTACAAGTAAATTGCAATGTTTGACACACTTATAAGAATGATAGGATAATCGCGTTAGGTGTGCACATTGGCACAATTAAGAGACATATGTGTACCAAATTTCATGATTCTAGCTTATACATAAGTAGGCAAAATGTAATGTAAAATGTTAAAAATGCACCCAAATTTCACCCTATTCAATATTTGAACTCAATTTACCCCCTTAATATGGGAGATACGAGGATATGGTTTAGAAACAAACATTTAGAGCGATAAATGAGGCGTCTGATGGCGCAAACCGTTTCTTAATATCATAAACCGTTTAGGAGATATGATTCTCGAAGTGGAAGTCTGCACTTTTCAACGTGCTCATGCTTATCCGTCATCTATATATATAAAAGCAAGTCGGGCTGGAGCGCTGTATATATAAATATTTAAAAATGAAAAAAGACGTGAATTAATGAGGCACTTCCAGAAATCTCAGAAATTTGAAACTTGGTACGAGGGAAACTGATGACCCCAGGATCCCTAGAAAAATCGGAAATTCTCAAAATTCCCTGAAGGGGGCACGCTGGGGGGGCTCAAATTTTGGGCTCAGCATAAGAACACAGTCGTATAGTATATCCAAAACGATAACCTATAGGTTTCGTGGGCTTAAAAATTTTCGGGAATTTCCTCATTTTTATCCCCTATCCCCCCAAATCAAGATGGCGGCACAACCTGCCAGACGAGGTAGACAATTGAAATTTGGTGAATATATAGCTTTTGGTCCCTAACGGATGGGAAAATTCCGAGATGTTCAAATTTTTCACTTTTTACCCCCAAAGATATCGAAATATGGAGGCAATTTTAATGACTGTGCAGACATTCCTTTTGAGCTATTTTTTCGCTAAACGGTAAGTCGTATCACAAAACGGATGGCACAATGTCCCTTCAATTCGGAGTGATCTACAACTTTGGTCCTGTGACATTTTGTCGTATCTCTCTCCCTTATACGTTAAATTTGGCCGAATTTCTGGATTGTTCGTAAATTTGGTGATTTTTACAAGTAAATTTCAATGTTTGACACACTTATAGGAATGATAGGATGATCGCGTTAGGTGTGCACATTGGCACGATTAAGGGACATATGTGTACCAAATTTCATGATTCTAGCTTATACATAAGTAGGCAAAATGTAATGTAAAATGTTAAAAATGCACCCAAATTTCACCCTATTCAATATTTGAACTCACTTTACCCCCTTAATATGGGAGATACGAGGATATGGTTTAGAAACGAACATTTAGAGCGATAAATGAGGCGTCTGATGGCGCACACCGTTTCTTAATATCATAAACCGTTTAGGAGATATGAATCTCGAAGTGGAAGTCTGCACTTTTCAACGTGCTCATGCTTATCCGTCATCTATATATATAAAAGCAAGTCGGGCTGGAGCGATGTATATATAAATATTTAAAAATGAAAAAAGACGAGAATTAATGAGGCACATCCAGAAATCTCAGAAATTTGAAACTTGGTACGAGGGAAACTGATGACCCCAGGATCCCTAGAAAAATCGGAAATTCTCAAAATTCCCTGAAGGGGGCACGCTGGGGGGGCTCAAATTTTGGGCTCAGCATAAGAACACAGTCGTATAGTATATCCAAAACGATAACCTATAGGTTTCGTGGGCTTAAAAATTTTCGGGAATTTCCTCATTTTTATCCCCTATCCCCCCAAATCAAGATGGCGGCACAACCTGCCAGACGAGGTAGACAATTGAAATTTGGTGAATATATAGCTTTTGGTCCCTAACGGATGGGAAAATTCCGAGATGTTCAAATTTTTCACTTTTTACCCCCAAAGATATCGAAATATGGAGGCAATTTTAATGACTGTGCAGACATTCCTTTTGAGCTATTTTTTGGCTAAACGGTAAGTCGTATCACAAAACGGATGGCACAATGTCCCTTCAATTCGGAGTGATCTACAACTTTGGTCCTGTGACATTTTGTCGTATCTCTCTCCCTTATACGTTAAATTTGGCCGAATTTCTGGATTGTTCGTAAATTTGGTGATTTTTACAAGTAAATTTCAATGTTTGACACACTTATAGGAATGATAGGATGATCGCGTTAGGTGTGCACATTGGCACGATTAAGGGACATATGTGTACCAAATTTCATGATTCTAGCTTATACATAAGTAGGCAAAATGTAATGTAAAATGTTAAAAATGCACCCAAATTTCACCCTATTCAATATTTGAACTCACTTTACCCCCTTAATATGGGAGATACGAGGATATGGTTTAGAAACGAACATTTAGAGCGATAAATGAGGCGTCTGATGGCGCAAACCGTTTCTTAATATCATAAACCGTTTAGGAGATATGATTCTCGAAGTGGAAGTCTGCACTTTTCAACGTGCTCATGCTTAACCGTCATCTATATATATAAAAGCAAGTCGGGCTGGAGCGATGTATATATAAATATTTAAAAATGAAAAAAGACGTGAATTAATGGGGCACTTCCAGAAATCTCAGAAATTTGAAACTTGGTACGAGGGAAACTGATGACCCCAGGATCCCTAGAAAAATCGGAAATTCTCAAAATTCCCTGAAGGGGGCACGCTGGGGGGGCTCAAATTTTGGGCTCAGCATAAGAACACAGTCGTATAGTATATCCAAAACGATAACCTATAGGTTTCGTGGGCTTAAAAATTTTCGGGAATTTCCTCATTTTTGTCCCCTATCCCCCCAAATCAAGATGGCGGCACAACCTGCCAGACGAGGTAGACAATTGAAATTTGGTGAATATATAGATATTTAAAAATGAAAAAAGACGTGAATTAATGGGGCACTTCCAGAAATCTCAGAAATTTGAAACTTGGTACGAGGGAAACTGATGACCCCAGGATCCCTAGAAAAATCGGAAATTCTCAAAATTCCCTGAAGGGGGCACGCTGGGGGGGCTCAAATTTTGGGCTCAGCATAAGAACACAGTCGTATAGTATATCCAAAACGATAACCTATAGGTTTCGTGGGCTTAAAAATTTTCGGGAATTTCCTCATTTTTATCCCCTATCCCCCCAAATCAAGATGGCGGCACAACCTGCCAGACGAGGTAGACAATTGAAATTTGGTGAATATATAGCTTTTGGTCCCTAACGGATGGGAAAATTCCAAGATGTTCAAATTTTTCACTTTTTACCCCCAAAGATATCGAAATATGGAGGCAATTTTAATGACTGTGCAGACATTCCTTTTGAGCTATTTTTTGGCTAAACGGTAAGTCGTATCACAAAACGGATGGCACAATGTCCCTTCAATTCGGAGTGATCTACAACTTTGGTCCTGTGACATTTTGTCGTATCTCTCTCCCTTATACGTTAAATTTGGCCGAATTTCTGGATTGTTCGTAAATTTGGTGATTTTTACAAGTAAATTTCAATGTTTGACACACTTATAGGAATGATAGGATGATCGCGTTAGGTGTGCACATTGGCACGATTAAGGGACATATGTGTACCAAATTTCATGATTCTAGCTTATACATAAGTAGGCAAAATGTAATGTAAAATGTTAAAAATGCACCCAAATTTCACCCTATTCAATATTTGAACTCACTTTACCCCCTTAATATGGGAGATACGAGGATATGGTTTAGAAACGAACATTTAGAGCGATAAATGAGGCGTCTGATGGCGCAAACCGTTTCTTAATATCATAACCCGTTTAGGAGATATGATTCTCGAAGTGGAAGTCTGCACTTTTCAACGTGCTCATGCTTAACCGTCATCTAAACAAGTCGGGCTGGAGCGATGTATATATAAATATTTAAAAATGAAAAAAGACGTGAATTAATGAGGCACTTCCAGAAATCTCAGAAATTTGAAACTTGGTACGAGGGAAACTGATGACCCCAGGATCCCTAGAAAAATCGGAAATTCTCAAAATTCCCTGAAGGGGGCACGCTGGGGGGGCTCAAATTTTGGGCTCAGCATAAGAACACAGTCGTATAGTATATCCAAAACGATAACCTATAGGTTTCGTGGGCTTAAAAATTTTCGGGAATTTCCTCATTTTTGTCCCCTATCCCCCCAAATCAAGATGGCGGCACAACCTGCCAGACGAGGTAGACAATTGAAATTTGGTGAATATATAGATATTTAAAAATGAAAAAAGACGTGAATTAATGAGGCACTTCCAGAAATCTCAGAAATTTGAAACTTGGTACGAGGGAAACTGATGACCCCAGGATCCCTAGAAAAATCGGAAATTCTCAAAATTCCCTGAAGGGGGCACGCTGGGGGGGCTCAAATTTTGGGCTCAGCATAAGAACACAGTCGTATAGTATATCCAAAACGATAACCTATAGGTTTCGTGGGCTTAAAAATTTTCGGGAATTTCCTCATTTTTATCCCCTATCCCCCCAAATCAAGATGGCGGCACAACCTGCCAGACGAGGTAGACAATTGAAATTTGGTGAATATATAGCTTTTGGTCCCTAACGGATGGGAAAATTCCAAGATGTTCAAATTTTTCACTTTTTACCCCCAAAGATATCGAAATATGGAGGCAATTTTAATGACTGTGCAGACATTCCTTTTGAGCTATTTTTTGGCTAAACGGTAAGTCGTATCACAAAACGGATGGCACAATGTCCCTTCAATTCGGAGTGATCTACAACTTTGGTCCTGTGACATTTTGTCGTATCTCTCTCCCTTATACGTTAAATTTGGCCGTATTTCTGGATTGTTCGTAAATTTGGTGATTTTTACAAGTAAATTTCAATGTTTGACACACTTATAGGAATGATAGGATGATCGCGTTAGGTGTGCACATTGGCACGATTAAGGGACATATGTGTACCAAATTTCATGATTCTAGCTTATACATAAGTAGGCAAAATGTAATGTAAAATGTTAAAAATGCACCCAAATTTCACCCTATTCAATATTTGAACTCACTTTACCCCCTTAATATGGGAGATACGAGGATATGGTTTAGAAACAAACATTTAGAGCGATAAATGAGGCGTCTGATGGCGCAAACCGTGTCTTAATATCATAAACCGTTTAGGAGATATGATTCTCGAAGTGGAAGTCTGCACTTTTCAACGTGCTCATGCTTAACCGTCATCTATATATATAAAAGCAAGTCGGGCTGGAGCGCTGTATATATAAATATTTAAAAATGAAAAAAGACGTGAATTAATGAGGCACTTCCAGAAATCTCAGAAATTTGAAACTTGGTACGAGGGAAACTGATGACCCCAGGATCCCTAGAAAAATCGGAAATTCTCAAAATTCCCTGAAGGGGGCACGCTGGGGGGGCTCAAATTTTGGGCTCAGCATAAGAACACAGTCGTATAGTATATCCAAAACGATAACCTATAGGTTTCGTGGGCTTAAAAATTTTCGGGAATTTCCTCATTTTTATCCCCTATCCCCCCAAATCAAAATGGCGGCACAACCTGCCAGACGAGGTAGACAATTGAAATTTGGTGAATATATAGCTTTTGGTCCCTAACGGATGGGAAAATTCCAAGATGTTCAAATTTTTCACTTTTTACCCCCAAAGATATCGAAATATGGAGGCAATTTTAATGACTGTGCAGACATTCCTTTTGAGCTATTTTTTGGCTAAACGGTAAGTCGTATCACAAAACGGATGGCACAATGTCCCTTCAATTCGGAGTGATCTACAACTTTGGTCCTGTGACATTTTGTCGTATCTCTCTCCCTTATACGTTAAATTTGGCCGAATTTCTGGATTGTTCGTAAATTTGGTGATTTTTACAAGTTAATTTCAATGTTTGACACACTTATAGGAATGATAGGATGATCGCGTTAGGTGTGCACATTGGCACGATTAAGGGATATATGTGTACCAAACTTCATGATTCTAGCTTATACATAAGTAGGCAAAATGTAATGTAAAATGTTAAAAATGCACCCAAATTTCACCCTATTCAATATTTGAACTCACTTTACCCCCTTAATATGGGAGATACGAGGATATGGTTTAGAAACGAACATTTAGAGCGATAAATGAGGCGTCTGATGGCGCAAACCGTTTCTTAATATCATAAACCGTTTAGGAGATATGATTCTCGAAGTGGAAGTCTGCACTTTTCAACGTGCTCATGCTTAACCGTCATCTATATATATAAAAGCAAGTCGGGCTGGAGCGATGTATATATAAATATTTAAAAATGAAAAAAGACGTGAATTAATGGGGCACTTCCAGAAATCTCAGAAATTTGAAACTTGGTACGAGGGAAACTGATGACCCCAGGATCCCTAGAAAAATCGGAAATTCTCAAAATTCCCTGAAGGGGGCACGCTGGGGGGGCTCAAATTTTGGGCTCAGCATAAGAACACAGTCGTATAGTATATCCAAAACGATAACCTATAGGTTTCGTGGGCTTAAAAATTTTCGGGAATTTCCTCATTTTTGTCCCCTATCCCCCCAAATCAAGATGGCGGCACAACCTGCCAGACGAGGTAGACAATTGAAATTTGGTGAATATATAGATATTTAAAAATGAAAAAAGACGTGAATTAATGAGGCACTTCCAGAAATCTCAGAAATTTGAAACTTGGTACGAGGGAAACTGATGACCCCAATCCCTAGAAAAATCGGAAATTCTCAAAATTCCCTGAAGGGGGCACGCTGGGGGGGCTCAAATTTTGGGCTCAGCATAAGAACACAGTCGTATAGTATATCCAAAACGATAACCTATAGGTTTCGTGGGCTTAAAAATTTTCGGGAATTTCCTCATTTTTATCCCCTATCCCCCCAAATCAAGATGGCGGCACAACCTGCCAGACGAGGTAGACAATTGAAATTTGGTGAATATATAGCTTTTGGTCCCTAACGGATGGGAAAATTCCAAGATGTTCAAATTTTTCACTTTTTACCCCCAAAGATATCGAAATATGGAGGCAATTTTAATGACTGTGCAGACATTCCTTTTGAGCTATTTTTTGGCTAAACGGTAAGTCGTATCACAAAACGGATGGCACAATGTCCCTTCAATTCGGAGTGATCTACAACTTTGGTCCTGTGACATTTTGTCGTATCTCTCTCCCTTATACGTTAAATTTGGCCGAATTTCTGGATTGTTCGTAAATTTGGTGATTTTTACAAGTAAATTTCAATGTTTGACACACTTATAGGAATGATAGGATGATCGCGTTAGGTGTGCACATTGGCACGATTAAGGGACATATGTGTACCAAATTTCATGATTCTAGCTTATACATAAGTAGGCAAAATGTAATGTAAAATGTTAAAAATGCACCCAAATTTCACCCTATTCAATATTTGAACTCACTTTACCCCCTTAATATGGGAGATACGAGGATATGGTTTAGAAACGAACATTTAGAGCGATAAATGAGGCGTCTGATGGCGCAAACCGTTTCTTAATATCATAACCCGTTTAGGAGATATGATTCTCGAAGTGGAAGTCTGCACTTTTCAACGTGCTCATGCTTAACCGTCATCTAAGCAAGTCGGGCTGGAGCGATGTATATATAAATATTTAAAAATGAAAAAAGACGTGAATTAATGAGGCACTTCCAGAAATCTCAGAAATTTGAAACTTGGTACGAGGGAAACTGATGACCCCAGGATCCCTAGAAAAATCGGAAATTCTCAAAATTCCCTGAAGGGGGCACGCTGGGGGGGCTCAAATTTTGGGCTCAGCATAAGAACACAGTCGTATAGTATATCCAAAACGATAACCTATAGGTTTCGTGGGCTTAAAAATTTTCGGGAATTTCCTCATTTTTGTCCCCTATCCCCCCAAATCAAGATGGCGGCACAACCTGCCAGACGAGGTAGACAATTGAAATTTGGTGAATATATAGATATTTAAAAATGAAAAAAGACGTGAATTAATGAGGCACTTCCAGAAATCTCAGAAATTTGAAACTTGGTACGAGGGAAACTGATGACCCCAGGATCCCTAGAAAAATCGGAAATTCTCAAAATTCCCTGAAGGGGGCACGCTGGGGGGGCTCAAATTTTGGGCTCAGCATAAGAACACAGTCGTATAGTATATCCAAAACGATAACCTATAGGTTTCGTGGGCTTAAAAATTTTCGGGAATTTCCTCATTTTTATCCCCTATCCCCCCAAATCAAGATGGCGGCACAACCTGCCAGACGAGGTAGACAATTGAAATTTGGTGAATATATAGATTTTGGTCCCTAACGGATGGGAAAATTCCAAGATGTTCAAATTTTTCACTTTTTACCCCCAAAGATATCGAAATATGGAGGCAATTTTAATGACTGTGCAGACATTCCTTTTGAGCTATTTTTTGGCTAAACGGTAAGTCGTATCACAAAACGGATGGCACAATGTCCCTTCAATTCGGAGTGATGTACAACTTTGGTCCTGTGACATTTTGTCGTATCTCTCTCCCTTATACGTTAAATTTGGCCGTATTTCTGGATTGTTCGTAAATTTGGTGATTTTTACAAGTAAATTTCAATGTTTGACACACTTATAGGAATGATAGGATGATCGCGTTAGGTGTGCACATTGGCACGATTAAGGGACATATGTGTACCAAATTTCATGATTCTAGCTTATACATAAGTAGGCAAAATGTAATGTAAAATGTTAAAAATGCACCCAAATTTCACCCTATTCAATATTTGAACTCACTTTACCCCCTTAATATGGGAGATACGAGGATATGGTTTAGAAACAAACATTTAGAGCGATAAATGAGGCGTCTGATGGCGCAAACCGTGTCTTAATATCATAAACCGTTTAGGAGATATGATTCTCGAAGTGGAAGTCTGCACTTTTCAACGTGCTCATGCTTAACCGTCATCTATATATATAAAAGCAAGTCGGGCTGGAGCGATGTATATATAAATATTTAAAAATGAAAAAAGACGTGAATTAATGAGGAACTTTCAGACATCTCAGAAATTTGAAAGTTGGTACGAGGGAAACTGATGACCCCAGGATCCCTAGAAAAATCGGAAATTCTCAAAATTCCCTGAAGGGGGCACGCTGGGGGGGCTCAAATTTTGGGCTCAGCATAAGAACACAGTCGTATAGTATATCCAAAACGATAACCTATAGGTTTCGTGGGCTTAAAAATTTTCGGGAATTTCCTCATTTTTATCCCCTATCCCCCCAAATCAAAATGGCGGCACAACCTGCCAGACGAGGTAGACAATTGAAATTTGGTGAATATATAGCTTTTGGTCCCTAACGGACGGGAAAATTCCAAGATGTTCAAATTTTTCACTTTTTACCCCCAAAGATATCGAAATATGGAGGCAATTTTAATGACTGTGCAGACATTCCTTTTGAGCTATTTTTTGGCTAAACGGTAAGTCGTATCACAAAACGGATGGCACAATGTCGCTTCAATTCGGAGTGATCTACAACTTTGGTCCTGTGACATTTTGTCGTATCTCTCTCCCTTATACGTTAAATTTGGCCGTATTTCTGGATTGTTCGTAAATTTGGTGATTTTTACAAGTTAATTTCAATGTTTGACACACTTATAAGAATGATAGGATGATCGCGTTAGGTGTGCACATTGGCACGATTAAGGGACATATGTGTACCAAATTTCATGATTCTAGCTTATACATAAGTAGGCAAAATGTAATGTAAAATGTTAAAAATGCACCCAAATTTCACCCTATTCAATATTTGAACTCAATTTACCCCCTTAATATGGGAGATACGAGGATATGGTTTAGAAACAAACATTTAGAGCGATAAATGAGGCGTCTGATGGCGCAAACCGTTTCTTAATATCATAAACCGTTTAGGAGATATGATTCTCGAAGTGGAAGTCTGCACTTTTCAACGTGCTCATGCTTATCCGTCATCTATCTATATATATAAAAGCAAGTCGGGCTGGAGCGCTGTATATATAAATATTTAAAAATGAAAAAAGACGTGAATTAATGAGGCACTTCCAGAAATCTCAGAAATTTGAAACTTGGTACGAGGGAAACTGATGACCCCAGGATCCCTAGAAAAATCGGAAATTCTCAAAATTCCCTGAAGGGGGCACGCTGGGGGGGCTCAAATTTTGGGCTCAGCATAAGAACACAGTCGTATAGTATATCCAAAACGATAACCTATAGGTTTCGTGGGCTTAAAAATTTTCGGGAATTTCCTCATTTTTATCCCCTATCCCCCCAAATCAAAATGGCGGCACAACCTGCCAGACGAGGTAGACAATTGAAATTTGGTGAATATATAGCTTTTGGTCCCTAACGGATGGGAAAATTCCAAGATGTTCAAATTTTTCACTTTTTACCCCCAAAGATATCGAAATATGGAGGCAATTTTAATGACTGTGCAGACATTCCTTTTGAGCTATTTTTTGGCTAAACGGTAAGTCGTATCACAAAACGGATGGCACAATGTCCCTTCAATTCGGAGTGATCTACAACTTTGGTCCTGTGACATTTTGTCGTATCTCTCTCCCTTATACGTTAAATTTGGCCGAATTTCTGGATTGTTCGTAAATTTGGTGATTTTTACAAGTAAATTTCAATGTTTGACACACTTGTAGGAATGATAGGATGATCGCGTTAGGTGTGCACATTGGCACGATTAAGGGATATATGTGTACCAAATTTCATGATTCTAGCTTATACATAAGTAGGCAAAATGTAATGTAAAATGTTAAAAATGCACCCAAATTTCACCCTATTCAATATTTGAACTCACTTTACCCCCTTAATATGGGAGATACGAGGATATGGTTTAGAAACGAACATTTAGAGCGATAAATGAGGCGTCTGATGGCGCAAACCGTTTCTTAATATCATAAACCGTTTAGGAGATATGATTCTCGAAGTGGAAGTCTGCACTTTTCAACGTGCTCATGCTTAACCGTCATCTATATATATAAAAGCAAGTCGGGCTGGAGCGATGTATATATAAATATTTAAAAATGAAAAAAGACGTGAATTAATGGGGCACTTCCAGAAATCTCAGAAATTTGAAACTTGGTACGAGGGAAACTGATGACCCCAGGATCCCTAGAAAAATCGGAAATTCTCAAAATTCCCTGAAGGGGGCACGCTGGGGGGGCTCAAATTTTGGGCTCAGCATAAGAACACAGTCGTATAGTATATCCAAAACGATAACCTATAGGTTTCGTGGGCTTAAAAATTTTCGGGAATTTCCTCATTTTTGTCCCCTATCCCCCCAAATCAAGATGGCGGCACAACCTGCCAGACGAGGTAGACAATTGAAATTTGGTGAATATATAGATATTTAAAAATGAAAAAAGACGTGAATTAATGAGGCACTTCCAGAAATCTCAGAAATTTGAAACTTGGTACGAGGGAAACTGATGACCCCAATCCCTAGAAAAATCGGAAATTCTCAAAATTCCCTGAAGGGGGCACGCTGGGGGGGCTCAAATTTTGGGCTCAGCATAAGAACACAGTCGTATAGTATATCCAAAACGATAACCTATAGGTTTCGTGGGCTTAAAAATTTTCGGGAATTTCCTCATTTTTATCCCCTATCCCCCCAAATCAAGATGGCGGCACAACCTGCCAGACGAGGTAGACAATTGAAATTTGGTGAATATATAGCTTTTGGTCCCTAACGGATGGGAAAATTCCAAGATGTTCAAATTTTTCACTTTTTACCCCCAAAGATATCGAAATATGGAGGCAATTTTAATGACTGTGCAGACATTCCTTTTGAGCTATTTTTTGGCTAAACGGTAAGTCGTATCACAAAACGGATGGCACAATGTCCCTTCAATTCGGAGTGATCTACAACTTTGGTCCTGTGACATTTTGTCGTATCTCTCTCCCTTATACGTTAAATTTGGCCGAATTTCTGGATTGTTCGTAAATTTGGTGATTTTTACAAGTAAATTTCAATGTTTGACACACTTATAGGAATGATAGGATGATCGCGTTAGGTGTGCACATTGGCACGATTAAGGGACATATGTGTACCAAATTTCATGATTCTAGCTTATACATAAGTAGGCAAAATGTAATGTAAAATGTTAAAAATGCACCCAAATTTCACCCTATTCAATATTTGAACTCACTTTACCCCCTTAATATGGGAGATACGAGGATATGGTTTAGAAACGAACATTTAGAGCGATAAATGAGGCGTCTGATGGCGCAAACCGTTTCTTAATATCATAACCCGTTTAGGAGATATGATTCTCGAAGTGGAAGTCTGCACTTTTCAACGTGCTCATGCTTAACCGTCATCTAAGCAAGTCGGGCTGGAGCGATGTATATATAAATATTTAAAAATGAAAAAAGACGTGAATTAATGAGGCACTTCCAGAAATCTCAGAAATTTGAAACTTGGTACGAGGGAAACTGATGACCCCAGGATCCCTAGAAAAATCGGAAATTCTCAAAATTCCCTGAAGGGGGCACGCTGGGGGGGCTCAAATTTTGGGCTCAGCATAAGAACACAGTCGTATAGTATATCCAAAACGATAACCTATAGGTTTCGTGGGCTTAAAAATTTTCGGGAATTTCCTCATTTTTGTCCCCTATCCCCCCAAATCAAGATGGCGGCACAACCTGCCAGACGAGGTAGACAATTGAAATTTGGTGAATATATAGATATTTAAAAATGAAAAAAGACGTGAATTAATGAGGCACTTCCAGAAATCTCAGAAATTTGAAACTTGGTACGAGGGAAACTGATGACCCCAGGATCCCTAGAAAAATCGGAAATTCTCAAAATTCCCTGAAGGGGGCACGCTGGGGGGGCTCAAATTTTGGGCTCAGCATAAGAACACAGTCGTATAGTATATCCAAAACGATAACCTATAGGTTTCGTGGGCTTAAAAATTTTCGGGAATTTCCTCATTTTTATCCCCTATCCCCCCAAATCAAGATGGCGGCACAACCTGCCAGACGAGGTAGACAATTGAAATTTGGTGAATATATAGCTTTTGGTCCCTAACGGATGGGAAAATTCCAAGATGTTCAAATTTTTCACTTTTTACCCCCAAAGATATCGAAATATGGAGGCAATTTTAATGACTGTGCAGACATTCCTTTTGAGCTATTTTTTGGCTAAACGGTAAGTCGTATCACAAAACGGATGGCACAATGTCCCTTCAATTCGGAGTGATCTACAACTTTGGTCCTGTGACATTTTGTCGTATCTCTCTCCCTTATACGTTAAATTTGGCCGTATTTCTGGATTGTTCGTAAATTTGGTGATTTTTACAAGTAAATTTCAATGTTTGACACACTTATAGGAATGATAGGATGATCGCGTTAGGTGTGCACATTGGCACGATTAAGGGACATATGTGTACCAAATTTCATGATTCTAGCTTATACATAAGTAGGCAAAATGTAATGTAAAATGTTAAAAATGCACCCAAATTTCACCCTATTCAATATTTGAACTCACTTTACCCCCTTAATATGGGAGATACGAGGATATGGTTTAGAAACAAACATTTAGAGCGATAAATGAGGCGTCTGATGGCGCAAACCGTGTCTTAATATCATAAACCGTTTAGGAGATATGATTCTCGAAGTGGAAGTCTGCACTTTTCAACGTGCTCATGCTTAACCGTCATCTATATATATAAAAGCAAGTCGGGCTGGAGCGATGTATATATAAATATTTAAAAATGAAAAAAGACGTGAATTAATGAGGAACTTCCAGACATCTCAGAAATTTGAAACTTGGTACGAGGGAAACTGATGACCCCAGGATCCCTAGAAAAATCGGAAATTCTCAAAATTCCCTGAAGGGGGCACGCTGGGGGGGCTCAAATTTTGGGCTCAGCATAAGAACACAGTCGTATAGTATATCCAAAACGATAACCTATAGGTTTCGTGGGCTTAAAAATTTTCGGGAATTTCCTCATTTTTATCCCCTATCCCCCCAAATCAAAATGGCGGCACAACCTGCCAGACGAGGTAGACAATTGAAATTTGGTGAATATATAGCTTTTGGTCCCTAACGGACGGGAAAATTCCAAGATGTTCAAATTTTTCACTTTTTACCCCCAAAGATATCGAAATATGGAGGCAATTTTAATGACTGTGCAGACATTCCTTTTGAGCTATTTTTTGGCTAAACGGTAAGTCGTATCACAAAACGGATGGCACAATGTCCCTTCAATTCGGAGTGATCTACAACTTTGGTCCTGTGACATTTTGTCGTATCTCTCTCCCTTATACGTTAAATTTGGCCGTATTTCTGGATTGTTCGTAAATTTGGTGATTTTTACAAGTTAATTTCAATGTTTGACACACTTATAAGAATGATAGGATGATCGCGTTAGGTGTGCACATTGGCACGATTAAGGGACATATGTGTACCAAATTTCATGATTCTAGCTTATACATAAGTAGGCAAAATGTAATGTAAAATGTTAAAAATGCACCCAAATTTCACCCTATTCAATATTTGAACTCAATTTACCCCCTTAATATGGGAGATACGAGGATATGGTTTAGAAACAAACATTTAGAGCGATAAATGAGGCGTCTGATGGCGCAAACCGTTTCTTAATATCATAAACCGTTTACGAGATATGATTCTCGAAGTGGAAGTCTGCACTTTTCAACGTGCTCATGCTTATCCGTCATCTATCTATATATATAAAAGCAAGTCGGGCTGGAGCGCTGTATATATAAATATTTAAAAATGAAAAAAGACGTGAATTAATGAGGCACTTCCAGAAATCTCAGAAATTTGAAACTTGGTACGAGGGAAACTGATGACCCCAGGATCCCTAGAAAAATCGGAAATTCTCAAAATTCCCTGAAGGGGGCACGCTGGGGGGGCTCAAATTTTGGGCTCAGCATAAGAACACAGTCGTATAGTATATCCAAAACGATAACCTATAGGTTTCGTGGGCTTAAAAATTTTCGGGAATTTCCTCATTTTTATCCCCTATCCCCCCAAATCAAGATGGCGGCACAACCTGCCAGACGAGGTAGACAATTGAAATTTGGTGAATATATAGCTTTTGGTCCCTAACGGATGGGAAAATTCCAAGATGTTCAAATTTTTCACTTTTTACCCCCAAAGATATCGAAATATGGAGGCAATTTTAATGACTCTGCAGACATTCCTTTTGAGCTATTTTATGGCTAAACGGTAAGTCGTATCACAAAACGGATGGCACAATGTCCCTTCAATTCGGAGTGATCTACAACTTTGGTCCTGTGACATTTTGTCGTATCTCTCTCCCTTATACGTTAAATTTGGCCGAATTTCTGGATTGTTCGTAAATTTGGTGATTTTTACAAGTAAATTTCAATGTTTGACACACTTATAGGAATGATAGGATGATCGCGTTAGGTGTGGACATTGGCACGATTAAGGGACATATGTGTACCAAATTTCATGATTCTAACTTATACATAAGTAGGCAAAATGTAATGTAAAATGTTAAAAATGCACCCAAATTTCACCCTATTCAATATTTGAACTCACTTTACCCCCTTAATATGGGAGATACGAGGATATGGTTTAGAAACGAACATTTAGAGCGATAAATGAGGCGTCTGATGGCGCAAACCGTTTCTTAATATCATAAACCGTTTAGGAGATATGATTCTCGAAGTGGAAGTCTGCACTTTTCAACGTGCTCATGCTTAACCGTCATCTATATATATAAAAGCAAGTCGGGCTGGAGCGATGTATATATAAATATTTAAAAATGAAAAAAGACGTGAATTAATGAGGCACTTCCAGAAATCTCAGAAATTTGAAACTTGGTACGAGGGAAACTGATGACCCCAGGATCCCTAGAAAAATCGGAAATTCTCAAAATTCCCTGAAGGGGGCACGCTGGGGGGGCTCAAATTTTGGGCTCAGCATAAGAACACAGTCGTATAGTATATCCAAAACGATAACCTATAGGTTTCGTGGGCTTAAAAATTTTCGGGAATTTCCTCATTTTTGTCCCCTATCCCCCCAAATCAAGATGGCGGCACAACCTGCCAGACGAGGTAGACAATTGAAATTTGGTGAATATATAGCTTTAGGTCCCTAACGGATGGGAAAATTCCAAGATGTTCAAATTTTTCACTTTTTACCCCCAAAGATATCGAAATATGGAGGCAATTTTAATGACTGTGCAGACATTCCTTTTGAGCTATTTTTTGGCTAAACGGTAAGTCGTATCACAAAACGGATGGCACAATGTCCCTTCAATTCGGAGTGATCTACAACTTTTGTCCTGTGACATTTTGTCGTATCTCTCTCCCTTATAAGTTAAATTTGGCCGTATTTCTGGATTGTTCGTAAATTTGGTGATTTTTACAAGTAAATTTCAATGTTTGACACACTTATAAGAATGATAGGATGATCGCGTTAGGTGTGCACATTGGCACGATTAAGGGACATATGTGTACCAAATTTCATGATTCTAGCTTATACATAAGTAGGCAAAATGTAATGTAAAATGTTAAAAATGCACCCAAATTTCACCCTATTCAATATTTGAACTCAATTTACCCCCTTAATATGGGAGATACGAGGATATGGTTTAGAAACAAACATTTAGAGCCATAAATGAGGCGTCTGATGGCGCAAACCGTTTCTTAATATCATAAACCGTTTAGGAGATATGATTCTCGAAGTGGAAGTCTGCACTTTTCAATGTGCTCATGCTTATCCGTCATCTATATATATAAAAGCAAGTCGGGCTGGAGCGATGTATATATAAATATTTAAAAATGAAAAAAGACGTGAATTAATGAGGCACTTCCAGAAATCTCAGAAATTTGAAACTTGGTACGAGGGAAACTGATGACCCCAATCCCTAGAAAAATCGGAAATTCTCAAAATTCCCTGAAGGGGGCACGCTGGGGGGGCTCAAATTTTGGGCTCAGCATAAGAACACAGTCGTATAGTATATCCAAAACGATAACCTATAGGTTTCGTGGGCTTAAAAATTTTCGGGAATTTCCTCATTTTTATCTCCTATCCCCCCAAATCAAGATAGCGGCACTACCTGCCAGACGAGGTAGACAATTGGAATTTGGTGAATATATAGCTTTTGGTCCCTAACGGACGGGAAAATTCCAAGATGTTCAAATTTTTCACTTTTTACCCCCAAAGATATCGAAATATGGAGGCAATTTTAATGACTGTGCAGACATTCCTTTTGAGCTATTTTTTGGCTAAACGGTAAGTCGTATCACAAAACGGATGGCACAATGTGCCTTCAATTCGGAGTGATCTACAACTTTGGTCCTGTGACATTTTGTCGTATCTCTCTCCCTGATACGTTAAATTTGGCCGTATTTCTGGATTGTTCGTAAATTTGGTGATTTTTACAAGTAAATTGCAATGTTTGACACACTTATAAGAATGATAGGATGATCGCGTTAGGTGTGCACATTGGCACGATTAAGGGACATATGTGTACCAAATTTCATGATTCTAGCTTATACATAAGTAGGCAAAATGTAATGTAAAATGTTAAAAATGCACCCAAATTTCACCCTATTCAACATTTGAACTCAATTTACCCCCTTAATATGGGAGATACGAGGATATGGTTTAGAAACAAACATTTAGATCGATAAATGAGGCGTCTGATGGCGCAAACCGTTTCTTAATATCATAAACCGTTTAGGAGATATGAATCTCGAAGTGGAAGTCTGCACTTTTCAACGTGCTCATGCTTATCCGTCATCTATATATATAAAAGCAAGTCGGGCTGGAGCGATATATATATAAATATTTAAAAATGAAAAAAGACGTGAATTAATGAGGCACTTCCAGAAATCTCAGAAATTTGAAACTTGGTACGAGGGAAACTGATGACCCCAGGATCCCTAGAAAAATCGGAAATTCTCAAAATTCCCTGAAGGGGGCACGCTGGGGGGGCTCAAATTTTGGGCTCAGCATAAGAACACAGTCGTATAGTATATCCAAAACGATAACCTATAGGTTTCGTGGGCTTAAAAATTTTCGGGAATTTCCTCATTTTTATCCCCTATCCCCCCAAATCAAAATGGCGGCACAACCTGCCAGACGAGGTAGACAATTGAAATTTGGTGAATATATAGATTTTGGTCCCTAACGGACGGGAAAATTCCAAGATGTTCAAATTTTTCACTTTTTACCCCCAAAGATATCGAAATATGGAGGCAATTTTAATGACTGTGCAGACATTCCTTTTGAGCAATTTTTTGGCTAAACGGTAAGTCGTATCACAAAACGGATGGCACAGTGTCCCTTCAATTCGGAGTGATCTACAACTTTGGTCCTGTGACATTTTGTCGTATCTCTCTCCCTTATACGTTAAATTTGGCCGTATTTCTGGATTGTTCGTAAATTTGGTGATTTTTACAAGTTAATTTCAATGTTTGACACACTTATAAGAATGATAGGATGATCGCGTTAGGTGTGCACATTGGCACGATTAAGGGACATATGTGTACCAAATTTCATGATTCTAGCTTATACATAAGTAGGCAAAATGTAATGTAAAATGTTAAAAATGCACCCAAATTTCACCCTATTCAATATTTGAACTCAATTTACCCCCTTAATATGGGAGATACGAGGATATGGTTTAGAAACAAACATTTAGAGCGATAAATGAGGCGTCTGATGGCGCAAACCGTTTCTTAATATCATAAACCGTTTAGGAGATATGATTCTCGAAGTGGAAGTCTGCACTTTTCAACGTGCTCATGCTTATCCGTCATCTATCTATATATATAAAAGCAAGTCGGGCTGGAGCGCTGTATATATAAATATTTAAAAATGAAAAAAGACGTGAATTAATGAGGCACTTCCAGAAATCTCAGAAATTTGAAACTTGGTACGAGGGAAACTGATGACCCCAGGATCCCTAGAAAAATCGGAAATTCTCAAAATTCCCTGAAGGGGGCACGCTGGGGGGGCTCAAATTTTGGGCTCAGCATAAGAACACAGTCGTATAGTATATCCAAAACGATAACCTATAGGTTTCGTGGGCTTAAAAATTTTCGGGAATTTCCTCATTTTTATCCCCTATCCCCCCAAATCAAGATGGCGGCACAACCTGCCAGACGAGGTAGACAATTGAAATTTGGTGAATATATAGCTTTTGGTCCCTAACGGATGGGAAAATTCCAAGATGTTCAAATTTTTCACTTTTTACCCCCAAAGATATCGAAATATGGAGGCAATTTTAATGACTCTGCAGACATTCCTTTTGAGCTATTTTTTGGCTAAACGGTAAGTCGTATCACAAAACGGATGGCACAATGTCCCTTCAATTCGGAGTGATCTACAACTTTGGTCCTGTGACATTTTGTCGTATCTCTCTCCCTTATACGTTAAATTTGGCCGAATTTCTGGATTGTTCGTAAATTTGGTGATTTTTACAAGTAAATTTCAATGTTTGACACACTTATAGGAATGATAGGATCATCGCGTTAGGTGTGCACATTGGCACGATTAAGGGACATATGTGTACCAAATTTCATGATTCTAGCTTATACATAAGTAGGCAAAATGTAATGTAAAATGTTAAAAATGCACCCAAATTTCACCCTATTCAATATTTGAACTCAATTTACCCCCTTAATATGGGAGATACGAGGATATGGTTTAGAAACAAACATTTAGAGCGATAAATGAGGCGTCTGATGGCGCAAACCGTTTCTTAATATCATAAACCGTTTAGGAGATATGATTCTCGAAGTGGAAGTCTGCACTTTTCAACGTGCTCATGCTTATCCGTCATCTATCTATATATATAAAAGCAAGTCGGGCTGGAGCGCTGTATATATAAATATTTAAAAATGAAAAAAGACGTGAATTAATGAGGCACTTCCAGAAATCTCAGAAATTTGAAACTTGGTACGAGGGAAACTGATGACCCCAGGATCCCTAGAAAAATCGGAAATTCTCAAAATTCCCTGAAGGGGGCACGCTGGGGGGGCTCAAATTTTGGGCTCAGCATAAGAACACAGTCGTATAGTATATCCAAAACGATAACCTATAGGTTTCGTGGGCTTAAAAATTTTCGGGAATTTCCTCATTTTTATCCCCTATCCCCCCAAATCAAGATGGCGGCACAACCTGCCAGACGAGGTAGACAATTGAAATTTGGTGAATATATAGCTTTTGGTCCCTAACGGATGGGAAAATTCCAAGATGTTCAAATTTTTCACTTTTTACCCCCAAAGATATCGAAATATGGAGGCAATTTTAATGACTCTGCAGACATTCCTTTTGAGCTATTTTTTGGCTAAACGGTAAGTCGTATCACAAAACGGATGGCACAATGTCCCTTCAATTCGGAGTGATCTACAACTTTGGTCCTGTGACATTTTGTCGTATCTCTCTCCCTTATACGTTAAATTTGGCCGAATTTCTGGATTGTTCGTAAATTTGGTGATTTTTACAAGTAAATTTCAATGTTTGACACACTTATAGGAATGATAGGATCATCGCGTTAGGTGTGCACATTGGCACGATTAAGGGACATATGTGTACCAAATTTCATGATTCTAGCTTATACATAAGTAGGCAAAATGTAATGTAAAATGTTAAAAATGCACCCAAATTTCACCCTATTCAATATTTGAACTCACTTTACCCCCTTAATATGGGAGATACGAGGATATGGTTTAGAAACGAACATTTAGAGCGATAAATGAGGCGTCTGATGGCGGAAACCGTTTCTTAATATCATAAACCGTTTAGGAGATATGATTCTCGAAGTAGAAGTCTGCACTTTTCAACGTGCTCATGCTTAACCGTCATCTATATATATAAAAGCAAGTCGGGCTGGAGCGATGTATATATAAATATTTAAAAATGAAAAAAGACGTGAATTAATGAGGCACTTCCAGAAATCTCAGAAATTTGAAACTTGGTACGAGGGAAACTGATGACCCCAGGATCCCTAGAAAAATCGGAAATTCTCAAAATTCCCTGAAGGGGGCACGCTGGGGGGGCTCAAATTTTGGGCTCAGCATAAGAACACAGTCGTATAGTATATCCAAAACGATAACCTATAGGTTTCGTGGGCTTAAAAATTTTCGGGAATTTCCTCATTTTTGTCCCCTATCCCCCCAAATCAAGATGGCGGCACAACCTGCCAGACGAGGTAGACAATTGAAATTTGGTGAATATATAGCTTTAGGTCCCTAACGGATGGGAAAATTCCAAGATGTTCAAATTTTTCACTTTTTACCCCCAAAGATATCGAAATATGGAGGCAATTTTAATGACTGTGCAGACATTCCTTTTGAGCTATTTTTTGGCTAAACGGTAAGTCGTATCACAAAACGGATGGCACAATGTCCCTTCAATTCGGAGTGATCTACAACTTTTGTCCTGTGACATTTTGTCGTATCTCTCTCCCTTATAAGTTAAATTTGGCCGTATTTCTGGATTGTTCGTAAATTTGGTGATTTTTACAAGTAAATTTCAATGTTTGACACACTTATAAGAATGATAGGATGATCGCGTTAGGTGTGCACATTGGCACGATTAAGGGACATATGTGTACCAAATTTCATGATTCTAGCTTATACATAAGTAGGCAAAATGTAATGTAAAATGTTAAAAATGCACCCAAATTTCACCCTATTCAATATTTGAACTCAATTTACCCCCTTAATATGGGAGATACGAGGATATGGTTTAGAAACAAACATTTAGAGCGATAAATGAGGCGTCTGATGGCGCAAACCGTTTCTTAATATCATAAACCGTTTAGGAGATATGATTCTCGAAGTGGAAGTCTGCACTTTTCAACGTGCTCATGCTTATCCGTCATCTATCTATATATATAAAAGCAAGTCGGGCTGGAGCGCTGTATATATAAATATTTAAAAATGAAAAAAGACGTGAATTAATGAGGCACTTCCAGAAATCTCAGAAATTTGAAACTTGGTACGAGGGAAACTGATGACCCCAGGATCCCTAGAAAAATCGGAAATTCTCAAAATTCCCTGAAGGGGGCACGCTGGGGGGGCTCAAATTTTGGGCTCAGCATAAGAACACAGTCGTATAGTATATCCAAAACGATAACCTATAGGTTTCGTGGGCTTAAAAATTTTCGGGAATTTCCTCATTTTTATCCCCTATCCCCCCAAATCAAGATGGCGGCACAACCTGCCAGACGAGGTAGACAATTGAAATTTGGTGAATATATAGCTTTTGGTCCCTAACGGATGGGAAAATTCCAAGATGTTCAAATTTTTCACTTTTTACCCCCAAAGATATCGAAATATGGAGGCAATTTTAATGACTCTGCAGACATTCCTTTTGAGCTATTTTTTGGCTAAACGGTAAGTCGTATCACAAAACGGATGGCACAATGTCCCTTAAATTCGGAGTGATCTACAACTTTGGTCCTGTGACATTTTGTCGTATCTCTCTCCCTTATACGTTAAATTTGGCCGAATTTCTGGATTGTTCGTAAATTTGGTGATTTTTACAAGTAAATTTCAATGTTTGACACACTTATAGGAATGATAGGATGATCGCGTTAGGTGTGCACATTGGCACGATTAAGGGACATATGTGTACCAAATTTCATGATTCTAGCTTATACATAAGTAGGCAAAATGTAATGTAAAATGTTAAAAATGCACCCAAATTTCACCCTATTCAATATTTGAACTCACTTTACCCCCTTAATATGGGAGATACGAGGATATGGTTTAGAAACGAACATTTAGAGCGATAAATGAGGCGTCTGATGGCGCAAACCGTTTCTTAATATCATAAACCGTTTAGGAGATATGATTCTCGAAGTAGAAGTCTGCACTTTTCAACGTGCTCATGCTTAACCGTCATCTATATATATAAAAGCAAGTCGGGCTGGAGCGATGTATATATAAATATTTAAAAATGAAAAAAGACGTGAATTAATGAGGCACTTCCAGAAATCTCAGAAATTTGAAACTTGGTACGAGGGAAACTGATGACCCCAGGATCCCTAGAAAAATCGGAAATTCTCAAAATTCCCTGAAGGGGGCACGCTGGGGGGGCTCAAATTTTGGGCTCAGCATAAGAACACAGTCGTATAGTATATCCAAAACGATAACCTATAGGTTTCGTGGGCTTAAAAATTTTCGGGAATTTCCTCATTTTTGTCCCCTATCCCCCCAAATCAAGATGGCGGCACAACCTGCCAGACGAGGTAGACAATTGAAATTTGGTGAATATATAGCTTTAGGTCCCTAACGGATGGGAAAATTCCAAGATGTTCAAATTTTTCACTTTTTACCCCCAAAGATATCGAAATATGGAGGCAATTTTAATGACTGTGCAGACATTCCTTTTGAGCTATTTTTTGGCTAAACGGTAAGTCGTATCACAAAACGGATGGCACAATGTCCCTTCAATTCGGAGTGATCTACAACTTTTGTCCTGTGACATTTTGTCGTATCTCTCTCCCTTATAAGTTAAATTTGGCCGTATTTCTGGATTGTTCGTAAATTTGGTGATTTTTACAAGTAAATTTCAATGTTTGACACACTTATAAGAATGATAGGATGATCGCGTTAGGTGTGCACATTGGCACGATTAAGGGACATATGTGTACCAAATTTCATGATTCTAGCTTATACATAAGTAGGCAAAATGTAATGTAAAATGTTAAAAATGCACCCAAATTTCACCCTATTCAATATTTGAACTCAATTTACCCCCTTAATATGGGAGATACGAGGATATGGTTTAGAAACAAACATTTAGAGCGATAAATGAGGCGTCTGATGGCGCAAACCGTTTCTTAATATCATAAACTGTTTAGGAGATATGATTCTCGAAGTGGAAGTCTGCACTTTTCAACGTGCTCATGCTTATCCGTCATCTATCTATATATATAAAAGCAAGTCGGGCTGGAGCGCTGTATATATAAATATTTAAAAATGAAAAAAGACGTGAATTAATGAGGCACTTCCAGAAATCTCAGAAATTTGAAACTTGGTACGAGGGAAACTGATGACCCCAGGATCCCTAGAAAAATCGGAAATTCTCAAAATTCCCTGAAGGGGGCACGCTGGGGGGGCTCAAATTTTGGGCTCAGCATAAGAACACAGTCGTATAGTATATCCAAAACGATAACCTATAGGTTTCGTGGGATTAAAAATTTTCGGGAATTTCCTCATTTTTATCCCCTATCCCCCCAAATCAAGATGGCGGCACAACCTGCCAGACGAGGTAGACAATTGAAATTTGGTGAATATATAGCTTTTGGTCCCTAACGGATGGGAAAATTCCAAGATGTTCAAATTTTTCACTTTTTACCCCCAAAGATATCGAAATATGGAGGCAATTTTAATGACTCTGCAGACATTCCTTTTGAGCTATTTTTTGGCTAAACGGTAAGTCGTATCACAAAACGGATGGCACAATGTCCCTTCAATTCGGAGTGATCTACAACTTTGGTCCTGTGACATTTTGTCGTATCTCTCTCCCTTATACGTTAAATTTGGCCGAATTTCTGGATTGTTCGTAAATTTGGTGATTTTTACAAGTAAATTTCAATGTTTGACACACTTATAGGAATGATAGGATGATCGCGTTAGGTGTGCACATTGGCACGATTAAGGGACATATGTGTACCAAATTTCATGATTCTAGCTTATACATAAGTAGGCAAAATGTAATGTAAAATGTTAAAAATGCACCCAAATTTCACCCTATTCAATATTTGAACTCACTTTACCCCCTTAATATGGGAGATACGAGGATATGGTTTAGAAACGAACATTTAGAGCGATAAATGAGGCGTCTGATGGCGCAAACCGTTTCTTAATATCATAAACCGTTTAGGAGATATGATTCTCGAAGTAGAAGTCTGCACTTTTCAACGTGCTCATGCTTAACCGTCATCTATATATATAAAAGCAAGTCGGGCTGGAGCGATGTATATATAAATATTTAAAAATGAAAAAAGACGTGAATTAATGAGGCACTTCCAGAAATCTCAGAAATTTGAAACTTGGTACGAGGGAAACTGATGACCCCAGGATCCCTAGAAAAATCGGAAATTCTCAAAATTCCCTGAAGGGGGCACGCTGGGGGGGCTCAAATTTTGGGCTCAGCATAAGAACACAGTCGTATAGTATATCCAAAACGATAACCTATAGGTTTCGTGGGCTTAAAAATTTTCGGGAATTTCCTCATTTTTGTCCCCTATCCCCCCAAATCAAGATGGCGGCACAACCTGCCAGACGAGGTAGACAATTGAAATTTGGTGAATATATAGCTTTAGGTCCCTAACGGATGGGAAAATTCCAAGATGTTCAAATTTTTCACTTTTTACCCCCAAAGATATCGAAATATGGAGGCAATTTTAATGACTGTGCAGACATTCCTTTTGAGCTATTTTTTGGCTAAACGGTAAGTCGTATCACAAAACGGATGGCACAATGTCCCTTCAATTCGGAGTGATCTACAACTTTTGTCCTGTGACATTTTGTCGTATCTCTCTCCCTTATAAGTTAAATTTGGCCGTATTTCTGGATTGTTCGTAAATTTGGTGATTTTTACAAGTAAATTTCAATGTTTGACACACTTATAAGAATGATAGGATGATCGCGTTAGGTGTGCACATTGGCACGATTAAGGGACATATGTGTACCAAATTTCATGATTCTAGCTTATACATAAGTAGGCAAAATGTAATGTAAAATGTTAAAAATGCACCCAAATTTCACCCTATTCAATATTTGAACTCAATTTACCCCCTTAATATGGGAGATACGAGGATATGGTTTAGAAACAAACATTTAGAGCCATAAATGAGGCGTCTGATGGCGCAAACCGTTTCTTAATATCATAAACCGTTTAGGAGATATGATTCTCGAAGTGGAAGTCTGCACTTTTCAACGTGCTCATGCTTATCCGTCATCTATATATATAAAAGCAAGTCGGGCTGGAGCGATGTATATATAAATATTTAAAAATGAAAAAAGACGTGAATTAATGAGGCACTTCCAGAAATCTCAGAAATTTGAAACTTGGTACGAGGGAAACTGATGACCCCAATCCCTAGAAAAATCGGAAATTCTCAAAATTCCCTGAAGGGGGCACGCTGGGGGGGCTCAAATTTTGGGCTCAGCATAAGAACACAGTCGTATAGTATATCCAAAACGATAACCTATAGGTTTCGTGGGCTTAAAAATTTTCGGGAATTTCCTCATTTTTATCTCCTATCCCCCCAAATCAAGATAGCGGCACTACCTGCCAGACGAGGTAGACAATTGAAATTTGGTGAATATATAGCTTTTGGTCCCTAACGGACGGGAAAATTCCAAGATGTTCAAATTTTTCACTTTTTACCCCCAAAGATATCGAAATATGGAGGCAATTTTAATGACTGTGCAGACATTCCTTTTGAGCTATTTTTTGGCTAAACGGTAAGTCGTATCACAAAACGGATGGCACAATGTGTCTTCAATTCGGAGTGATCTACAACTTTGGTCCTGTGACATTTTGTCGTATCTCTCTCCCTGATACGTTAAATTTGGCCGTATTTCTGGATTGTTCGTAAATTTGGTGATTTTTACAAGTAAATTGCAATGTTTGACACACTTATAAGAATGATAGGATGATCGCGTTAGGTGTGCACATTGGCACGATTAAGGGACATATGTGTACCAAATTTCATGATTCTAGCTTATACATAAGTAGGCAAAATGTAATGTAAAATGTTAAAAATGCACCCAAATTTCACCCTATTCAACATTTGAACTCAATTTACCCCCTTAATATGGGAGATACGAGGATATGGTTTAGAAACAAACATTTAGATCGATAAATGAGGCGTCTGATGGCGCAAACCGTTTCTTAATATCATAAACCGTTTAGGAGATATGAATCTCGAAGTGGAAGTCTGCACTTTTCAACGTGCTCATGCTTATCCGTCATCTATATATATAAAAGCAAGTCGGGCTGGAGCGATGTATATATAAATATTTAAAAATGAAAAAAGACGTGAATTAATGAGGCACTTCCAGAAATCTCAGAAATTTGAAACTTGGTACGAGGGAAACTGATGACCCCAGGATCCCTAGAAAAATCGGAAATTCTCAAAATTCCCTGAAGGGGGCACGCTGGGGGGGCTCAAATTTTGGGCTCAGCATAAGAACACAGTCGTATAGTATATCCAAAACGATAACCTATAGGTTTCGTGGGCTTAAAAATTTTCGGGAATTTCCTCATTTTTATCCCCTATCCCCCCAAATCAAAATGGCGGCACAACCTGCCAGACGAGGTAGACAATTGAAATTTGGTGAATATATAGCTTTTGGTCCCTAACGGACGGGAAAATTCCAAGATGTTCAAATTTTTCACTTTTTACCCCCAAAGATATCGAAATATGGAGGCAATTTTAATGACTGTGCAGACATTCCTTTTGAGCTATTTTTTGGCTAAACGGTAAGTCGTATCACAAAACGGATGGCACAATGTCCCTTCAATTCGGAGTGATCTACAACTTTGGTCCTGTGACATTTTGTCGTATCTCTCTCCCTTATACGTTAAATTTGGCCGTATTTCTGGATTGTTCGTAAATTTGGTGATTTTTACAAGTAAATTTCAATGTTTGACACACTTATAAGAATGATAGGATGATCGCGTTAGGTGTGCACATTGGCACGATTAAGGGACATATGTGTACCAAATTGCATGATTCTAGCTTATACATAACTAGGGAAAAAGGTAATGTAAATTGTTAAAAATGCACCCAAATTTCACCCTATTCAATATTTGAACTCAATTTACCCCCTTAATATGGGAGATACGAGGATATGGTTTAGAAACAAACATTTAGAGCGATAAATGAGGCGTCTGATGGCGCAAACCGTTTCTTAATATCATGAGCCGTTTAGGGGATATGAATCTCGAAGTGGAATTCTGCACTTTTCAACGTGCCCATGCTTATCCGTCATATATATAAATAAAATCGTAACGACCGTGTGTCTGTATATTGATTATTTTGGCGTAATTTCCGTACAGTTATCCGCTTCAGGTGTAATAATGACCATCTGCATCATTTTTAGCTTTGGTGTCTGTTTGTCTGTTTGTCTGTTTGTCTGTCCTTCTATAACTTGAAAACTACTGGATATATTTCCACCAAACTTCATATTTAGAATCCACCTGTCCTTGGGTAGGTTTTAGCGCAAAAAATAAAATCGTAACGACCGTGTGTCTGTACATTGATTATTTTGGCGAAATTTCCGTACAGTTATCCGTTTCAGGTGTAATAATGACCATCTGCATCATTTTTGGCTTTGGTGTCTGTCTGTTTTTTTGTCTCTTTGTCTGTTTGTCTGTTTGTCTGTCCTTCTATAATTTGAAAACTACTAAATATATATTTCCACCAAACTTCATATTTAGTATCCACCTGTCCTTGGGTAGGTTTTAGCGCAAATATCGTTTCTAAATCCCTGAACTGAGTGGGGATTTTTACGAAACCGAAACCGTGATTTTGCACTCCCTCAAAGTATACACAACCGAACTTAATGGAAATCAACCTGCCTTAATGAAAATTAATTTCTAAACCTTTTTTTCTCATGTGCATCATTTCGATAACAGGATTTAGTAAGGGAGATATCATTAACGGACCGTTTTTCGGTACAAATCCCAGCGGACTTTACGCAAGAGCGGGTGCGTGTAAAGCGTACTTCTTACAACTTGAAAACTAACAAGATATTTGAACCAAACTTTATATATAGCATCCATCTGTCCGAGGGTAGGTTTCCTTGGTGTCTGTTAGTTAGTTAGTTAGTTTGTTTGTTTGTTTGTTGGTCTGTTTGTCTTTCTCTAACTTGAAAACTACTGGATATATTTCCACCAAACTTCATATTTAGAATCCACCTGGCCTTTGGGGAGGTTTTAGGGCAAATATTGTTTCTAAATCCCTAAACTAATTGGGGGTTTATACGAAACCGAAACCGTGATTTTGCACTCCCTCAAAATACACACAACAAAACTTAATGGAAATCTACCTGCCTTAATGGAAATTAATTTCCAAACCTTTTCTTCTCTTGTGCATCATTTCAATCACTTACAGGAAAGATAGTATGATCAATCTCTACACGAACATTGGCCCGCCCAGTACCCATATGTGAGCCAAATGCTATGTCACGTAATTATCCTAAAAGTAATGCAATGTAAGATATTCTTACACAAATTTCAACCTATTCAACATTTCTGATTCAATCTGACCCATGAATAGATTAGATGCGAGAAAATATCATAGGACCAGCCATTTAGATCACTAAATACTGCTCCTTACGGTACGATCCTTTGTCGATATGACGTACCGTTTAGCAGCAGTTAATCTGTAAATGAAGGTCCGCAATATTGTAAACATTCATATACTTTCGGATGTCCATCTGTATATATTCATTGATGTCGATTTGTAGCGATCGAGAAAGGATGTGTCTGCTATTGTAATCAGTACTCCCTACAACGACTTTGACTGCTGGCAGTAGGAATGGGGTCCTTCTCCAACTCCTGTGTAACTGGCATTAGTAAGGAGGGCCTACCATTTTAATGAATAATTCACTTTCCGATTTGTCTTGCAGAAGGCAAGGGACCATGCAGTTTTGTTCGAAAGTCCCCTACTCTATTGTGTTTGGCTCTAGGCCAGGGTGCCCGCCATTATAAACAAATGTTCCAATCTAAAATTTGACTAGCATTAGGCATAGTGGCCTGCTATTTTCATGGAAACTCACTAATTCTGTGTGACTGGCAGTAAGCTGGCTAGCAGCAGTAAAAAGCGACTGTCATTATAATGATAACTGCACAACTCAATTTTGACTGGTGGTAGGGAAGTTGCCTGGTATTATAATAAAAACTCCTCAACTGTAACCTGTCTGAAAGTAGGAAATGGGTCTGCCATTGTAACTAAAACTCCCCAAAACGATTGTGACCGCGCAGTAGGGATTGGGGCCTGCAATTATAATGTAAACTTGCCAACTCGATTGTGAATGGCAGTAGGCAAGTGAGCCTGCCGCTATCATCACAACTCCGCAACCCTCACTTTACATTGGAAACAACGTATGTGGACCTCCCCATGCTATTTCTCGGATAAGGCTAAGAGACATGCAATTTTAAAACAATCTCATTTGATGAACGCACAGTATTTACGTCGATATCCGTATACAATGTAGAATACCGTAGCGAAGCACGGGTACATTTGCTAGTTTATAAAAAAGCAAAGTCACCTCCGTACAGGCCATGAAGGCCCTTGGAAGAGTGGAAGGTAAAGGCTTCCACCATTGTTAACCCCGGCACGTGATGGAGTAGAGTGATTAGCTCTACGCCCGGCCGCCTTTGCCTCCAGGAATTAACCTGGTACTCATCTTTGGTGTAGGCTGAGTGAACCTCGGTGCCATATGCACCTCCGGAGGTGGAAATCTCGTTTCTTAAATTTTACGACTTCCTGACGGGGATTCGAACCCACGTCCTTCAGGGCAAACCGAGCACGCCTTTACCGCCTCGGCCAGGCAGCACCTAAAACTGAAAAATGAAAAATGAAACATGATGTTTGCAGGTGATTGGTTAATCTGGGGAAGACAGGAAGAGAATATACAGGAACAGTTAGATGCAAGAGAAGCAGAGGTGAAATAATATAGAATGATATTTTATGCCAAAACAAGCGAGACCTTGATCAGAACTAGAAAGAAGGCAAGACCTATAAGGAGAATAATACTTGAAGGGGAAAAACTTAGGAAACTTGTCAGTTTCAGGTACCTGGGAGAGGAAATAATCGAGCGTGAAATTCATGCAGGAGCGTTCCTGGAAAGTATCAGAGGCCTGGTTTGGAGCAAGAATATCCCTCAGAGAAGTAAAATAGTGATATACAGGACATTCTATGCACTATTCTGACGTTTGCAGCAGAAACTTGAGTAATGAAGCAGAGGCCCGTGACTAGGATACATGCAAGGGTATTTTTTCTGAGAAGCAGGATAGGAGTGACAAGAATGGATCAGATGAGAAATGACAAATTTAGAGATATAGTTAAAGAATAGCCACTGCAGATCAGGATGGAGGTATCTAGACGTAGGTGGTATGGATACATGAAGAGAATGGCAGAGAAAAGGATACCCAGGACGATGCACGAAATGGAGATAATAGAAAAATGACTAAGAGGTAGACCAAGAAACAGATGTATAAAAGGAGTGGAAAAGTGTGTACAGAGTAGAGGAGAACTCTGGGCAACAGTGAAGAGGGAGAAGTGGTGGGAAGACAAGAAGATATGGAGGGGATTATGCTCCAAGCAGACTCGGGCAACAGCTGGAAACTTCAAATGATGATGTTAAGTGCCGATGCAGTTTTCGTAAGGTATATCACGATTATATGCCAATCCTCAGAGAGGACGTAAGCGATACTGTGTTAGTGCTCGAGGATTATTTCTTTCGTACTGCCTCCGTGCTCTGTGTACTTGAAGATAACTTTGCTGGAAAGCGGCTGATGCAACTTGATGAACTTCGGGTTGAGTCTTTCGGTATTTATCAACTGCTGATCTGTTCACCTCAAGATGTTTCTGTTGATATCTGGTCACTGATATTGGATTAAGCGTGGGATTCTTTTGAGCTTGAACTTGTTTAGTGAGCGTATAATCAGTATATTTAGGGCGACTTTTAAAATTTCTTTTGCGGTTGGATGGTGTCAATTGTCGTGATAAACTGATTTAAGGAAAAGGCACATACATGTGAAAATGACGCTTGTAAAGATGTCCAGTAAAATGTAATCTTTTTACTGGAAAAATCACCGTACCGAATTTAGCGTAGAATACATCGTTGCGATTAACTTCGTATAAACAGCGAAAAAGTTTGCCAGCAGCCATTAAATCACAAGCTCCACCGTAACTTGAAGGACCCGACAAATTCTGTGTACACTGAGGGGAACTCGGATAGTTATCAACGTTTTCATCACAAGGCAAGTAAGAAAACTCATACCAATGTTCAGCCACGTACGTTACGATTGCTTCGCGTATCTCTCTACACAGCACTTGAATATTTTACATCAAATACACAGTTCAAAAAATTAGGGAAACGTGTTTTGTAACGTCTGGTATGTGAACGTTAATTTGGTAGATGGAGTTCAAATGGTCGCACAGCATACTTTCTGACCTTAGCTACTCAGGGTTTGTCAAATCGAAGTTATACTCCATCTCAAGGCGTAGCCATGCATTAAACTGTCAGGTGACCCCTCAAAACAAAGTGAATAGCGGTGCACCCGTGTGTCGTTGTGAGGTACACAGACTATTGCGGTCATTTGAGCACGTTGTATGAAAACCAGCACATCCCATGAGACATCTTAACGAGGTTCAAGTCGCAAACGCCGTCACTTTGATCCAGGAAGGATGGACGTTTCATCATGTTGCTGTGGATCTCAATGCCTCTCCGTTAATTATTCAACGTTTGTGGAATCACTAAAATGAGACAGGCCAGTTCACAAGGAGGGTTGGACAAGGTCGTGGACGCATGCCAACTCCACAGGATGACCGATATCTGACCATCTGTGCGTTGAGGCGTCGTTCAGCAACTGCCAGAGAACTGAAACAAGACCTCAGGAGGGTCACTGGAGTCACGGTGTCTGACCAGATAATAAGGAACAGGTTAAGAGAAGTGTCCTTACGACCCAGACATCCTGTTCGAGTGCCCCATTTAAAGCAGCAACATCGCGCAGCTCGCCTTCTGTTTGCCCGTACCCATGCCAACCAGCAACTTCGCCAATGGAGACCTGTGTTGTTCACAGACGAGTTCAGATTTCCCCTGGCACAGCGTGATGGACGTCAACGTGTATGGAGACGACGTGGTGAGCAGTAGATGCCAAATATTGTCCAGAAAGGCGACCGATTCGGACAAGGTTCTGTGATGCTGTGGGGTTGCATCAGTATTGATGGCTGTACGGATCTTGTCCTCGTCCGTGGTAATCATACCGCTGCGGGGTAGATCGAGCACATACTGCTACAGCATGTGTTGGTTGCTGCGTCGTTCGAGCAGCATGAGAAGAAAATAGCCAGAATTTTAGGTGAAAGTGACGTTGATATCAGCGATAGTGAGAGTGATTTTCAATTAAGTGGTGAGGAAGATATTGCGGAACGAGATTGTGTTGGTGAGCTGAGTGATTAAGATCCCGATAATGAGAAAAGTATACTAAATGGCAGTGCTGGTACCTCTACTGATGTTTGGAGGAAATACCGTGACACTGACTTGGACTTCAAAGAACCCATTTACAGGTACGTCAGGTTATAAGCCATCGCAAGGGACTAAACTCAAGTGTGAACTTGACTTTTTCCAATTATTCACGACTGACGAGTTATTGTTGAAAGTTGTGCGCGAGACCATGCGGTACGCCAGTGTAAACATTCAAAAGGTTACGACCCTCAGATGTGAGTCTATTAGGAGGTCATGGATAGATATTACTCTTCCTGAATTCAAAGCATTTTTAGGCATAATCCCAAATATGGCAATGAACAGTAAGCCTGAATTACGACGTGAGACAGTGTTTTTCAGCAATACTTGTAGAGAAAAATCCTGGATTACATCCTGGCGAGTGCTTTGAAAAGTTCCAGACAATGCACTGTTACAGGTAAAAAGTGACTGTCTGAGATAATTTCAGGCTTGAAAATGTGAATATTGTATTGTACTTGTATTATATTTATTTTGTGTTGATATTTATAAATATGCTGCCAATATGTTTGTGCTGTCTCTTATCCCTCTGCAAGCAGGTTCATAAATGGAGCAGGAGAGGCAGGAATGTTCAGAATCAAAGAAGTGCTAAGGGTTAATGAGTCTAGGTTAGAGGTAGACTCCCTAAATCTAAAAATAATGTATTATATCAGTTTTCTCTTTGGGTTTACTCATGTGGGTGCTGTCCCCATCATATCATAGTGGATGTCCGAAGGAGGCTCTCAACATTCGAGCGCTGACTGACGACAATCCAAGTCTGAGAATGTTTCCACTTTCGGCAAGCTCCCTATTTTCATCCCCCCCCCCCCATTTTACTGCCCACACTCAATTCTTTTCTCTTCCGTCACCGACGTATTCGGTTTGTGAAGCATAGAAAGTGTTTCGTTTTCACGCCATTCATATTAATTCCCTTCTTTTGCTGATAATTTCATCATTCGAATAGTCGACCTCCCTTTTCTCTCTTCTGAGTTTTGTTATCCAGTTGTACTTCTCTTATAGCAATAATCGCCAGCATCACCACCATTTTCCGTGGGGGTGTGACAAAAATGTGGCAAGGAAAGCAAAGAGTGGACGTTGAAGGTCATCGAAGTCGTTCGATTTCCATGTTACAGTTTGATTTCTTACCTGAATGATTTAGTCAGTATACAGTTTTAGATAATTGCACAAAAAATAGTTTTATATAGTAAATGCATGACGAATAGAATAGCTAGTGTAAATCACTCACCGAGTCAAGCACGCTGCTCTCCAATTGTTTATATAAATGTGAATAATACTGTCAGAGATTTGTAAGTAATATTCTCAGTGCCCATGTAGAAATGCATTTTGACTTTAATAAGAGAAAATACGAGTAAAGAAAAGGTTTCAAATAATGCAATGTGTACTACAAGTACCATTATTCCATAATTCATGAAGTTGCTTAAGTCTTTCAATTCGGTATAAACAGGGAAACTCCTTAATAGTATTAATTAACGTGGCTGCGATCAGACACAAGCAATATGCTAATAATACACATACTGGGTACATGTAACGTATATCCGTACGATCAATAGAGTGCCATCTGCTCCTGAATTATCAGTGTTCATGCTTTTAACTTTCATTGTGAGCTATCAAAGACAAACGTGTTTACAATATTAATAATACTATACGCATGACTTTAATTTCATGATATAAATATGTTATCACAATAATCCTATGTCCGCCTCCGTAGCGTAACGGTTAGTGTTATTAGCTGCCGTCCTCGGGGGCCCGGGTTCGATTCCCGGTACTGCCAGGAATTTAAAACTGGCAGCAGGGCTGGTATATGGTTGTAATGGTACATGCAGCTCACCTCTAATGGGGGTTTGCCTAAAAAGAGCTGCACCACCTCAGGATGAGGACACGAGTTTACTTTACTTTTACAATAATCCTATGAAAGTTGAACAGTACTCTGACCATCACCACTGTAAAAAAAAAAAAAAAAAAGAATGCATTTAGTCCGCCTCTGTGGTGTAGTGTTGAGCGTGATTAGCTACCACGACCGGAGGTCCGGGTTTGATTCACGGCTCTGCCACGAAATTTGAAAAGTGGTACGAGGGCTGGAACTGGATCCACTCAGCCTCGGGAGGTCAACTGAGTAGAGGTGGGTTCGATTCTCACCTCAGCCATCCTGGAAGTGGATTTCCGTGGTTTCCCACTTCTCCTCCAGCCAAATGCCGGGATGGTACCTAACTTAAGGTCACGGCCACTTCCTTCTGTCTTCCTTGCTTGTTCTATCCAATCTTTCCACCCCTCCACAAGGCCTCCGTTCATCATAGCAGGTGAGGCCAGCTGGTCAAAGTACTGGTCATTCTCCCCAGTTGTATCCCCCGACCCGAACTCTGAAGCTCCAGGACACTGCCCTCGAGGCTGTAGAGTTGGGATCTCTCACTGAGTTCGAGGGAAAAACCGACCCTGGAGGGTAAACAGATTAAGAAGGAGAGGAAGAAGAAGAATACATTTAGTTGTAATCAGAGATTAATTCTGTTAATGATTAATTTCCGTTTGGTCGCATAGGCTATATTATCCAATTATTATTCTTTCGTTTGTAATCTATGAATGATTTTCTCGTGTTTCAATTTTAGGCCACATTTCGTAAACAAATGTCGAATATACGTTAAGCTATATGTAATTCCGTTGCAAGTCTGCTGCGTCTTCACATGAAGATTATTCAATGTAATTTTACGACACTCGCTATGTAAGTTGAGAGAAACTGAAATTGGAACTTCGTTTATAATAATTCACTTCAGCTTAATTTACAGCAAGGTCTACAGTAAAAGGAATTTTTTTCAAACATCTCCGACAATCCTAATGTTATCAACACGATAATTAATCGAGTACAAGATCGAAGTAACGAGCATATTATCATAAAGTACCCAAATTTCTCTACACTTTTCCTAAAAGAGCATTCTCTTCCCTGTCTTTATAATGAGTTTAATGATAATATTCAATTCGAAATGCCTTAACACTGCTTTTACTTTCCCAGCATAGTAGAACTATGTACAGCTGGCCTCGCGGTGTACGGGTAGCGTGCTTGCTACTTACCCGGAGGCCCCGAGTTCAGTTCCCGGCCAGGGCATATTTTCTTACCTGTGTCTGAAGGCTGATTTTTTTTTTATTGCTGGTTGCTTTACGTCGCACCGACACAGATAGGTCTTATGGCGACGAAAGGCTGGTTCTAGGTCCACTCAGTCAACGTCTTTACAATTAGGGGGGACCCAGCTTAACAAAGGAAAAGAAAAGTTTAATATTCATTCGACTGTTAAATATGCTACAATTGTTGTTGACAACTGCTGCATATATCTTAGTATTGGCATGCTTCCTGGCAACCTGAAGCAACTTCAATAATTACAAAATTCTAATAATAATATTTCAAAATAAAATATTCAAAATGTCACGCCACTTTAACAACATGTCACTGTTTCCCTTATAAATTCAAAGATTATAAGGATTTTCGTACTTTTTATTTTTAAAGTGTGTATAAAACCTCCACCTACAAAATGAACCTCAATCACTAACAAGCTGTGATTTAGATATTTTTTTTGAGTTTTTATTCCGAGCACCTGAAAATATTAATATTTTTGTAAATAAATATGTTATATAAAATCTAATATAACTCCTATTGATCTGAATGAGGTACATATTATAGTACAACACTATGGGAGGAAACCCTGAAAAATTCATAATTATCCGTGAAACAGAAAGATAGTTATGAAGGAAACCATGATATCTATATATATATAAAGTAGCTTGTCCTGACTGACTGACTGATTCATCATCGCCGAGCCAAAACTACTGGACATAAAGAAATGAAATTTTGGGGATATATTCATATTAAGATGTAGGTGCTCGCTAAGAGAGGATTTTTTGATATTCCGTCGCTAAGGGGGTGAAAAGGGGGGTGAAATTTTAAAAAGAGTGTATCTATATCTCAAAACTTTAAAAGTTTACAGATGTAAAAGTTGGTATTTGGAATCTTCTTTTAAAATAAGGATACACGTATTTTTTTGTTTTCTGAAAACCCCAATAGGAGGGGTGAAAAGGGTGAAAATGGGGAAAAATGGGTTGAATGCCTTCAATCAGGATACCGGTACTTATATCTCAGAAACTGAAGATATTACAGACCTGAAAATTGGTACTTTTGATCTCTTTTAAAAATAAAGAAACACGTATTTTTTTGTTTTTGTAAAATCCAATTAATGGGAGGGTGAAAAGGGGGTGAATTTTTAAAATGAGTGAATCTATATCTCCAAACTTTTAAAGTTTGCAGATGTAAAAATTGGTATTTAGAATCTTCATTAAAAATAAAGAAACACGTATTTTTTTGTTTTCGGAAAATCGCAATAGGAGGAGTGAAAAGGGGTGGAAAAAGGGTTGAATGCCTTTAATGAGGCTACTTATATCTCAGAAACTGAAGATATTACAGACCTGAAAATCGGTGTTTGGGATCTCCTTTAAAAATAAAGAAACACGTATTTTTTGTTTCTGGAAAATCCAATTAAGGGAGGGGGTGAAAAGGGGGTAATATTTTAAAATGAGTGTATCTATATCTCAAAACTTTTAAAGGTTATAGATGTGAAAATTGGTATTTAGAATCTCCTTTAAAAATAAAGAAACACGTATATTTTGTTTTCGGAAAATCCTAATAAGAAGGGAAGAAAAGGTTGAAGAAGGGGTCGAATGCTTTTCATGAGTCTACTTATATTTCAGAACCTGAAGATATTACAGACTTGAAAATTGGTATTTGGGATCTACTTTAAAAGTAAGGAAACACGTATTTTTTCGTTTTTGTAAAATCCAGATATTGGGGGTGAAAAGCGGGGGGGGGGGGAATTTTTTAAAATGAGTGTGTCTACATCTTAAAACTTTAAAATGTACAGATGTAAAAATTGGTAGTTAGAATCTCCTCTAAAAATAAAGGAACACATATTTTTTTGTTTCCTGTAAATCCCAATAGGAGGGGTGTAAAAGGGGGAAAAATGGGTTGAATGCCTTTAATGAGGATACATATATCTCAGAAACGAAAGATATTACAGAACTGAAAATTTGTATATGGTATCTCCTTTAAAAATAAAGAAACACGTATTTTTTAGTTTTTGGAAAATCCAATTAATGGCGGTTAAACAGGAGTGACAAATTGGGGTGAATTTTTTGAAAGACTATATCTACAGAATATCTTGGAATCGTAAAATGTTACAGACGTAAAAAGTGGGTGTTTGGAATCTCCTGTAAATGTAAAGAAACATAGGTGATTTGTTTTTGGAAACTCCACTTAAGGGGAACTCAAAAGGGGTGAAATTTTGAAATGAGAATTTTTACAGTATATCTAAAAAACTTTACATGTTACAGAAGTGAAAAATGGTATTTTTTTATCTCTATTAAACATAAAGAAACGTGTATTTTTAGTTTTCGGAAATATCACTTGGCTGGAGGGGGGGGGGGTAAAAGTGACTGAAAATGGAGCTGAATTCTTTTAATTAGGCTACTGATATATCAAAAAAGAAGATGTTACAGACGTGAAATTTGATATTTTCAATCTGCTTTAAAAGTAAAATAACATGTATTCTCTTAAAATCCAATGAAGCGGGGGGGGGGTGAAAGAATTGATAAATTAATTGGCTTAATTGTATGAGAATACATACATCTAATAAAAACTAAAGTTGTTACAGACGTGAAAATTCGTATTTTGATCTCCTTTAAAAGCAAGGAAAAACGCGTTTTGGGCGGGAAACCATCTTGGAGGGCGGGAGTGTAAAGGAGTTGAATTCCTTTCATGAGGACACATAAATCAAAAACTGAAGAAGTTAGAGTCGTGATAATTGGTATTTAGAAGATCCTTCACTATTAAAGAAACAAGTATTTTTTGCGGGAAAGTTCACTTAGGGAAAAGGGGGGGGGGGGGGAGTAGTTTGAAATGAAGTGAAAAAAGTAAATTACTTTTATGGGGATACTTACATCTCAAAACTGAAGGTAATAGACGTGAACATTGGTGTTTGGAATCTCCCTTAAACATAAAGAAACAAGCCTTCTTTTAATTTTGGGGGGCGGTAAATAAACTTAACGGCGGTGGGGTGTAGAAGGAGGTGAGACCAATTGATTTTACTGTTATTAATGTACTTATAAGGATCCTCCGTTGCTCAGGCGGCACCGCTCCGGCCTCTCAAAGCTGGGTTCCGTGGTTCAAATCCCGGTCACTCCATGTGACATTCGTGCTGGACAAAACGGAGGCGGGATAGGTTTTTCTCCGGATACTCCGGTTTTCCCTGTCATCAGCCATTCCAGCAACACATAATAATAATAATAATAATAATAATAATAATAATAATAATAATAATGTTCCGGACCGTCGTCAAATGTGCGGACCGCGCTGGCAACGGCTCCTGGACGGGTAATGACTAAGAATGCAGTCCGGCCGCGGGTTCAGTGCCGCCAAATCACCCAATATGACACCACGCCGGATCTCCTGAAGGATTTTATCCATATTAAAAATGATTAACGGAAAATATGGCAAAGATTTACGGACCCAACTGACCAAGAGGAATACCTGAGCCTAGCCCGGGAAGTACGAAATCGATTGTTGGAAAGGAATATTGAAAAAATGGGAGGAAACGTGCTGTAAAATAATAGAAAACGAGTCAGATCGGGAATTTTGGAGGATTCTCGCAGAAAACGAGTCAGATCGCGAATTTCGGCGGATTATATATCTAAAACAATAAGCATTCAATTATAAATTTCAGTATAATACCGTAGCGAAGCACGGGTATCTTGCTAGTATTGTTATAAAGGCGGGAAACTTTGTACATTTCATTTAAAATTGTTATAATTAGAATTTTGACATTATTGAAGTTGCTTCTGATGGCTAGGAAGCATGCCAATACTGAGATAAGTGCAGCATTTGTCAACAACGTTTGTAGCATATATAAAAATCGAATAAATATTGGCCTATTTTCCCCGTGTTAAGCTGGGTCTCCCCCCCCCCCCCCTTTAGGAGCTATCTGCCAGTGAGATTGCGACCCCGGTGTACAAAGCCGAGAATAACGATCTAGAGGATTCGTCGTTCCGAGCACACGTCATCTCGTAATCTGCAGGCCTTTGCGCTGAGCAGCGCTCGCATGGTAAGCCATGGGCCTTTGGAGCTGTTGTGCCATGGGGTTTAATTCTTTTAATGTATTGTGCAAATGTTAATTAAATAGTAGGTCCAACACATCTTGTTAAGAAAAATCATAGCATGGGAAAAAGTATAATACGATTCACACTAATTATTCCACACTAGAGTTCTCTCAGTTCTTATTTCTGTGGTAGAAACTGAAATAGTCGTTTACGACTCTTTATATTTCACATTTTCAATTCTATAGGATATAAACAGATTTTTAACAGATAATATTTGTAATGTATTGACATGGAATGTTCGCGAAGTGCCTGCCAGGCGCATATGTATTTATTTACTTACTTATGTATCTATTTATTTGTGTAGTGAAGTGGCCACTCGTGTTAACACGCGAGGGCTATGATGCCAAGCTCGGCATGCGGGAGAGGAGACGCGTGGGTTCAAATCCTGCCGTCGTCTGTCCTGAAAATAGTTTTATACGGTTTCTGATTTTCACTTCCAGGAAAATGCCGGGATGAATCCTATTAACAGGCCACATGCGATTTCTTCCACTTCCTTACCCAATTTCATTCACCATAATGCATTTAAACTTTAGTGGCTCCTCTACTGAGGTTGGTGTCAGGAAGGCCATCCGGCCTTTAAATCATGACATATAAATTCATCTCACTTCGTTCTCGACTCCGTATCAAGAAATGGGACTAAGAATACACATTTATTTATTTATTTATTTATTTATTTATTTATTTATTTATCTCTTGTTCTGCTTAGCGTGGTTAATGCTATTAAACTTCTTTCACACTAAATATCAACTATATTGGACTTTCGCTAATAATAATAATAATAATAATAATAATAATAAATCCCGTGGTTTCCCATTTTCACACCAGGCAAATGCTGGGGCTGTACCTTAATTAAGGCCACGGCCGTTTCCTTGCCACTTCTAGCCCTTCCCTGTCCCATCGTCGCAATAAGACCAATCTGTGTCGGTGCGACGTAAAGCAACTAGCAATAATAATAATAATAATAATAATAATAATAATAATAATAATAATAATAATAAAGAAGGATACATTTTTACGGTCATCTTCTCAGAATGAACTCTAATAGATTAACCAAACAAATTTTTGAATTCTTCCGTAACCGCAAAAACCAAAAAAAAAACTGGTTTAAAGCAACTGAAAAAGACCTAGTAGAATTACAGAAAATTACAGAAAATTTACTATTCGATCGGAAGCTAAATTAATAACTGAAGACAAATATATAAGGTTCCAAGGCAAATATACATTTAAAGCCAAAACTATTATCTAGGATGTTGAGAGGAAGCGAAGATCAGAAGGAATGAAGAAATACTGGGCACTAAGGAAAGAACAACACACAGAGAAATGATTTGATTCAACGTACCAAAAAGACCATGAAACAATGCTTACTTGATGATGATGCTTGTTGTTTAGAGGGGCCTAACATCTAGGTCTTCAGCCCACCATGAAACGAAAAAGGAAGAGGAAGTCATAACTGTGCTGTTAGTTCTGTAATTCTGCCTGTAAATTCTTTAGCGCAGAGACTGATTGGATCCTCAAATAGTACCATCAAAGTTTGCGCGATTATAGGGAACTCACAAAGTCAATATCGGCACCATCATAAAGCATGCAAGGCATGTTGAGGAGTGAGGAAGTTTGCCATTACTTTCCTTCTAGAATCAAAAGTAGTTATTCCAGCACGGCCGGCCCTATGAGTAGTACCAACCGTCCCGCTTTTACTTCTACTACTACTACTACTACTACTACAAAAAATCATTCCTGCCCTGAAGGGCGAGGCGGGCCTCTTAGACGATGACGCTGTCCCTCAGGCCGGGAGATTTGTTACGGTGAAGGAGATGCTCGGAGATGGTGAGGGGGTTGGTGGCCGTGACCTGTACTAGGAACTGTCCCGGGATTCGCATTAGTGCAGGAGAATGGAAAACCATCCCGCATTTTAACGTTCTTTGTAAATGTCCCGCTCGGGACATCATTTGTCCCACAGTTGTTTTGTTTTCTGTCTGAACGAATTTTCGTGTTATTGTCATCGGTACAAATTTCCACAATACGTGACTGTCCTGCCATCTAGCTTCAGCTAAACATAGCGTAGCAGTTTGAATGTGCAAAGAAGCAGGTTATATAATCTTAGGAGAAGCGCTTCTGGTGTACCTTCCGACTTCCGAGTTACCGTTAGTCCGTAGCGTGGCGTGGCGTGTGTACCCATTCTGTAGCACGAAGCACATCAACATAGACGTGTTTTATTAACTGGTGTTTCTTCTTAATTTTTTGTGATTTTTGAAATGGATTTGGCGTCGGACAGTGATGACTGTACTTGTACCTCGTCACAAAAATGAAAGCCATCATTTAAACCCGAGAAAGCAAAAGTGTATGTGCATATAGCGCACATAATGCAAAGTGGGAAACCAACACGCCATACTTATCTCCTGATCGAGTACCGCAAAATACTTTGTAAACTTTGCAAGAAGACGTTCAGTATATCTCATGGTCTTCAACACCCAGACTGGAGAAAAACATTGCATAATAAATATTAATGAAGTATATCCACGTCTCATATGTTATTACTTCATTAAGAGTACTCTTGATCAAAAAGGGGGAATGTGGCAACACAATACTTCACAATACTTTTGAAAACCTTAATTTTGTTTCGTTTTAAAATTACTGCTAAAAATGTAGCTGCCCCACCAAATTTCGGAATGTACCCCTTTTTTGACTGTCTTGTCCCTCATTCCTTCCTTTGAAAGTTGGTCACCCCAACCGGGGGGGGGGGGCACTAGTTTTGCTCCGAATGTCACAACTCAGAACCACCCATACCTCTTCAGCTTACATATAGTGCAGTAAAAATAAGTCAAAAAATATCTTGAGGCGGAACTAATTGCAACAAAAATGATTTTGGTTGTAAATGGTAGGTAAAACGCTCGTAATGAACATACTAAAAATATACATACGTACTGTCGCACAAAATGCATTGAGAAACATCAAAAATAAAAGAAAATCGTATGTGGTATCAAATTACAAGTTATTTCGTACCGAAGAAGAATGATATTACTTTTTAAAAGTAAAATGTTTACGAAGATGAAGCAGGAGGAAAAGTATGAAAAAGTATACCTACATGACCCTGGGCGATAAGGAAAGTTTGAAATGCTCTTACAGGTGGTTGAGCATATGCTACCAGTTTTGCGAGTTCAGGTCATAGTAATTATGCTAAATGCGCAATAATATACCCTCAACAAATGTAGGAACTAAAAACAACGAATCCAGAACTCTAAAGAATGCTGAATGGAGCAATTTTACTGTACGAAGAAAGGACAGAAGTGCTCTGGTGTTAGGACCGATATGTGAATTGAGAAAGCGCTCATGAAATGCACTAAAATTCGTTCCGGTATAACTCTTCGAGGAAAAATGACTGAAAATCGATGTGTGTTGGATTTTGAGCCATTCTAAATGCAAAGAAGAAAAATTTGCAATTAGTTTTCTGACAAGTGTTTCACGTATTGGTAGTGAACAACATACTGATTTAACTGATGCAAGGTTGGCCAGAGATTTCGAAGATATTATAAAGATAATGCATATTTTTATAGATCACAATACATTTACTGCTTCTTCAAGTAATTTATGGAATATTTCTAACACCAGACTGGAAAGATTTATTCCAGCTGCATGTCAGTTTGCCCGTGTGGTTGGTTGTTTGTGATGAGGAAGACTAAATTTAGAGGAAATTGCCTCCGTTTAAGAACGAATGGTATGCCAGGGTTTCCAAATTTATTCTTGGAATAGAACACGTTCTTCCTAAAGTTCAGCCTTTCAGCACTTCTGCATGAACAGTATTTCTGTCTAGCTTGACCACAGTCAATCTTGTTCCATTGCACAAACCAGCATTGCAGTTTAGACTATGAAGAAGAATTACGACTCACCACTTTTATGTGAGATGGTATACCGGAAGGGTGAAACGTGTTAAGATGTTCATTAACATAACAGCATTCTAGAGAGTCAATTCTAATGTGCGTTATTTTGTCAAATTTGAAACATTTGATGATCATGTTCAGTCTCTGTGCTACTTTCACAAAACGAACAGAATTAATTCTCATTTATATGCGAGAAATACAAAAAACGAATCCTATAGACTTTTTTGAAATCTCGTTTTCCCAAATCTCAATTTCAATTTGACTGAATAGGGGTTGAGAACAATCTAGATATAAAATCCTTCTAGCACTACATTTGAAGTCGTCTGAAGTAATACAACATTCTCTAGCTAATTTGACTGTCATTTATATGCAGATTTTTACTTTCCTAAGTACATTTCTTTTTGTTACAACTACTTTCAAATTATAAAACGGAATTCATGTATTTACTTTAACTGGACTACGAGAACCAATGCTATCTAGAAATTTATTTTGATAAGCAACATGTAGTGAATTCAGATCATGAATTATGAACTGGAATGCTCCAAGAAATTAGTAAGACTGCATCTCAAATTAACAGTCCTCGGGAATATCTGAATGTAACACATATTTCAGGAAAGGTATTAAAACCTAAAACTCTCATTGAATTTTCTCATAACCATGGATCTGAAAATGACTCACTAAATTGTTATATATACTCCATCTGTTACACTTCAGATAATTTTTGTCTTCCAATAGTAAAGTCTTTTTGAAGTTCCCTGATGCCACATACAGTATATTTTTGTATAGAGCACATTAATTTTCAAATCGTTGGTCATTTTAATACTCTACTTTAACAATGAGCATTTATCTTCACTGACAAATAAAATAAATAGCTCTATTACTTTCTGTAACCTGATTTTTAAAGTCGCGAAAAGTAAATTTACTATTTTATTTACACCAAGTTAAAATTCCATCATTAATTTAAAAGCCAACCATATAAAGGGATTTATTCTACCTTGCGGAACTTTACAGTAGGTAAAATAGATAGTTGGAAAATGTACCAGGATAGGCACCATGTCAGAGTTTTGGATTCATCCGGTGAAAATAAGCTGCCAAATACACGGAGAACATCTTCTCTGATGACAAATTTATCCTCCAACGGTTTAATGAACCCTAATGATTTATTTGTAACTGCGAAATGAAATGTCGTATGGCTTTTAGTGCCGGGATATCCCAGGACGGGTCCGGCTCGCCAGTTGTAGGTCTTTCTATTTGACGCCAGTAGGCGACCTGCGCGTCGTGATCAGTATGAAATGATGATGAACACAACACATACACCCAGCCCCGTGCCGTAGGAATTAACCAATTACGGTTAAAATCCCCGTCCGGGCCGGGAATCGAACCCGGGACCCTCTGAACCGAAGGCCAGTACGCTGACCGTTCAGCCAACGAGTCGGACATCATCACGATGAATGCACATGATCGGAAAGTGCCTGCACCTGATTCAATATAACTTACAACAAGGCATACAACATCAATGATACGTTCTAATACAGTATAGAGCACATTGCACAACAGCCCCGAAGATCCACGAACTACCAAGTGACCGCTGCGCAGCCCGAAGGCCTGCAGATTATGAGGTGTCTTGTGGTCGGCACGACGAATCCTCTCGCAGTATATCATACCAGTTTTAAAATCCAATTCCAGAAATAACTAAACTGATGCTTCGCACATGCTCATGTATTCAATTGAATAAACCAAACGCGGTGCCATTTTATCAAATATCGTTAGCTGCATTAAAGCCTGATGAGGTTGAAGTCAGGAAGGACATCCGGTCCTAAAAAGCACTCTTCGAAGATTCATCTCATTTTATACCCGACCCCATACAGAAACGGGTTAAGGGTTGGACATGTTGCAGATTATCTTGTCTGATAACTTTGGAGACGGTCTTTCTTCAGTTATGGTAGCAAGTTGGTGATGCTTCTGTCGTATTCTGTGCTCCTTGGCTGGCATTGATGGTTATGGTAATATGGCAATGAGCACAAAACTGGGCTTCAGCGAGCGAATGCATTGAAGTTCATGTCGCCATCCGTGTGTTATTCAATGCTTTTTTTTGCTATTTGCTTTACGTCGCACCGACACAGATAGGTCTTATGGCGACGATGGAATAGGAAAGGCCTAGGAATGGGAAGGAATCGGCCGTGACCTTAATTAAGGTACCTGGTGTGAAAATTGGAAACCACGGAAAGCCATCTTCAGGGCTGCCGACAGTGGGGTTCGAACCCACTATCTCCCGATTACTGGGTACTGGCCGCACTTAAGCGACTGCAGCTATCGAGCTCGGTTATTCAGTGCTCGTTAGCAACCACCTACAACGGAGCACGGACAACTAGATCTAGTCTACGCTCTTTATACCTTTCTAGGCAATCGCTTGTGAATAAGCTAAACTGGAAAGTTTCTTTGTGTTACCGCTTGGGCGCTGGCCACCACAGATACACGAGCGATGTAAGGGCTCACCTCCCCGTGGTGTAGGGGGCAATGCGTGCGCCTGTCACCCGGCGGCCCCGGGAAGGATTCCCGGCCTAGTCAGGGGGTTTTTAATTGTAGATGATTAATATCTCTGGCCTGGGGACTGGGTGTTTGTGTCGTCCTTAACGTTCCTTTCCTCACATTCAACACTTTACACTTCTGCCATTTACAAAATACACGCAGGTTTCTCCCATATGGTGCAAGTAGGGGCAAAATATATTTCTAGGTCAACGCCCCGAACAAATAGCATTAAAGAAAGGGCTCATCTCTCAAAGCACAAAATGAAAAACTAAATTTCAATGACAACTGTCGCTGATATGCTAACAGTAACCGGTGGATGAAAATCCTGGTATATTACCAGAACTATACAACATTAAGTTAAAATTATTTCAATCACACTCTTTATATAAAAGTTTTGTATCATTTTCAGGATCGCCATTATCAACCATGAAGTCTGATGGTCTAGCTTATATTGGCGGCTACTGTGACCGTATAGTCACATGAATAATTATTTCGAATTATATATTTAAGAAATTAGTAGGCTTGTAGCTTCCTTTGTGTGGATGCTGGCAGTAGCGTCATATTGCATAACACTTCGCGACATAGGGGCGCCAAGAGCTCCCAGTGGGTGGCTCAGAAAAACTCCCAAACTGCGCGCGTATCATGGAAAAAAGGGGAAGAAGAATACAATTTTGCTGACTCCATCTTGAAAACAAACGCCAACGCACAGCGATGCCAAAGCGATGGGGCGATTTCAGGGGTATTTTCAGCTCAATAAAGGCTAAACTAACCAGAAAACATACGTCAGAGTAATAAGAGGAATATTGGATGAATGGCAAAATTGAAAATCAAGGTAGAATAATTTCACCTACGAAAATGCACCTCCCTAAGATTACGTAACCACCACGGCGTACCCATGCCTACAGTGTCGCCAAATATTATTAGCGAATACTACCCCCACCCCGATTGTATTGGAATTAATTACTACAAATCCACCGATCATCCTGAGTTCCGCATCACATCTGGTATTTCGGAGTAGTTGGCCACACAAGTTGCCGCATCGCTGGGATTCGTAAGCCTTGTGGATCTGGAAAACTGAAATGTGTAGGAGGGAGATGTCTCCCAAGCATTCCCCACCCTAGGGAGCCCTTATATTTGCCTGCACATATGAGGGTGGAGACCAGTCTTCGAGGAGTCTACGAGGTGACCACACGGCCGATTTTTGGTCTGATTTCCCTCTCTTTGTATGGTAAATTTTCAGTGAGCGGGAGTGTGAAAAGTCGGATTTCAGAGCGAATCTGCAGTAAAAATCTGAACTGTGTAAACATGATGTGCGCATCTATAATTTGATCACGGTACGACACGAAGGATCGTGAGTGACAAAAATTCGCACCGAGAACGGTGAAACAATGAATTGCCGTCTGTCGAACGTGGAACGTTATTTTTCAATCGGTACCCCGTAGTGGAGGCAGAGAGCTTCTTAATTATAATCTATGTTAGGAACTGTGTAAACGGCAGGCGAGTGAATAGTGATAGTACGAAGAATTAGTGGTTATCACATAAACAAAATTGTATCAACGTTTATCGTGCTGCAGAACAGCGTAATCTGAGGAGCGCGCTGAACAAGCATACAAGATAGGGTTGAGAATAAACATAAGTAGCCCACCTTGGGGTAATGCGGGAGGATAAACTGTTCCGGTAATGAAACTGTGAGCTCGGAATTGCATATGTCAGATTAGGATATACTAGCTGCGTCCTGTGCCAGGGTATCGTATACATTCATAACATTCATTCTGGTTAGAAGAAAGGAAAATTTGCCTGTAACGTGAGTGGAGGAAGTTTTGTGAAAAACAGTGTAAACAGTGTCATTTCAGTGTTCAAACCCCAACGCTATGGATTATTCCAGGAGCATCATGGAACGTCTTGAACCAGCGATTTCCCACTTCAGCAGGATGGGTTAAGACCTCCAAGGGAGCCCTCCCTCGGGGCTCGAACAGAGTACGATGGACAACGGACCAGCATTGTTGAGTACAAATTTATGATCTTATGATATCGATATTCCCTGTAGATAAAACATATCAGAATATAGGAATAGCATGGGATGATTTTATATTGAATAATTAAAGTAGTAAGATTAGAGTGGTCGGTATTTTTTTTTATCTTTTAAAGTTGTTTGGGAAGGAAACAGTTTAGGAATAGAGTATGAATTTCCCATCTAGTTATCTTTATTGCATGAGCATGGTTGTTTCCTTGTTTTATGAGTACTGTCAGAGGAGACGGGGGGGAAAGGCTAATTAATTTTGTTGAGGTAATAGAGGAGCCTTCGTTCTTGGAAAGATATATGAAAGAAGTCAGGTTAAGATGACGCAAGAATCTTTGCCATATATCCTGTGAACCAGATAAAGTTGGATAGATGAAGTACTCGATTTATTGTAAAGTAGTTGTATTTTATGCATGATAATTTAAGGCGTTGCTGCATAATATGTGTGTGAAGAGTCATGGCACCGAGGTACAAATGTCCACCCCCACCAACACTAGCTCGGGCCCCTGTTAAAGAAACTTTTTGTGTGATCGCTTAAGTACCTTTCGTTAGTTCATTTGATTTCATTTTAATTAATCAGTTTGGTCGGATAATTTTATGCTGATCTAATGAAGGTAATATAAATTCGTGTCAGGTACATAGTCCTTATTATTATTATTATTATTATTATTATTATTATTATTATTATTATTATTATTATTATTATTATTATTATTACTATTATTATCATTATTGTGATTGTTATGACTATTGTTATTAGTAAATTCTGTGAGATTATTAAACTCTAGTTTGATAGCCCGTGGATTGTGGTAGTTTTACTATGAGAGGCACGAGGATGGAACTCCGGACTCCTATGAGAGAGAGAGAGAGAGAGAGAGAGAGAGAGTAAAATAATGTAACGGCCCAAAAGTTGAGAGATTGGTCCGATGAAGAATACCTGAGCGGGTTAGAGCATAATTCTATGTACCTGTTTGTATTTGTGATTTTTGTTCGCGTGAATAAATTGGCCCACTGAATAGGCAATCGTAAACGCACTAATGTTGGGTTTAAATAAAAAAAAAGTATGTGGCCGGTGTGCCGGCGGTTGACAAGGGAATTTATGGCATCCCACCCCGGGAGGGTCGGAGCTCGCTTGTGTCAAACTAGGCCTGCTAAAAGGCAAATGTATGGCCGTCTTTCTCAAGGAAGTGTTTTTCCTCGAACCCTCTTGTGCTCTGCTAGTAAATGTTTTTTTTTGTTTATCGATTACCACATTCTAATCAGGCTAAGTTGGGTGAATTCAGTAACACTTCGTTCATACACATGTAAAAGCGATAGATAGGGTCTTGATTTTTCAGGTTCCCCGACTCCAGAGACCTGTTGGTCTCCCGTTCGTACCTCGGACATGACAAAAGGGAATCAGTCACACAAACGACGGCTAATGGTAAACCAGATGCAGTTACCATGTATGGGAAATGTTATAATATGTGTTTTCTCTTCCAGGTGTGATAATAGTGTAAATAGGATGTTGTTTTGATGCTAATTGATTTGTTTAATTGAGACTTCGTGAAAAATCCTTTGGTAGTTCGTTTGAGTGGAGGGTTCAGGCCCTATGATGTGTATAGTTAGTCCTCAAATGAGGTGATTAACAGTAACTAGAATTGTGTGCATTTCATGTTTTTTTGCGAGAGGTTGTAACGCCGTGAAGTTGTTTATCATTTTATGATTTTTTTTTAATTTCTTGAAATCTTATATTTCTCGTGTTCTGTTCGATGTAGATGGCCACTCTAATCTTAGGGTAAATTAGTGTAACTTGCTGTGTTTTAAATATGTAACTTGGGAATTAATCCCGGGAATATTTATATCCGTAAGGTCATAGTTTTCTTATAATTTTTTGTAAAAAGTTTGGTTCATTATAATAGTGTTTACCGTACTCAGCAGGTAAAATAATCGTGTCCGTAAATTCGAAACCAAGTTTATCAACCAAGTGTGTAGTAAACGCAACTCAAATTTCTCCGAGTTGTTTGAAGTTATATGTGAACACCCAGGTACTTAATCCGAATAGGTGATTGTTTTGTGTTATAATATTCAACAGCGTAATGTCAATAGACCACATAATTAATCTTATAATGATGTGGATCAAAATTTCACTTGGGTGATAGCCCGGACATGGTTGTCCGTTGCTGGTATTAACATTCAATGGATGTAAGTTAACTTTGATGTTCAAGGTTGTAGATTGTAAATATGTTCAACGGGAGTGAATTAAATATTCAGAAATTTTATTCGTGCCTAATTCTTGCCGATAATTATCATCCAGAACCTCTTCCGTTCATGTTATGCCTTTAAGTTAGTTGTAAGATATTTTATTTTTATCGCCGCGGACGGTCTGCGACTCTGAGTAGCCGGGGTTCAGATCTTAGGAACGGGAGAGTTAGCAGCGACCTTGCTGGGCCGCAGGGCGTTGACCTCTTATGTGAGTGGATTACTTATTCAATCCCAATGAGAGGGAATCGTCACAGGCCGAAAAGGTCCCTTGACCATCGCCTTCCGTGGAGCATGGTGCCATGTGTTCATGACCCGACAGGGTCACCTCGAGATGTTGGCACATGATACCATGGGCTATGGGGGATGGTGGGAAAGGTCCCATACGTACTGAGGACGATAGAAGGAGTTTATGTGTGGAATAACTGAATTGCATTTTTCAGTACTCAAACACTTCCCCTTTATTGAGTATTGTTTCAAATCAAGACTTACGGAGTCTCCATTATCCCAAACATATATTCGTTCTTGTCTTCTCTATTCTTAAACTGTTTATAGAAAAAGCAGTGCTGTATCTATGTTTCAAGCAAAAATGTGCTGGAAAAAACAAGTTCACATATTGTCCCTCTGTTTGTTAGATGCCCACTTCTACAGTGACAAATTCAGAGACAAAAACTTGCCAACATTATTGGTGGGAAATTTGTCACACATTTTTTAATTATATAGCAGAAACTGTTTGTTCTTGTTGGAAAGCCAACTGAGTTTGGTTGATTTTACAGAAGTACTAATATTTCATGCCCCTGTAACTCAGTGACTATGGCTGGTTTTGTAGAACATATAGTATTCACATCCTACTAATAATCTAAGTTTCTTTCTTGCTTTGTTTTTCAATTAAAATCCTTGGACTGGTCGGAAATGAAACCTGAAATCTCGGGTAAAATTCAAGTACGCTACCCGTGCACCACGGTCCTCAAAGAAGAGTATGGATGGATTGGTGGTCTCGAACTTTTAGCCAATGGAGTTCTGGGTGGGGTTCTTGGAAATGAACTAGACACAACATTATGAGAAGACTTACGTGCATTCTAGCCTGCTTCGTGCTTCATACCGACATTCCAATTGATGATTCATACATTGTATTCTTCAAATTCACAATGTGTCAGTAGCAGTCGTTTATAGTGACAATACACTATTCAATGTTACACGGCTTTCAAGAACACTTACCCGTATCTCGCGTCCAGTAGTTGATAGCTTTAGGTGAAGCTTCTACGTGGCATTGAAGGATGACATCAGTTCCAGTAGGCGCACCTACGAGTTGGTTTGGTACTTGAATCAGCGGATGAACTGAAAGGAAGAAACCGAGATTGCTATTAACAACACAGGTAAACTCTACTAAATACAGTGGGATTCAATTAGAATTAAGGTACAACAATTCTCAAAAATCCAACTTGAGTAACGATCTAAAATGAAACATCGAAATACTCTAAATGAGGTTTAGTCATCATAATAATAACATAAATGTTTTTGCTATTGCTTTAACTTTACACCAACTCAGAAAGTGCTTACACTGATGAAGGATAGGTCAAGTCTAGGACTTGGAAGGATGTTACTGTGACCTTAATTATGACAAAGCCCCGGTATTCATTTGGTGTGAAAAATGGGAAATATTGGAAAACAACGTTCAGGGCTGCCGAAGGTGGGGTTCGAACCCATCATCCCTCTAATGCAAGCTGTTTCACAGCTTAAAATGCGTATCTGGGTCACTCGGTAATATTTATTATTATTATCATTATTGTTATTATTATTATTATTATTATTATTATTATTATTATTAATATAATATAATATAAAATCTACTGTGAAAGACAAAATATTGCCCAATCGTAAAACTTAATAATGGTTGAAACGGCCACTGTATTTGATATGTTTTGGAAGGGTAAAAATCTTATCACTCCCTGATAAATACGTCTGATGACGCACTATGCGCCCAACCGACGAATCAACATTTCAATCTTAAAGTCCGTTAGGTAACGTCCAGTGATTTTCTGCTACCGTTCCTATATGACGGCACATTAGAATATACTAACTGATGCGCAGGTTACAAAATGGCCCTATTTCAAAAGTCCTGTAACCTGGTAGCTGCGACACTTCCATTCGCTGCTTCGCTCACGCGGACATAGCTTTTAATGTTACAAAATGATTTCAGTTATGAAAACTCATATAGGGGAATTGCATCTTCTTACATAAATATAAAATAAGAATTTTGTCTGTAAACTTCTCAGTATTTAAAAAGAATGGTGTTTCTGGATCGCCTGTGCCCACAGTAAAAAGGAAATGCAGGTTGGTTGGGGCGCTGGCCTTCTGAATTCAACTTGGCAGGTTCGAGTTGACTCAGTATGATGGTATTTGAAGGTGCTTAAGTACGTCAGCATTCGGTAGATTTACTGGCACGTAAAATAACTCCTGCGGGACAAACGTCCGGCCCCCAGGCGTCTCCGAAAACCGTAAAAGTAGTTAGTCGGTCGTAAAATAAATAGAATCATTATTAAAATGGAATATTTAATTTTTCCATCATGTCTGTCTGTCTGTCTGTCTGTCTGTCTGTCTGTCTGTCTGTCTGTCTGTCTGTCTGTCTGTCTGTCTGTCTGTCTGTCTGTACACACATCGCAAGGCAATGACTGAACAAAATTTAATGAAAATCGGTATGTAATGTCGGAGGAAAAGGCATTGTACTATAATTAATAAACAATTTTATTCACGCTGAGTAAAATCGTAGTTTATGGGAAGGCGTAACATTCGATTCTCAAATATATTATTAATGGTCCTATCGATAGATGCTACGTAACAAAAGTTATAGCGAATACAATTCCCCCATTATTTAACTTACATCTTATACAGTTTTAACGTATCAGATATGATAATAGAGATATTCATTAATTTATACTTTAATTTCTTAGTCCATATCAGCCCGAATATCCTTAGCATGTAAATATTGTTCCGTCGTGTTAACTGGTGACAGTGATACTTTTTGTCGTGATTGTCTTGAGGTGAAAAACTGCGTGGTCGTTATGTAATATCGACAAGGAAAATTGTGAAAATGACTATCAAAATTAGAAAAAAGTCGTCAGAGAACGATTGCTTGAGAAATAAGGCAACAGGGAGTCGTGAAAGGAGCCAGGAGAACCCACTTTATACTGGATTCCCTAATATCGCAGAGTCGGAAGGAAACTCAACATGAAGGTATCCAATATCAAAAGCCCATAAAATAGATCACAGAAACATTATATTGAACATAGTCAACAAAAACAACTTGTAAAATAACGTTAATAGATGATTCTTATAGCTTTGTTGTTACTGATTCCAGATCTGACCTCAATTCGTTTCTATCATCCTCAGTTTCGTCACAATGTGACTTCGTTACAAACCAGAAAATTAGCGGAACATACTACAGGAATGAAAACTGAATTAATGTCACAATATGTACAAAGTTTTATTTTAAATCTAAACATGAAAATATCTCTATCGACTTATGTGCCCATTTCCTTTTACTTCCTTTCCCTCTTCTCCTTAAAGCTTCTGGTATAGCTTCTTCTTCTTATATGAGTCGCTTGCTGAACTTCTCGGTGAAGTGATCAGCAGTAGTATCCCATCATACTGGTATTCCAGCGGACCTGATACCTTCTTTCCATCACTTCGATATCTTGATGGAAATGGTCACCTTGCTCCTCACTCGCAAATCCCTACATGTTAGGGAAAAATACCAGGTGAATCATCAGGCTAATCAAACAGCCAAACCTTTTGAACTTATCCAGCACGTTGGCTACAGTAGAAGTACCGTGCAATTCAGCCGCCGCATTCAATGTACAGTAGTTTCATGCAACCCAACTAACGTGCGCCACAGTTAAAAATGGCTAGTCTCCTGCAGGCGAATTGTATGATACTAATAAGCAGTGAGCACATTTTTCACACGATTCTGAACGCTACCAGCAGGTTATATCGTCCACTCGCAAAACATGACGCATTGAAATAATGTAGCGACGTACTTTGACCATGTTCCCAGCAGTGTAGTGTAGCAGTTATTGTTAGGCGTTAGGCTAGCAATCGATGCAATATGCCATCGGCGGATCGAACCATGCATTGTGAAAATATATTTGCATCGGTATGATGTTTGAATACGTAAACACAGGCCCATGTTTGCCACATTGAAACAGTAGAACGACGCTGTTATCCATCATCTGCCCTGCGCATACTCCGCTGGTTAGGGTCTGAATGTTATCTATGCTATCATTCGGCATGTTCTCCACAGAGAAATACGTTGATATAATCCTCATTTATGGGGAAGTGAGACAAAACGTGTGCGAGGCACTACATCTTTACCAGGAACGGTGGCCGAAAGGCGACACCCGGCTGCTGCGACGGCTGTTGAAAGACGCCTAAGGACAACAAGCATGATTTCCAACCAGCCAACAGTCCGCGATAGGCCCGTTACATCGGAAGAAACAGAAGAGGCCGTTCTGGAGTCAGCTTGTAATAATCCTCACACCAGTACAAGGGCGATTGCACGACAGGTGAACACCAGCCAGCCAGCCATCTGTCTGGCTAATACGGCATGAGCATAAATTTCACCCATACCATCTTGATCTACACCAATAGCTCCATGGGCGGGATTTCGAAGCTCGAATGGAGTACTATCGGTGGCTATTAGGCAGGCTAGACAATGATGCAGCATTCGTATCGCATATCTTTTTCTCGGACGAATCGCGCTTCCACAATAATGGGAACGTCAATCGCCACAACATGCACTGTTGGAGTCCGGACAAACCTCACTGGGTGCGACAGGCGGCCCATCCACCACGATGGGGAGGGAATGCTGGGTGTGGAATCTTGGGGGATCACCTGATTGGACCTTATTTCATATAGGGCCATTGGAAGGGGCCACGCTACCTGCACTTTCTGCATCAGGAACTCCCACTGCTGCTGGAGGATATGCCCTTGCACGATCGTTTGACGATGTGGTTGCAACAGGATGGAGCTCCACCACATTCAACTCTACCCGTTCGTAACCATCTGAACGAGGAACTGGCAGGGAAATGGACAGGACGAGGAGGCCCTGTTCCTTGGCCTGCCACATCACCGGATTTAACGCCGTTAAACGTCTTGTGGGGGCATTTGAAGAACGTCGTTTACACTCAGATGCCCGAAAACTCCAGCTAGCTCCGGCAGCTCATCATGGACGTCTGCCGAGCAATTACACCTGGAATGCATCAGCGCGCAAGACGATCGATTGGACACAGGGCCCGAATGTGTATAAACCAAAACGGTCATCACTTCGAGCATTGCTGCGATAAAACATTGGCAGGGCAGTTGTGTTCCTATTATTTCCGGTCTGTATGTGTCTGCTAACTAATCGGCCCTTCTTAGGTCCACAAACACATTCATTCACAGACAATTTGCATGAAAGCGGGTATTGAACTTAAAATTGTGTGCGATACGTATTAAACAAATATTAGAAATATGGAACCCTCGCTCCGGCTTCAAACCTCCCATGTCACACGTGAGCCGTCTCCACCGCACATTTACCTACTACGCTGCGGTTCCGTACGGCACGCTATGCAGCTTATAGCATGTATTAGGTTTACTGCGGTCACAATATAAATTTAGTGTTTCGCCGGCATGTCAGGTTCATATGATCTAGAAGGCACACACAGGTCTTCCAGTGTTTAATACGATTATGATATTACGGTATCCTATCATGGTGAGGCGGTAAATACCAAGATATCCGGTTGTGTTGTCTGAGAATACCGGCAGGCCAGATGTTTTCAGAACGGAATTAATATTGAAGGTTGCATAAAACTACATTGGAAGGGACGGCTGAATCACACGGAATAATGTGGGTTCTTTTTGTTGTCCATGAAGTTTGCGATAAGCTGCTTGAATGATACTCAAGCCCCACTCACACTGTCTTATTTTTCATTCAAAGTTGGAATGGAACATAATTTTTCGGATATCAGGTCCAACAAACACGCTTTCTTTCAATTTTGCTTCTGATAAAGGATGAAACTTCTCGTAGTGATACTGGAAACATAGCACATCTTTGGGTAAAAATTTCACAAACTGTTTCATTAGCCCTAGTTTGATATGTGAATGGTGGCAGCAGAATGTTTTTCGGATCGACGGGATTCTTACGCAAGAAGACGGAAAATAAGAATCGAAAGGGCCGTTATTAAACTCTCTATGTATACTACAGACAAGTGCAACCACTATCCTGTTAATTTATACCCATTTTACGTATATCATAGTGTATAAAATACCTTGAAATATGCTACAAATTTAATTTCCTTAAATATTTAATTTTGAAATGTAACAAAATAGTGGATGATACAGATTTTTGTATTGTCATGTACGGATTCATCACACTGAAATCCATATGAATATGCATAAAAAAAGGCTCTTCATCGTTGGCCGCTGATTGTAGGAATGTGCTTTATCCCTTCTGCTGCCACCCATCTCCGATAGATGACATTACTGCGCGTACTGCGTGAAATAGAACAGCCTGTCTGAATAATGGTGGGAATTAGCATGTCATTTGTCTGGTCAGATAACTACTGGTACGCGACACACTACTTTGTCTCATATTCATACCTTCACTCTTGCTGAGAATCGGATTTATTTTCTTCATTTACCTCAACAATCAAAATCACCTACCTGATTTTATGTTTCATAAATTTAGAAATATTTCTTGAAATATGAATTATATCTAAACAGTAGGCATATAAAAATTACATAAGATCTATTTTATAATATTTTATGCATCTTTTATGCCGTAGATTTTTAGCTTACAAGCCATATTAATGGAGATTTAATTCGCAAGTCCATCAGATCAGTATTTATTGATTGACTGATTGAACAGCGAGCTTTAGTTGAGGTGTTCTGCCACTTTACTGCCTCATTTATACAAACAGTAACCCGCCAACAGCTAGTTTCCTATAAAATACAAGGAACATATGGCACGGCTGAACCATTAAAAGTTCAGCCATGCTCCTCTTCATCACAGGCCAGAGTGTACGATATAGCTACTGTGGGGGTCCGCCGGGAATGAACATGACAACTAAACATCTTTGGCGTTATTACGAGTTTTCCCTAGTAAAAGGAGCAGAGAGGGAGCAATAAATCGAAACGGTAAGGAGACTGTGATCTTATTAAATAGATATAATTGAAGTCTTCAAGAGAATAATACGAGTATATATAATGTTTCTTGATCACGTATGAGGAGTGTCTGTTCAAAATATGTTATTTCTTCTTCTTCTTCTTCATATTCTTAATCTATTTACCTTCCAGGTTTGGTTTCTCCCTCGGATTCAGCGAGGGATCCCAACTTTACCGCCTCAGGGGCAGTGTCCTGGAGCGTGAGACTTTGGTTCGGGAATACAACTGGGGCGGGTGACCAGTACCTCACCCAGGCGGCCTCACCTGCTATCCTGAACAGGGGCCTTGCATGGGGATGGGAAGATTGGAAGGGATAGATAGGGAAGAGGGAAGGAAGCGGCCGTAGCCTTTAGTTAAGTACCAACCCGGCCTTTGCCTGGAGGAGATGTGGAAAACCACGGAAAACCGCTTCCAGGATGGATAAGATGGGAATAGAACCCACTTCTGCTCAGTCGTCCCAACCCCCGTACACTCGAACCCGGGCCTCCACTAACGCTAACCACTACACCACAGAGGCGGGCGATGTTATTTCTACTAAAAAATTAATCGGTATTTCGTCCACTTGCATTACAGTAGTTGAAGAATGTTATGGATTGATTTGACCAATTCAGATCAGGAAGATGTAATTCCTTAAACGTTGAGCCAAACCCGCTCGTGGGTACGTTCTATGTGGCTTTTATTTTATGTTTCTGGCGCTTTTCTCACAACTTTCCTAAGGAGGAAATAGTACCTTTTGAACAGACACCCCTCAGACATCACGGCTTTCTCACGCCGGAAATATTAGAATTAATGGCACAATACACAACTGATACAAAATTTATATTGGTGTTCTTGACCCGAGTTTCTTTTCTAAACACACTTCTCTTTCTGACATTTTACTATTTCTGTTTCTGATTAATCATTTAGCAGGATATTAAAACTATATTTAACATACTTTATAATATGCTCCTTTTTCCTGAATTGCATCAACAAGCATCACTTAACACAGTTTTCAAGGAAATATTGCGACCAATGGCCTTATAGGATCTACTTATGTAAACAAACATTGTTCATAATTTTTTAAATTAACTTCTGCATAATAGAAGATATTTACTTGCCTATCTCAACTACACAATCATAAGGTACTGTGAGACCTCCCCTAATCAGAACGTTGAAATATTAATTTGTGTTTTCAACTTGTAAGTGAAGCACAATACTTACAATTTAATATTGATGACGTAGGCACTCGCCCAAGGTATCAGGACGAATTGCGACATAAAAAGGGGGACAAAAGTGACAGAGAAAATTGGTCGAACATACCTATTCTTTGTCTGTAACTGGAATCTTGGGAATATTTGAAGAAAAAAATGTCTAATTGGTGATTGGTGGTACAAAGCTGGAACAGGTAGATAATTTCAAGTATTTGGGATGCATGTTCTCCCAGGATGGTATTACAGTAAGTTTGTATCAAGGTGCAGTAAAGCTAATGCAGTGTGCTCGTAGTTGCGATCAACAGTATTCTGTAAGAAGGAAGTCAGCTCCCGGACGAAACTATCTTTATATCGGTCTGTTTTCAGACCAACTTTACTTTACGGGAGCGAAAGCTGGGTGGACTCAGGATATCTTATTTATAAGTTACAAGTAACAGACATGAAAGTAGCGAGAATAATTGCTAGTACAAACATATGGGAACAAAGGCAGGAGGATGCTCGGAATGAGGAGATAAAGGCTATGTTAAGAATGAAGTTGATGGATGAAGCTATACGCATAAACCGGCTTTGGTGGTGGGGTCATGTGAGGCGAATGGAGGAAGATAGGTTACCTAGGAGAATAATGGATTCTGATATGGAGGGTAAGAGAAGTAGAGGAGACCAAGACGATGGTTAGACTCAGTTTCTAAAGATTTAAAGATAAGAGGTATAGAAGAATGTGACGACATTTAGTAAATTCACAGACGCGAATCTCATAATTTTCATGCGAGCGCCTTAATTACTGTTATAGGCAAGTTGCATACGACAGTTATCTTGGACCTCAAGGTTTTACAATGTATCATACCTTTTTACTTTATTGAATTCCATCTGTATGTGTGTAGATTCTTCATTGAGGTGGGTGGCCTTCTACACGGTTACGCCATCTCTCAGGCCAGGGACACTTGTCTGCTTCATTGCAACTACTAAAGCATTTTCATTCCTCCCCTGAAGGGGGAAGCGGGCCTCTTAGACTGTAACGCCGTCTCTCAGGCCGGGAGATTTGTTACGGTGAAGGAGATGCACGGAGAATGTGAGGGGTTTGGCGGCCGTAGCCTATACTAGGAACTGTCCCGTCATTCGCCTTAGTGCAGGAGAACGGAAAGCCACGGAAAACCATTCTCAGGATAGACGACGGTTGGGGCCAGCTGTGAGGTCCAACACTGTCCCGTCTCCCGAATGCAGAGGCGTAGAGCCACGATAGAGCAGTGAGGGCCGAGACCCACTCTGCATCCACCGACGTGCTTCATTGATAATGATTAACCTTTAATGCAAGACCGTGTGTATACCATCTGCGACCACTCTGATTATTATTACAGTAAAACTCGACATTCCGTACAACTCGACAACTTACGAGCACAAATTGTTCTTCTATTTTTAATTGCTAAAAGATTTTCACTGATCACAATATGAGCCATGCTTCTCTCTCCTAACGTGACTTCGCTGTGTCAACCAATGGATAATGAGAACGAAGTATTGAGGGAGAGATACAGATTTATTTCTTCTCTAGTCGAGCCGTGGATGAAGAGTGTGATATGATCGATGAACTAGTGAAAATACACATTTTGGACGTCGTGGGATGGATATCTGAATCTTGGAATGAAATCGAGCATATCAGCCTTCTTTATTCCTGAATAAAGTCGCCGGGCCATTCAGGAAACTTGTTTCCAGTCAAGAGGGAAGGGACAGAAAATTTTGAAATAGTGGCCGTATTGAAGAAAATTCCAGGCTGCGAAAATGTTACTGGTGGTGATGTTGGAGACTGGATGGGGCAGGGTGTAAACTGTGAACTTTTAGATAGTGAAATAGTTGCATTATTGAAAGAGAACGAAGATAAGTAAATAGCAAGTGAATCAAAAGACGAAGAGACGGAAGGCAACGGAAAAGTTAAAACAGTGACTTAGAGTGAAGGATTACAGGCCGCTGAATGAATGTTCAGTTATATGGAGTATCAAGGTGCATCTGCTATGGTTATTTGTTTCTACGTCTCTTGCGTGACGAAGCTGCACGAAGACGAAATGAGTGCGAGAGACAATCAAGGATCAAGAATTTTCCTACAAAGAACTAGTCATTTCTTCAGTTATGCAAGTTTTCGTAATTTTTAACAATTATTTTAGGGCATGTTGTACCTGTCTATATCCTGTATTGTGTTATATTTTTTTTATAAAATTAATATTCAGTAAAATATTATGAGTTGTGAATAATAGACACCTTATTCCGTAAAATTCGACATTTCGGAAACTCGACACCCTTTCAGTCCAAATTAGGTCAATTTTGCGAGAAACTACTGTATTTTATTATTATTATTAGTTACGATTTGATTTACGTCGCACCGGCACAGTTAGGTCTTATGGTGACGATGTCTAGGAGCGGGAAGGTAGCAGCCATGGCCTTACTTAATGTATAGCCACACCAGGATTTGCCTGATATAAAGAAATGGGAAACCACAGAAAACCATCCTCAGGGCTGCCAACAATGGGCTTCGACTTGCTATCCCCAGCATACTAGCTTACAGCTACGTGACACAAACCAAGCAGCCCCTCGCTCTGCTTTCGATAAAATATATAACAAATCAAGAATCAAGGATGTTTCTCAACGTATACAAAAAGCGAACGGTGCCTTTGTTCGGCTCTATCCGGTATGGAAAAACAAAATATCTATCAGGACCAAACTTCGCATTTTCCGAAGTAATGTCAAGGCTGTTCTACTGTATGGGTCCGAGACCTGGAAGGTGACTAAAGTGATTACCTCCAAGTTGCAGACCTTTGTCAACCGCTGATTAAGGAAGATTTTAAACATCTACTGGCCGGAAGTAATCTCCAATCATGAACTATGGAGAAGGACGGGTGAAACCGAGATGGCCATACAGATAAAGCGGCGGAAATGGAAATGGATAGGGCATACGTTGAGGAAGGGAATGAAGCCATCGAGAGAGAGGCACTGGATTGGAACCCGCAGGGTAAAAGGAGGAGAGGAAGGCCCAAACAAACGTGGCGAAGATCTGTACACATGGAGGCAATGGAAGAAGGCAAGACCTGGAGAGAGGTGAAGAGGTTGGCTGACAACAGGATCAGATGGAGATGCTTTGTTGATGCCCTATGTTCCACAAGGAACAACAGGAATTAAGTCAAGTAAGTCAAATCAAGAATATTTCAAGAAATACCTCGTAAGGAGATATACATCACTGAAATGAAAATATTGACATTCATAAAATGTTTTAATAGTTTCAGTAGAACGTACAGTACTAAATGACTTAGCATAGTGGAATCTAGTTTGAAAAATATCAGGCTTCAAATTACGATGGGTAATGTTGTCAACAGTACTAAATGACCCAGCATAGCGGAATATAGTTTGAAAAATATCAGGCATCAAATTACGATGGGTAGGTTAATGTTCTCAACTATTATGACAGATGTCTGGTATGGCATATATTGCTATCCCCAGCATACAAGCTTACAGCTACGTGACACAAACCAAGCAGCCCCTCGCTCTGCCTTTGATAAAATATACAACAAATCAACAATATCTCAAGAAATACCTCGTAAGGAGATGACTGTTCGAGACTCGTTCAACAGATTGCCCGCTTAGAGCAGCGCTGTGGTTTGGAGATTTCAACCTCAGTGGAAGACACATTCAAACACACGAAATAAACAGAAGTAGCTGGGATGCGATGCGGAAGTAACAACAAGAAAAAAATAGACTTGAGTATGTATTTCATATTAATGAATACGTATTGCAGATGTTTAGATCTTACTTTCCAATACTTGATAAAACATGTGATAGCCATAAATGCCACTTTGGATTGCGGCTTTCAAAGTTTGAGGATTGTTTCAAGTATGATTTTATTCGATATCAGATATGGTTAGTTGGAAAATGATAGTTCGAACAACAACCGTATTTTAATAAATGTCGTTGACCCTCCAGTGGGTGTGCCTTGAGAAATTACAGGGACGGGCGCGCGCCGCATGGAGTGCTTCTCCTACAAAATATCACGTAAATGCACATTTTGGGGAAAAACTGAAAATGTGAGGCCATTTTCATGAAGATTCATTTCCAACTCATAACTGGAGTACTAATTGTCGGTGGTAACGTTTCGGTTCGAATTTTGTATTGAAACAGTCAATCCTTTTACAATGTCAAATCGTTTATCGGACTTCTCAAAAGGACTTGGTTTCTGAATTCCGCAATACAACTCAAAATTAGATACGTAATATGATTTGCTGTCACTCAGGGCGTATATTGTATGCCATACTTGGCCGGTTTGTTTGGCACATATTGCACGAAACCCCAGCACCCTCGAAATCGTACGAGCATTTCGTCTACTGTGACGAACTCACAATGTGAATAATTCAATTAACAATTGTTCAGGAAGGTTGTATGCTATTCCCTAACAGCTCCTAACTTATCACATTGTTGTCGTTAGTGAAGGGTGTGCACATTATCAAATCGAAGTACTCGCACAAAAAACGAAACGGCTTCTTAATAGCCTACAGCTTCGGGTAGGCGTACCAGTGCCGTCTATTTTCCATCGTTCTTCATCGTAAGTATAGCTCTCTGTTTCACTCCGATCAGGAATAAAATCCCAGAAAAAGCCATTATTTCTGTTCTCGTTTTATCATTGGAGTCTCTCTTTCTCTCTCTCTCTCTCTCTCTCTCTCTCTCTCTCTCTCTCTCTCTCTCTCTCACACACACACACACACAAATTCGGTGGTGGAGAGCAATTTCTCAATAAAAATATTAGTTCATGAAACGATACAGTCAGTAATATCAAAATTAAAGAATTTCAGAAGCTCATCAAGTTCAGTTCTAGTATCCCTTGCAGCTCGTTTTGGACCGGGAGAAGTTTTGATTATATTTATCGACCTAGTTTTGACTGATCCAATAACCGGTTTCACACACCAGATTGTATCTAAGTCTTTACCAAATAAAATCTGAAATCATCTCCGTCGTTGTCAGGTTCACCTGCTCTCGGATCTACTGACTGATCCGTATCACTATCCTCTTCATCCTCCATCACAACTACGTGTCCGTGATCACCGCCCTCGTCCTCGCGGAATTCAGGTTGAAGATCTGGATCATCATTGGAGAGCTCTAGAAAGAGAATGACCTCCACGGTTGCCAACCTTTCAGCCCTTACAGAAGAAATAGATAAGAAATAGACAATCTTCTGAACGTTTCTTTAGATCAAGAAAGAATTCACGAACATCCGTGCTCGCCGTCCTTGTCCTCGCGGAATTCAGGTTGAAGATCTGGATCATCATTGGAGAGCTCTAGAAAGAGAATTACCTCCACGGTTGCCAACCTTTCCGCCCTTTCAGAAGAAATAGATAAGTAATCTTCTGAACGTTTATTTAGATCAAGAAACAATTCGCGAACAAAACAAAAGGTATCTCCTACATTTTCGGTAATGAAATCGATTTGAAACATATTTACTGATGTGAAAAATAATATTGGAACGTTCACAGCGAGAAGAGTTATACGAATAATACTTATATGTTACAACACAACGTACGAGCCCGGGAGTGAGAGCGCGCTTCACTCAGTTCGGCATCACGGTATCTGTCAACTTCAACAACCCATAGACGACTGACAAGAGGCAGATAAGCGAACAACTAAGTTAAAACCTAGTGGTCATACCTTGGCTCCCAAGGCGAGAAATAACTACGTTCATCTGCAAAGTGAAAACAAACGAATTTGCCGCACTGAGTGAGGCCGCCCGTCCACCGGAGGGTTAAGATACATCATCTGTAATTAGCGATTTAAAGTATTCTCGAACAAAAGTAGCCTTACACAAGTGATTATTATTATTATTATTATTATTATTATTATTATTATTATTATTATTATTATTATTATTATTATTGTCCTACGTTAACATATCGGATTTTAGAATTTGTCATCGAAAGTCCCCAACATTTGACTTGTATAGCTCATAAGCATTTTTAATACTTTAGTACAAAGTAAGTTGGTTTAAAAGGATATAGAATTCAACAAGGAATATACCCTCAAAGAGAAGCTCCTTATGTTACACTCTTTGTATGAGTGCACATACAGAAGGATCAGAGATTAAATAGTTCATGTTCGTGCTACTGTGACAACATTGATATTAATTTGTTTCTTACGTCTTCACTAGTATATTTTCCTAGCAGTCATGAAATTTGTACTCGATTCTTTTTATGATACACATGTTATCTGGAAGTGAAGGAGTCATGGAGAATGAATTTTTCAACATCAACCATGTAGGCGGGATGATAGACGCCCGCAGCTTTTGAGACAATTTGTGGAATGGAATCAGTATTTCACACATGAGACTCCTGTTAGGGAAATGCACTTGCCAGTTTTCATTACAGGGTTCATTCTTCTCAAAAAATCTTAAAACGATGAAAATACGTTTTCACAAAAGAGTCTTGTTGTAGTTACTTAGCGAAAATTTACCGACCTCCAATAATGTCACTTATATATTCATAGATGTAATTGATATTACTAGAATCTACTTTGAAACACTGGTGTACTACTACTACTACTACTACTACTACTACTACTACTACTACTACTACTACTACTAATAGTAATAATAATAATAATAATAATAATAATAATAATAATAATAATAATAATAATAATAATAATAATAATAATATAGGATTTCGTTACATTTTAATAAAAATTAATAATATTAAGTAAATTAGTGCAAGAAGAATGGGAACATAGCTGAGGAAAAATAAGCACAGCACACATGTCAATGCACCCAGATAATAAAAGCAAATAGACAAATGTTTTCCTTGTCCAGTCACTCTACACATACTGCATTTCTCGTTCCAACCCTCGGCCATCCTATCAGTCATCCGCCCCGCATTACAAGTAACCATTAAATCATGGCCAGTATCCAGTATTCGAGAGATAGTGGTTCGAACCCCACTGTCGGCAGCCCTGAAAATGGTTTTCCGTGGTTTCCCATTTTCATACCAGGCAAATGTTGGGGCTGTACCTTAATTAAGATCAATGCCGCTTCCTTCCCACTCCTAGCCCTTTCCTGTCCCATCGTCGCCATAAGACCAACTGTGTCGGTGCGACGTAAAGCCAATAGCAAACAAAATATCATGGTTTTATATACTGGGAAAATCTTGAAGCTTGTCTAGTCCTTCATGTTCACCTTCACAACAACCAACGTCGTAAGTGTCCTGGTGTTTTACCTTTGTCGCATTGTAGGTAAAGGAAGGTAAGGTAAGGTACGGGTGCATTCTGCCTGAAGGCAGGTTCGAACCTCCGCAGAGGTGTGTCTGAGCCGGAGTTTACGTACGGTAGGGTGGCCAGTTCCTTTCCGCTCCTCCATTCCCTTACCCCCACCAACAGCGCGTGGCAACCCACCCAAATCTTGACCGCGCCCAATGTTGCTTAACTTCAGAGATCTCACAGGATCCGGTGTTTCAACACGGCCAAAGGAATTTAGTTTCATTTTCAGGCCTGGTCCCAACTGCGTGCGTTTTATAGCAACCAGATCTCCCAGTTTGTACAGAATGGCGGAGTGGCGGTGTCGGTTGAAAGATTTCCTATTCTCTTGCTGAACCTTGAGAATTTGCTGTTTGGCGTCTTCCCGCATATTTTTTCGTTTTACTTCGTTTTACTATTCCTTCAGAAGGTCAGCAAGTCCGTCTTATGCCTTATTTTGACTCTCGTGGAAAACTCAAATTAAGTCCTTCCTATACTACGGTGGTATGTAGAATTATTTGCTTGTTGCCCACCTTCTAGATGCAAGTAACACTTCGTTGGAGGAAAATAAGCTGGGCCAGAACTGAATCGATCATAGAGTTAGTTCTTTCGACCCGACCATTTGCTCGAAGCAATCCTGTAGAGATCGGCATGTGCTTTATATTTTCGGTTTCACAGTCATTCCTAAATTCCTGAGACGTGAATGCCGATCTTCAGTTGGATATGATTTACACTTGATTTCAAAATATTACTTTCTGCACACCTAGCTTGTAAATGACTCCCTTTTCTGTAGCAGATTTTCTAGGGCATGACGAAACAAAATTAATTCATCGACAACTGAAAATACAGGCTGTATCAGAACTATACCGACATAATGCCAGGAATGCTCTTCGGGTTATGTTAACCTTCAAACACATGCGTATGGGGTGGAATCCACCCCAGGTCATTTTATTTCCTAGTGAAATGTACAAATAACTTTCCTGTGCTCTCACCGCTCTTGTACCTTTATGGCTGGATCCCCGCAGAAAGAGTCATTCTTACATTAACTATCTTAAAATCTCCAGTTAATACAGTAATTCATATTTTACAATACAATGATATGTGGGGTGGAAAGCACCTCCACGCGTGTGTCTGCGTCCTAAGATCTGGCGCGTGTGCTTGAGGGTTAAGGACGATGGTGCAATCGGATTGGGACATAAGTTTTTTCGAGAAAATGAAGTCTCGTTGTTACTTCCGGGCGCACGATTCATATGGATGAACTTGCTGGATTTGCTATGCCAGGGAGCCAGCCGCAGCCTGTTGCTGTGCGTCAGAGGAGGGAAGGGAAGGTAGGGGAAGTGGGAAGTGGGAGACAGAGGTAAAGCTGGGTGCGAATGCACAAGTTTGTCGTTCGTTTCACATAGTCGCTTTCCAGTCCCAGTAGTCAGTGTACAGTTTGTTCTGCACAAATTGTCTGCTATGCGGGCCCCGTAGAAAGAGAAGATGAACAAGAATACAGGAAGCTTTCCAGGTCATCAGCGGCACACCATACATCCTGAACTGTGCATCGAAGTGGGAGGGGATCGTCTACTGTAATCAGCCAATGGGTGTATTGTTCTTTCGTCTAGTATTCATTCCATTAACAATGTAGTGAGTTAATACACAATTGCGGGGCAGCAGCATTGCATCTTTGAGCATGTTAAATAATAAGGAACGTTACGGCGACCAACAGACGAGAAGAGAGACGACCTGGTGCATTCCTTCACTTACAAGTGTGTCTTAATTACTGTGTGTGCAGTTACCGCTGTTTAATAAACGAACTCTGGATATTACCTGTAAGAGACAAGGACAACCTTGTGCGAATCGAACGAGGAAACTTGTGCATACGTCTCCATCATACACCACAATTCACCTTCCTCTCCTAATCTTCCCTGAAGCATGACAGCGGCTTTTGCTCTGACAGGAAATACGGCAAATTCGTCACTTTGAATTACGCACGCGGAGGTAACAAAATAACCGCAATTTTCTCGAAAATAAAAGCTTTCTCCGCCAATCCGACTGCACCACCTTTTTTTTTTTGATAGTTGCTTTACGTCGCACCGACACAGATAGGTCTTATGGCGACGATGGGACAGGAAAGGCCTAGGAATGGGAAGGAAGCGGCCGTGGCTTTAATTAAGGTACAGCCCCAGCATTTGCCTGGTGTGAAAATGGGAAACCACGGAAAAGGGCTGCTGACAGTGGGGTTCCAACCCACTATCTCCCGGATGCGAGCTCCCTGCTGCGCGCCTCTAACCGCACGGCCAACTCGCCAGGTACACCACCTTTCTTAACATGAAACGAAAATCATCCATGATTTTCTTGTCGATATAATTCTGATACACCCTGCATGTGGCGATAGCCCTTAAGGTTAGATTCCAATAACCCAAGATGATCTGTATGATAGATGTGAAGTGGCACACTATTTTTGGACAAGGGGAGCAAAATCCTCCCTGCTTTCCATACTTCCGATTAATCAGGAGGCAGTTCACACCGTTTGTTATGTTGCTTCCAATTTGTTTCTTCATGTTGGGTGTGCACTATTCTTGTTTAATAAGCACGTCTCTTATCTTGAAGGAGAAATGACCTCTCCTATGGACATTCTTTGTAATTTCATATTGCATTTCTTTAGACACAACCGGAAGCTCGTATCTTTCACTGAATTTAAACAGTAGATCGGTCCTTGCATATTCGCTTATGGTTCAATGACCTTCATCTTCTTGCCGTGCCTTCTTTAATCGGGCAACTTAATTGTATGGAACTGCATACGGAATAGGGTACCGACTTACGGCGCTGCATCCTCGTTCCACTGCGAAGTTCAATGGTGTAACGACACTTCTGCAACTTCTTATCAACATTTTTTTGAAAAGGTGTAAATTATTTTATAATTTGAAGGCCCTCGTCGTTCATCCAACCTACATCAGAAATGAGCACTAGGTTAATTCCTTGGGGAAAATGCGGACTAACAGATAAATGAAAAACAGTAGGTTGTGGTAGATTAAATTTCTAAGATATGGACTTGTTTCCTGGTTAGCAAGGTTCAAGTCTCTGCAGTAGTAAGGTGATATATCCCTCTAAGAAAATGTGTTGTCAGGAAGAGTTTCCGCGCTAAATATCCAGATAAAATGTAGTTAAGCCAAGAGGACTCTAGTAGCACCTGTGGGGATACTAAAGGGAAAAGCTATGTCATGTTCCAAGTATTAATAACCTGAAACAGTGTGGAAAGCACTTTGTCGTCGTGAAAGTTAGAGCTGTGATATTTATGAAAGTTTGTGAATATTTGAAAACCATTGCTATTCTTTCCATCCTCAATCGGAATGTTTTTAGAATATTATGAACGAATGATTTTTAGTTCACGGCCATGTGATAGATCACTTAACTTATTAAAAGCTCCGAGCAGCAGCAGCAGCAGCAGCAGCAGAATGTAATAATTCGAAGCTCGTTTAGTGATCTAACTTCCTCCAAGTCCCAGAGTAGAGCCACTCCAACCACTTCCAAACTTCGGTCAAGACTTGGCGGGCGTCCACTTGAGAACACTGCCCAACACGATTATAGAAAAGCAATTTTGCCCCCGAAATATTCTGGTTTCCCCACTTAAACTTTACTCTTTGCTGACCATAAACTTTTTCAACTCTGAAATGAATGAGATGTTGTTTGAGGAGAGGTTCAGTATTAATTTCATTAATCCTCAAGTTTGTACTACTTTATAAATTTGTATTGAACATCGGAGTACTAATGGTTGTATGTCTTGTTCATCAGTATACAGACTAGTGTGATGCATAACTCTCTTCATTTCTATGCAACTTTTGGAACCCGATTGATTAGCTGCCATGATTTCAATGTCAACATTTTCGAATGTAATTTACAGTATTCCGCTGACCACTATGTTTAACTTATTCATATATTTATAATGTATAATACTGTGTATTCTTAATTTATAATAAAAATCATAAACATTCGTCTTTGCTAAATTTCTTTAATATATGTATTGACTGTGTTCTATGGTATTGACTGAGTCCTGGCATTGCTTCCACTTACTTGGGAAAGGCTCCTCACTTTCTTCTATCCTACCTGACCTGATCAACGTTTTTTTTTCGACCCCGAAGTTATTAGGTTTCCGAGGCATGGGGAGTTTTTCATTTTCACGCCCTTTTGGCCCTTGTTTTTATTTGGCCGATATCTTCATTTTTCGAAGTGTCGGATCCCTCCTATTTTTTCTCTCTGATTAGTGTAATATAGAGGATGGTTGCCTAGTTGGACTTACTCTTAAAACAATTAACACCACCACCACCATGTATGGTACTGGAATATTTTCCAGTGCATAAACTTTTTAAAATTATCCTCAAATCCTGTAAATGATATTATAGATATAGTTTCAATAAGACATATGTATTCTTGTGTTTAATATATCGTCGCTGCCGGGACAGAACGTCCTGTGTGAAATATTTTAGCTTAGAACTTTGGTCGGTAATGTTCTGTCATCTAAGGTGCAATATTGTGTGAATATTGTCAAGGCATTCTCGCTTTTCATAACGTATGTGCTGCGGGTCAGTATATCTCCAAAAATATTATCACATAGGAGGTTTTGTCCCGGCAAGGACGATATATTTAGTAAGTATCATAAATTACAATTTGCTCCTCTATCAACCAAGAGACTCCGTGGCTCAAGCGGCAGTGCGCCGGCCTCTCATGCTGGGTTCCGTGGTTCAAATCGCAATCACTCCATTTGAGATTTGTGCTGGACAAAGTGGAGGAGGGACAGATTTTTTCCGAGAACTCCGTTTTCTCCTTCCTTCTTTAATTCCAGAAAAATTATCCAATATCATGTCATGTCAGTCATTAATCATTGTCCCAGAGGAGTGTTTAACGTCAAAAGCTTCATAACTGGTCCGTATTGAAAAAAGATTTGCATTCAAAAATAAAGGGTAGGATTCTCCACCATTCAATACAGAGGAGTGTGACAAACATCGGCAGCCGGCACAGTTCCTTCTCGACGCCAGATTGGGACTTCATTCATTACATTCTTGACCCGGTCGAATGGCTGGAAACATGCTGTGAATTTTCTTTTTTCATCGTCTGTTAGTGAGTAATCTGGAATGTACTTTAACGAGAAAATGTCTTCTCTCAGAATGCAGGGAAAGTTGGTGTTACGATAATAAAGCCTGTCTCCTACATCATCTATAGTCTTGCTGGAACACCCTGCCTATTTCATAAGCAATCCTCTCGGACAGCGGATGCAGAGTGTGTTTCGGCACACAAGTCGCCACGGCTGGTCCGTGGTCCGACAGCTCTGCACTCTGACCTGCCAACCGAGTTCTACAGTGGCGCTACGCCTCTGTATTCGGGAGGCGGAGAGGGGCTGGTCCCCACGTCGGCTGACCTGAGAATAGTGTTTCGTGGTTTTCCATTCTCCTGCACTAAGGCGAATGCCGGGACACGACCACGACCGCCATCCCTCTCACCTTCTCCATACATCTCCTTCTCCGATACAAATCTCCTGGCCTGAGAGACAGCGTTACCTTTCAGGAGGCCCGCCTCCTTCTTCAGGGGAGGAATGAAAACAATGTAGTAGTAGTAGTCGTCGTCGAAATTCCCTTTCTCGCATTTAAAGACGCCCAGATACCGTATCCACGGCCTATTTCTAAAACCACGTATCTGACAATGCTGTTCCTATCCATTATTTTCCGTAAGACTGGTCACGCGTCCTTGCCACATATGAATATGCGGTCAATCAGAACCAAGTTCGTTGTGCCCATTTTCCTATGCGAAAGTATAAAGGAAAATTAACCTTAAATACATTTTTCTATAGGAGTAAATACGGGACGCAAACACACATTCCTAAAGTACGGTACGGCAAGGTTCAATTTCCTTTACACATTCACATAGGAAAATGAACACAACGATGTTTGTTCTGATGGACTGCATATCCTCATGTGGCTGTGAGGCGTGAGCGGTCTTAAGGAAAATAATGGATAGGAACAGCACTGTCAGATACGTGGCATCTGAGCTAGGGCGTCTGTACATTATCCACAATTACGTTGCCTTACACATGTCCCTGCCATCCTTCGCTCCTATCAGCTATCATGCATTGAAAGTATTAACGCCATGATATTTTTCAGATAAAAGAACGGAAAGTCCGTTTATAATTATTGAGCATCTGCTATACAGTAAATGCTTTTATCTTTTAAATATGTTCCATCAGAATTCCCTTTACTGGCAAAATAAAGACCAAGTAAGACCAAGGAGTCAAGAAGGACTCTTCACCTTTGGCCAAGTGGATCAAGAGTTAAAGCCTTAGATCTGACTTTTATGTTAAAACTCTCCGTCCCTTGCTCTTTCTTCTTCTTCCCACTGCTTAAAAGAAAGTGGGGGAATAGTTGTCGGATTCATCGAGCTTCATTCCAAGAGCAGCTGCATCATCTCGCTCACTTACACACTCTTTCTCTTCTGCTCTCCGAAGCCTAGTCATTTCTATTCATGTAGACTTAAAGACATTAACTGCTGCAGGGTGTCGAGTTCATTTCGAGGTGCTCCTGGTGCGAATATAAAACCATCCAGATGCACTGTGATACACCAGTCCTGTCAGTTTACGGTGCACAGTAAAGAGCATAGCTTATAATATATTATAAAGATGAGTTCTTAAAAGAAAATGTATTTCAGACTAAATCTGGGTTTTACATTTTTCATCAAAACGAGGTTAGGGCACATTAACGCTATTTGCACATTATACTTTATATTCCCTCACTTCTCCTTTAAATATGTAATGTACACCTGTATTCCACAGACAACCAGTCCCCGAGTATTTGCAGAATACCTACAGTGCATATGAATAAATGAATAACTTCATTTTGAGGGTGTATATCCAGAAACTGCAGTGAGGTTATTATATTCTTTGGTATAGAAGTTTATAATTAAAGAAACCTCAATTTTACACAGTATCCGTTCAACCGTGTGTAACCTAAATTTTAAATTACTTCTGATTGCATTTATTCCGGAAACCTGGAATGAAAGTATTCCAGGTTATCTGCAGTGTACGCAAAGTAATTTTAAATGGGCATCATCAGTGGAAAAATGTCGAACGCTGGATCAAAGGATCGCGGATTGAAGCCCAGTGGAGGTAGCCGGCTACTTAAAGGATGGAGTAAAATCCATTCGGCTCTCTATGACGTACGCTGTCTGTATATAAATTATCTCTGGTGACACACTCGGTGTTTAACATTAAAGAAAGAAATTAAAAATCAGCAGTTGGTCGCGCAATAGATTGTCAATTTCACTGCCGTCTGAGGTAATAAACCAAAAAGATAAATTTGACATGTAGGTAGCCTAAACGATGGCAAATCAAAAAAATGTCTGCATAGTGTAGCTGATGTCGTGAGATGATGATTATGATGATGATTGTTATTGTTATTATTACTATTATTACGAGAAAGCAATACGCTTAAGTAAAGTTTTCCCAGTAACTGAAAACTTTAAATTCCTTATCACACTCGACTTACCAGATGCACGTTGAGTATAATTTACGATTATCAATACAAATTTTGAACAGAATGCGAAGATGTAAGTTGGAAAATTGTATGCGAGATAGAAGGCGGAACATGGTGTAGGAGAAATGTATCTACAACACGTAGCAGAATTGTTAAATGACCAGGATTTCTGGAACAACGGCAATGGTCCATTAGTTAATGGCTGAAAGAGAATTTGACCCCATAAACACTAAGAATAATACAACAACGGCATGATATATTCCCTTCCTTTCGCTGGTAGAAGAACAGGAAAATGAATTCTCGGCTATCAGCAGAGAGGTACTTTATTTATATGTTTTAATATCCTTACTTTTACCTGAAGAGTCATGTACGTATAACGTGTAAATCATACATTTAACGCAAGTGAGAGAGTCCATATGGTGTATCTGTTGTCCAGGGTTCGAATTGTCCACTTAAATGAGGGCTATTTAACATGTCTCTTATGTGAACTAAAATTGGTTCCTTGTATTAATTTACGTGAAAGAAGGTATCCTTTTATTGTACATCATATGAAAGAAGGAATTTAAAACTGAATGAAAAAAGAACACTCAGAAACCAAATAAACCATAGGCTACATTAAATAGAGTAATAACTTCCTATTGCCTCACTATGCAACGAAAATTACTCTTTGCTTAGTGGTCCTGTAGACTAAGTCTGGTCTCTAGTAGTCCCTCATATTTTGTTTCAACTCATTTTAATCTATATATATAAAATTGCTTATCCTGACTGACTGACTGACTGACTGACTGACTGACTGACTGACTGACTGACTGACTGACTGACTGACTGACTCATCATCGCCGAGCCAAAACTACTGGACATAATGAAATGAAATTTTGGGGATACACTCATATTAAGATGTGGGTGCTCGCTAAGAGAGGATTTTTGGATATTCCGTTGCGAAGGAGGTGAAAAGGAAGGTGAAATTTTAAAATGAGTGTATCTATATCTCAAAACTTTAAAAGTTTACAAATGTAAAAATTGGTATTTAGAATCTTCTTTGAAAATAAAGAAACACGTATTTTTTTGTTTTCAGAAAATCCCAATAGGACGGGTGAAAAAGGGTGAAAAAGGGGCTGAATGCCTTTAATCAGGATACCGGTACTTATATCTCAGAAACTGAAGATATTACAGACCTGAAAATTGGTACTTTTGATCTCTTTTAAAAATAAAGAAACACGTATTTCTTTGTTTTTGGAAAATCCAATTAATGGGAGGAGGGTAAATGGGGTGAATTTTTTTAAATGAGTGTATCTATATCTGAAAACTTTGAAAGTTTACAGATGTAATAATTGGTATTTAGAATCTTCATTTAAAATAAAGAAACACGTATTTTTTTGTTTTCGGAAAATCCAAATAGGAGGGGTGGAGAGGGATGAAAAATAGGTTGAATGCATTTAATGAGGATACTTATATCTCAGAAACTGAAGATATTACAGACCTGAAAATTGGTGTTTTGGATCCCCTTTAAAAATAAAGAAACACGTATTTTTTGTTTCTGGAAAATCCAATTAATCGGGTGGTGAAAAGGGAATACAATTTTTAAAATGAGTGTATCTATATCTCAAAACTTCGATTGGTATTTAGAATCTTCACTAAAAATAAAGAAACACGTATTTTTTTCAGAAAATCCCAATAGGACGGGTGAAAAAGGGTGAAAAAGGGGTTGAATGCCTTTAATCAGGATACCGGTACTTACAGTATATCTCAGAAACTGTAGATATTACAGACCTAAAAATTGCTACTTTTGATCTCCTTCAAAAATAAATAAAAACGTATTTATTTGTTTTCGGAAAATCCAATTAATGGGAGGGGGAAAGGGGGGGTGAATTTTTAAAATGAGTGTATCTATATCTCAAAACTTTAAAAGTTTGCACATGTAAAAATTGATATTTAGAATCTCCTTTAAAAATAAAGGAACACGTTTTCCCCCCTGTAAATCCGAATAGGAGGGGTGTAAAAGGGTGAATAATGGGTTGAATGCCTAAAATGAGGATACATATATCTCAGAAACTGAAGATATTACAGAACTGAAAATTTGTATATGGGATCTCCTTTAATAATAAAGAAACACGTATTTTTTGTTTTTGGAAATTCCAATTAATGGCGGTTAAACAGGAGTGAGATATTGGGGTGAATTATTTGAAAGACTATATCTACAGAATATCTGAGAAACGTAGAATGATACAGACGTAAAGAGTGGTATTTGGAATATCCTGTAAATGTAAAGAAACATAGGTGACTTGTTTTTGGAAACTCCTCTTAAGGGGAACTAAAAAGGGGGTGACATTTTAAAATGAGAATTTCTACAGTATATCTCAAAAAACTGGACATGTAACAGAAGTGAAAAATGGTATTTTTTATCTCTATTAAAAATAAAGAAACGTGTATTTTTAGTTTCGGGAAATACCACTTGGGGGGATTGGAGGGGGGGTTATAGTGACTGAATATGGTGTTGAATTCTTTTAATTAAGCTACTGTTATCTCAAAAATGAAAATGTTACACACGTGAAATTTGATATTTGGAATCTGCTTTAAAAGTAAAGAAACACGTATTCTCGGAAAATCCAATGAGGTGGGGGGGGGGAGGGAAGTGAAAGAATTGGAAAATTAATTGACTTAATTCTATGAGAATACTTACATCTATTAAAAACTAAAGTTGTTAGGACCTACAGACGTGAAAATTGGTATTTGAATCTCCTTTAAAATCAAAGAAGAACGCGTTTTGGGGGCAAAAAACTGAAGAAGTTACAGAGTTACAGTCGTGATAATTGGTATTTAGAAGATCTTTTACTATTAAAGCAACAAGTATTTTTGCCGTAAAATTCACTTGGGGGGGGGGTTAGTATGAATGTGAAAAATGTGAATTATTTAATCTCAAAACTGAAGGTAATAGACGTGAACATTAGTGTTTGGAATCTCCTTTAAAAAGAAACACGCCTTCTTTTAGTTTGTTTTTGGGGGGGGGGGGGTTGGGTAAATAAACTTAACGGCGGTGGGGTGTAAAAGGAGGTGAGACCAATTGATTTTACTGTTCATAATGTATTTATAAGGAGCCTCCGTTGCTCAGGCGGCAGCGCGCCGGCATCTCACAGCTGGGTTCCGTGGTTCAAATCCCAGTCTCTCCCTGTGACATTCGTGCTGGACAAAACGGAGGCGGGACAGGTTTTTCTCCGGATACTCCGGTTTTCCCCGTCATCATTCATTCCAGCAACACTCTCCAATATCATTTCATTTCATTTGTCATCCATTAATCATTGCCCCAGAGGAGTGCGACAGGTCTCGGCTGCCGTCACAATTCCTATTGTCGCCGCTAGATGGCGGCTTTATTCATTCCATTCCTGACCCTGTCGAATGACTGGAAACAGGCTTTAGATTTTCGATGTACTTATTCTGATCATAAACCGATCATTTTTAATCTTTCCTGGGTTCATTTTCAAGAGCCATCTCTTCCTTCGGAGAACGTTCTTAGGTTACAGTAGATTATCCTGGCATATAAATAAAAAATTTAAACACGTTTGAAATAAACGATAGGAATGAGATTGACCGTCCAATTTTTCACCTGCATAATAAGGTCAATAATGCACGGAAGTATGTCATTCGTATGGCCAGAAATCCCGCACACTTGCCTACGCGCGACAATGGTGCTGCTCACATTCTCAACAATGACAATGGCAGCAGATGCAATTTACCGCTATGTAGCGGTCTTGCATCTTGCTGTGGGGTCCAGAACATCTATAATAATAATAATAATAATAATAATAATAATAATAATAATAATAATAATAATAATAATAATAATAATAATAATAATAATAATAATAATAATAATAATAATAATGTTCTGGACCGTCGTCAAATGTGCGGACCGTGCTGGAAACTGATCCTGGACGGGTAATGACTAAGAATGCAGTCCGGCCGCGGGTTCAGTATCGCCAAGGCACCCAAGACGACACCACGCTGGATCTCTTCAAGGATTTGATCCATATTAAAAATGCTTATAGGAAAAGATGGCAAAGGTTTAGTGACCCAACTGATCGGGTGGAATACCTGGACCTAGCCCGGGAAGTACGAAATCGATTGCTGGAAAGAAAGATTGAAAAATAGGAGGAAACTATCTATTAGAAAACGAGTCAGATCGGGAATTTTGGCGTATTCTCTCAGAATACGAGTCAGATCGCGAATTTCGGCGGATTACAAATAAAACAATAAGCATTCAATTCTAAGTTTCAGTATAATGCCGTAGCGAAGCACGGGTATCTTGCTAGTAAACCTATAATCAAATATTAGTCTTATTTTAATAGACTTTTTGGGTTCCTATTTACCAATCTTAGTAACTTATAGATCTCCTTTTCTCGGAATAACAATTCGATAATACACTATTTTATATCTCTAAGTTTGATATGTTATTCCTCTCATTAGTTATTTATGACTGGGTACCCTACCTATCTTCGACAAGCCGGTTGTGTAGGTGGTTCAGGTAAATAGAAAAAAAGCAACCAGATTCGTAACTGGAGTTGATGTATGAAAATGATGGTCTATCTAAAAACGGATGGCTAGTTAATGAGTAAAATATTAACACCATGATGGACCAATCCATCAACTACCAGTAGTTATCAGAACAGGTATGATCGAAGGGAATGGAAAGGTAGAGAAAGGAAGTCAACTCCTCCCTGCCAGTATTCAGAAATAGGCTGTTCCAGCCTGGGAGATAATTCCCCGAGATCACGCGTCTGCTCACGACCCGCTTTGGAGCAGTCAGTACTTACAAATTTCGGGACATGTTAAACTTTCTACTACGATAACAATGTTCAAGGCATAGGAGATTAGAATTTACTATTTCTTATATCTTTGTTACAAAGAATTCTTCGGTAAAATTAACATTAACAAGGGTAGGGCGCGGGAAAAATGCAATCTTGTACAATTCCGTTATCATTCACTGTAGGTTCAATTTGTACTGCTCATAAGATCGGAAATGTTATTTCCTACGACTAGTGCCAAGTAACATTAACAGATAGGACCATTATTAACGGAGATAATTGATAATTAAGTTTTAGACCTTCCCCTAAACTGTTTAAACCAATTTGAATGAAATTATTTCTAGCTTCCTTTGTAGTGACTTCTCTGACCTTCACCAACGATTTTCATAAAATCTATTCAGCCGTCTTCTCGTGATGTGTGTACATACAAACAGGCAGACAGAAAAATGAACAGACATGACGCGAAGAGAAAAATTACATTTCCCTCTTATTTTGCATATACCGAGCAAGTGGCGGCGCGGATTGGGTCACGTGGCTATCAGCTTGCGTTCGGGAGATAGTGGGTTCGAACCCCACTGTCGGCAAATCTGAAGATGGTTTTCAGTGGTTTCCCATTTTGACACAAGGCGAATGTACCTTAATTATGGCCAGGGTTTCTCCTTTCCCACTCCTAGGCCTATCCTATCCCGTTGTCGCCATATGGCCTATATGTGTCGGTGCGATATAAAGCAAATTGTAGAAAAGTCAATTGGAAGAAATTGGTAATTTATTTTATTTTTGAAGTTTCATACATTGTCAATCATCCTATGCATTTACTATGTTCGAAGTACTTGTCTGCACTTACATGCATGTGTAATAAATTAGAGATGCTGATTGAGAGTTGTTGTTCTATGAGGTAAACAAAGGAATTATCAATCTGACTTAACGCTGATATCTTATCGATTGAGATAGTTACATTTGGCTGTAAGCTCAACCATCGGGTGTCCTAAATATGGTTTTCCGCAGATTCTCATTTTCACATACCGGGGCTATACCAACCCATATTGCATATTTTATACGTAAACTACACTAGCAATTTTAGCTGTAGTTTCATACTCTATATTTTACATATCTTGACAAATTTTTATGTATCCGCCTGTTGTTTCTCTGCTTTGAAGTTAAAGATTTATGTTACAAATTCACGTACTTTCTATTACATTCCTAAAGTAGCAAATGTTTCTATAAAACACACATTTCAAAATTGTTTTCTTTTTAGTTCTTACGCCTTTTCAGCACAACAATTACACGCTATTACTCTGTATATTTTCATGAGATTCAGCACTTTCAGCTCACATTTCGATGGCTTACTTCTAAAACCTCGTATCTCCCAATGCACTTCTTATCAATTTTCTTCCTTAAGGCTGGTCACGCCTCCCAGCCACATATGCATGTACAGTCCATCAGAACAATTTCAGTTGTACTCATTTTCCTATCCTAACGTGTAAAGGAAAATGAACCTTAAATGCATTAAACTGTAGGAATGCTTAAATTCGCCATGAGAACAACATCCCTACAATACGGTGTGGTAAGGTCCATTTTCCTTTACACGTCTGCACAGGAAAATAAGCACTACGAAAAAGGTTCTGATGGATTGCATATAAATATGTGACAGGGAGGCGTGACCAGTCTTAAGGAACATAATGGGTAGGAAGAACATTGTAACATACGAGGTTTTAGAAGTAAGCCGACGATTTATTACCAGTACATTTCATTGGTAGCTTACATTCGTAATAGTTTGTGTTTCAGAGAATATCATTCTCTCTAGATCTATCGTCCACTAATCAGCCATATTTTCAAAATAAAGCTTGAATTTCCTTATACGTGTAACTAAATCCAGCGATGCTATTAGATCGTATTCGATACTGTACGGTTAATTAAGGAAACATCGCTACCTTCTTATTTCTATATTCTTAACATTAAAAATTAAATATTTCTAACATTAAGTAATATGAAAAAAATATCCTATCCTACGAGAAATGAAGGTATGAGTTAAGGAAAGGAAATAATTATGTAGGGCGTGAAGGTAGAAAGTTCTTTGGGTTTCACAATCGTAATACCATCTGGGTGGAAGGGGGAAAAGCATTGACCACGAGAGGTTAATAGAAAAGATGAAAGGAGTTCAAATGAAAGCCATGCCTGATTTATCTGGATCCCATGGTAGCTAGCCCAGTTTACAGGCTCAGGATCCTGTTTTTGAAAGGAATCTGTCAACAACCCGAATGTCGTAACTGTTCTGGTATACGATTGGACCTAAAGTAAGAAAACCGTGGTCTATGAAGGTCGTTTTAAATCATCAAAACTTATATGAATTATCTATGAATTTACCACATCATCAGACTACGTATTTATTCATAAAGCATACAGCTGCATGAGTACTTCTCCTCTGCACTGTCAACGGACGAATTAACGAACGTGCAGTTTAATAAAATATAATAAGCGAAAGAGATGGACAACAATGTTAGGCGAATATAAATAACAACTGAACAGATTGAAAACAATGAGAATTTCCTTGTTCATAGCCAGGTCGTCGCAGGTCAAATTAGAGGAAAATCATTTCACCTGAAATTATCTTGAAGAGATTCTTTAACCTGCTCTGGAAATAACTTCACTTGGCCATATCTTAAGCTAGTGTGTACTATTATTACAGAGGGTTGGGAGACGGATTTAAAATGATCGTTGGATTATATTGTACTAAATGTGAGGAATATGGAGAAGTTCTTTAATCACTTGCAGCGAGAAGGGCCACGGGCAAAGAAATGTGAAACAAGATATTCCGTACCTCAGTATCTGAATGTCCTTTCCTACGTAGAGTATGAAATAAATATTCGGCTACAAAGAAAGGATGTAGACATGATAAATGAACCATTAAGGTTACAGAAATCTGTACAAAGTAACGTCTTATAATCATTCAAGTGGTGCACATTATAGTCTGAAGAAAATAATATCAGCGACTTCCATACACATTGAATTTATAGAGTTACTTCCGTCCTGTAGGTCTCGGTATCTACTCTAGTAATCTTTTACATCTGATATATTATTTATTAGCCCGGAGAATGAAATAATAGAGCTAATATTAGGGAGACAATATATCGTGGCTGTTGGCGCAGGCGCCAGAAGGTCTCTGGTCTCACTTGCTTAGCGAATAAAGTGTGCACAAAATTGAATACCATCCTTTACAGGGTTGGCACCCTCTAGAAAGGATACGTCCCTCTGCACAAACGATAAAAAAATAAATTATGCGAAGCTGTGAAGTGAATTTTGAAGGTTTTTTTCCTCTTTTATGTTGTGGGTTTCTTTTATATTGCACGAGAAGAGTAGGAAAAGGCGATGACGTTGTTGGAATAGAGAGAGAAAGAAAAATGGTCAGATCGTACATGCAAGAGTGAGATAGAGGTGTCGTGATGTACATTCTTTATAGAGCTCTTTTATTCCTCCCTTCTTCTTTATATATATATTTTTTTTATCGTGATCTGCTTTGCTTTGTGGTTATTAATCGGCCGCGTATCAGAGCACAAGTGACGGCCTGGGGTGTCTGGATTTGACAAGTGTGACGGATGCCCTTCGATTAGAAGGCGATGTCTGATCTTCAAGTACTCTCACCTACTCCCTCTCCTTCTCCCACTCTTCCAACTTCCACAAAACTCATCTTGCTAATACTGTTGCTTACACGAGCTTGGTTGCTACTTCCAAAGCAATAACCGACAAAATACGGCGATTAGGGTACGAGTTACAGTACGTCATAAATCTTGGAGAAGTAATAATATGGATGTTTAGGAACGTAACATTGGAGCCCGGATTATAATGACTGATTATTTCTTTCAAAGGTAATCTTATAATCGAAATTTAAGATTTAGACTAGATCATGTTAACGCGTTATTACCCTGATATGAAACACTTGAAAGTTTACTCCAACAGTATAGGTTTTACCAATAAAATAGTTCTTCTATCGTTATATTAGATATATATTTTCATGTCTTAGAAATAAGAAAATTTTAAAACACTCTCCTCTCCTTGAACTTCCATTATTACTAGAGTACAACAAACTACAATCGTAATTATAACTCTAATTGGGGTCTTACCAGAGTCTTACACGCTCTCTCCTTTACATCGTTACCACAACCCCTAAATTCACTGGAATCATACTCTAATTCGGTTCTTACCAGAGTCTTACACGCTCTCTCTTTTACATCGTTACCACAACCCCTAAATATCCTCTTAACCATGTAAGTATATTATTTAACCTGTATATTACAATCTCATTCGTTATAACAGCGAGGTTCATATTTGGTCAATGACATCTAGGTTAGTGCCCTTAAATCAACAATAACATTCATAAAGGCAACACTTTGTGATAAAAAATTGCTATGTCCCCGAGTACAAGCATGGTTGGAAGAAAGGAGCACATTATTTATAGCAATATATAGTAAATCAATCACCATTGATTTGCATTTAGACTGCCGTCCAGGTGGCAGATTCCCTATTAGTTGTTTATCTAGCCTTTTCTTCAATTATCTCAAAGAACTTAGAAATTAATCGAACAACTTCCTTGATAAACCATTCTCTAATTCTTCTTCCTGTAAAATAATATTTGCCACAATTTGTCGTCTTGAATTCCAACTTATTTCATATTTTGGAAGGGAACTGAACCAACAGCACATGGTGTTCCCAAGCGGTCTCACATTCACGTACTAACCACTTCCAGTGATGCTTTACTGCGGTTATCGGACGAGAAACGGTGTACGTAACATGGTATGGCCGTTAGCCATGTGCGGATTTACCCGAATGCTGCGTATTTAGCAGTGTACTACAGTTACAACCAAGCGAATTAATTTGTAAAGTGAATTATAATATTTTGAAGTACTAATTATTGCATAAGTAACAGTTGTTTAACTGTATATATATTATTTTGTAAATATTCCCAAAACATGTCATTCCAATTTTGCCTTAATACTGATTTAGCAGAGTCTTCCCTATTACGACTTTTTGTGTCAGTTCTTCTCTCTATATTCCAGTATGGATCTGAAAGTCATTCGTGATTGTTGCGGCAAGCAGGCACCCATCGAAAAATACATTCACAAGCTGTAATCGCAACAGTTTGATTATGTTTGACTCATGAACGCTGTTCGACTACGACGACAAACCTATGGAAGACCCAACGGTTGGCCCAAAGAAAACCTGTCCCAAGAACATCGACGAAGTTCCGAAAGGACACCGTCTTAACATGTGTAGTGAGGAGTGGTCGTCTTAGAAGGTCAAGGCCCTAATAGGACGCTCCGCCGATGTACTGTCATTATTATCGTGAAATATCCAGACAACGATTGCTGATACAACGATAATCCCCTCTGTAACGATATATTATTCTGTTCCCGACATTAATTCAATGCAAAACTCCTCTCAATTTAACTGTACTCTCATTAACGACGGATCTCCCAATCACGATTTTCTTTTCAAACTCCGGCGATGTTCTTTCCTCTCGGTACTGCGATAACCCAAGCCCAACTTAATTAGAAACTCTTTTCTGTTGAGTAAACACAGCCAGCAAGATTGTTTATTATTGTGTGCTTACCTGGGAGGTGGGTTCGTTGAGGAACTCTGGAAGCTCGGCAGCTACGGAATTCTAGGAAGATCTGGGTAATATAAATAACAGAAGGATTTAAACAGCCAGTACTGTAGTTGTCGGACAGCTGCTTAAAACTACACCAGCCCATTCGTATCCTCGTTTTGATGTGTTTCCGTACATTCCAAGGACCGTTGTGACTGCAACAGTGAAGCTCGACGCAATTAGGTCTTTGTGTATTTCTCTGTCTGGTAACAGAAATGTGAAACGGGCTGTCATTTTAGATACTGTAGTTTATGGTAGTGGAGTGATGCATAGTGTAAACAAAGATAGTGAGAAATTAAACTAACTGATGGGCACAGGAAAGGTATCGTCGTTTCGTACATTTTGTGTGTGTGTTTCTGTTGTCGCAAACCTTACATTGGGAATTAAATGATATGATGTGGCAGGTAGTTAATGTAAATCAGTTTTCAGATGTTATTGTCTTCACTAATTTATACGAGAACCCGTTATCCTAAATCCCTCTTTATAACGATAAATCAGCACGGCATCGTTGAATCGAGATTTGACTGTATTGTATAGAGTGATCCTGTTTTGTCTTGAAATTAATTAGTCATGCCACTTGTTTCAAAACTTGGAATGTATTTTATGTACTGTATTACTACCTAATCTAAACCGGTGACCCACGAAGCCCATTAAGAACCTTTATCCGCAAAGATGGCTCCTGTCAAATCAGATTTGTAGATATTTGAGTGTCATGCAGTATTAGGAAGGCTTCCTTACTCGTATCGGAATTAGAAGGTAGTTTTGAAGAATTTCATCTGGAGCGTGGCAATGCATAAAAATTAAACTTGGACGATAACGAACTCAGAAAGAAAGAGTATAGAAACCTTCGAAATGTGGTGTTACAGAAGGATGCTGATAGCGGCATTGGTAGATCAAATCACTAATGAACAGATACTGAATCGAATTGGAGATAGGAGAAATATTCGGCGAAATTTCACCAAAAGTAGTAAGAGATAGAATTATACGACACATCTTAAGACACTCAGGACTTGTTCCTTACCTACTCTGGTGGACCACCAGAGGTCATCGTTCAACTCTCCAAAGGAGTTGAAAAATTGTTGATTGAAGGACAAGGAGATCTGAAGTAACTATGTTTCGACGTACACTATACGAACATGAGTACTGACAGCAAGTATTTGAGTGTGAATTTGGTTCAGTCAGTTCCATACACTACGTGAATGTTGAGGCAGTACTAAATTGAAAGTCCTGTTTTATTTTAAATAATTCTAAATTCAATTAGTTACTCAAATTTTCATATATCACACTGAGCATCGGTTATTAAACATTTTTTCACACACGAGCACACGAAATAATAATGAATCTAAAAAACAATATCATACACGTTCGCGGAAGCATGTATATTTGTTAGGGGTGTTATAGTTGAATTTGCAACATACAGTTCGTGAATCAATAATTCTCGATTTTTAATGTCGCATTAAGAACCCAAGATACTCAGTTTTCTTCTATGTACGTGTATTGGTTGTGGAGTTATTGAAAGTCTTTATACATAAGGAAACTGTCCTTTATATTTTCTTCCATTCAACCTAGAAGATTATCAGTCAAGACGGTGAAGGAATTCTCATTTCATCCAGAAGGATGTAGATTCTACTCTCCATATCAGGAAATAGAAAATTTGTACACATATGGCTCATGCCCTGCAGTACACACTGCCCACACCAGAGACAGAGTACTAGGTTAATACTTCAGAAGCAAAGGAGGTCAGGTAAAAAGTGACTAGTGCACTCCAATTAGTGCAGAAACTACGAGTAGAGGAAGCCTTTACCTTCCATTCCTTCAACAGCTCTGATGGTCACCACAGAGATGGATTTGTTTCCTTTAATCAATCTCAAACAGCGATGTCGTATTACTGATACTAGATGTGCGAATACCAACACTGCTCTGGGCGGTACTACTGAGTCAAGCATTACTTTCGCTTACTTGTGTTCTACTTCTCACGTTCTTCATTACTATCCCACCTCTTCAGTCAATTCTTGTTCTTCTCAGACATTGATGATTTTAGGTGTGCGAATCCTAGGGTGTCCTTCATTTTCACGCCAGTTATGGCCCTTCAGATTTCTTTTGATGATAACCCATTATTTAAAGGATCGGAACTCTTCTCTAATTAGTGTTAAGAGAGGATGTTTATTAAAGCAAAATACAAAGGAAACACCACCACTGCCACCACCACCAGGAGGCTGTCGAAGGGGTAATTCAAGGACAGAGCTGCAAGCCTCTTAGTGTTGTAATATTTTTCTTTATTTACATTATTTATTCATTTGTTTATTTATTTTTATTTAGTGTTTTGTTACAATTTTCTTTACATTTCCCCGACACATATCGGTGTTTTGGCGGCGATGGGACAGGAAGGAAGGGAAGGAATCGACTGTGGACTTTATTAAGGTACAACCCCAGAATTTGCCTCGTGTGAAAATGGGAAACCAAGGAAATCCATCTCCAGGACTGTCGGCAGTGTGGTTCGAACCCACTATCTACCGAATACAAGCTGACAGCTCCGTGATCGAAACCACGCAGCCACTCGCTTGGTCTAAACTCTTCATACATTGGACGTAGGTTAAAGTTATCTATCAGTTCAGAAGTAAAATATTAAAGACATTGTTCTAGAAAAAGGTTTTGAGGTTTTAATATATATAGAATGCCCCATTATCGGATTCAATTTGTAAAATAATGGTCTTAATTACTCTGTGTTCTGTTCACCTGCTTGTCTTGTCACCAGGTAAGGAGTATGCCCCGAGTCATAGCTTATTGGAATTCCAAAGACCCATATGAAAGACCGGCGGCAGGGAAAATTGTTTTCCACGGCGTGAGCACATCAGGCCGTCGGCCAAGTCCCAGATGTCTTGTCTTACAGCACACGTCGTGGCACCCTAATATCACTGGGCTGTAACTCTTCCTCACAACGGACAACTTGAGAGCTTAAACCACCGCCAAACGTTACGAGGGATTACTCACTGATCTCTCCTTCATTTTTATATTCAACTATAGTAATATATTGTCTGCTAGGAAGAAAGACACAAAATACAACATGTTACAAGTTACCAATGATATCTGCCGGGAGAGTGAGTAAACATTTGATCTGTCAAGTATAAAAATACCTGCGATGTTCAATCTTAAATGCTCCTAGGTGTTAACTAGTAGGCCAGCCCCATAGTGCAGTAGTAGTGTGCCTACGTCTTATCCGAAGGTCCCGGCTTTAATTCCCTGCCAGTGTAGGGAATTTAATTTCTGGATTGTGGGCAGAAACAAGGTTCACTCAGTCTCCTGACACCCACTGAGGAGGAATCTGATATGGGAGGCTCCGCCGTGAAACCAAACCAGTATGGCTGATGGTGTCCTAACGCTGACCATATGGCTGTTCAGTATTTGCTGGTCATCTGGTTGAGCATCATTTGTCTTGACAGGCCAAGGCTCTAATGGGTTGTTGCAAAATGGGGTTAATGTTAGTAACAACTTGTCCGATCAGCTGTTTCAAGTTATTTATTTAATATCCGCCTGTAGTACGATGCGACTAAATGGGGTGTGCATTTTTGGTCATGGACCCCCAGCTGTGTCTGGCATTCTTTCCACTTACTTGCGTCAAGCTCCTCACTTTCAACTTTCTTATCCAATCTCCTTTGGTCAACATTTGTTCTCTTCCTAGAACCGACAACAATAGATTTCCGAGCTCTTGATGGTTCTCGTCCTCATGCATTTCTCAGCTCTCTTCTTTCTTCTGCCGATACCTGTAAAGGTTCATACCTATTTTCAAACTCCTCAACATTTGCTTAAAACTCATCCCATTAGCTGTTTAAACTTTTATTTACCGTTTTCCATTGATCATAATTACCTTTAATAACTCCTTCATGCCTGTCCTATCAACCATATTACGATAATGCTTAAAAGTCTTAGTTGACAGCCTTCCTTTCCAATACACTCTCCAGTAAAGACACCATCGTCAAATAGACAGACCGACTTTGCACTCACCAAGTATACGAGGCTGTCGATCATGATGACCACGACGCACAAAAACAATAACAACAACAACCACAACCGCAAAAACAACTATATTGATGGAGGCTGTTTACTGATAGTGAACACCGTAATACGTTCGACGACTAATCAATGCATAATGTGAATAATGAATTGATGCGGCTTAATTCCATAGATTTAAACAAGAACATTCTTTTTTTTTCTTGATGTGAAATCAGTGCTCATCCAATGTAAAATTTCTCTGAACGAAAATAATAGCATGAAAATGTATAAGTAAAATATTGCGTTTTCAGACATTGGAAATAATTACGGTCTATTGCTGTGAGTAATCGACATCAAGCGCATATTTTTTTAATGGATGAATTATAGTTGTGTGATTCTAAAAAAGGAGACTACTTTTAAACTTAATATATCGAAAAGGCGACTGATATCCTCAAATGACTCCTACCTTAGCTTGAATCGAAACCGTTTTCTCGGAATAAGGATTTCAATGAGAAACCGAATATGGTGCTGAGGTCGACTAAGGATTTAAAACCAGTGTCGTATGTCCACTAACGAATGACAAATGTTTCATTGAAAGGAATTTGATAGTCATTCTAGGGCAAAACATTTAATGATCCACAGTTTCACAAAGTATGCAAAATAAAAATGCAATTATTATCTAAAATAGTGCAAAAATGACAAAATAATTTTAAAATGACAATAAACATTAGAATTAGTTGTGTGATACTGTTGTTTCATTAGTGAATAACAGAGTTTAATGTATTATTGCTAATTTATAATTAAAATATGTATTTAATTTAACAAAATATTGGACATGTAATGTAATTAATAAGAAGTTAATTGAGAAAATGTATACCGAAGTGTCTGAATGGTATTTTCATAACAAATATGATGACAGTGTACAATTGGAAACTTGGTGGCGATTCTCAAAGGAAAAATTCTGTTGTCTGCTACTAAAGATTTATATATGGAAAAATTTCTCCCCACTTCAGCAGAAAGTATTGGAGCATACTCTAGGCATGCAATGTCCCCTGGATTTAACTCACATTCAGCAAGATAAAATATTTCTCCTGACAATGCTTTGCCTACTGGATTTATTGTTTTATAACGACAGTTCTTCTCTAACACCTTTTCCACGTTCTGTGGAAATGCTTCACCCATTTCACTAATCATATTATTCAAATCATTGACAACTCCATCCACAACTTGCAGTTGATTCATTACTTCCACTTGAGATTTATTCAAGAATGGTTATGACATCGGGAAGGAACCAAACATTTGTTTTGATGTGGGAAATTGCACTCACGATTTCTTTATCAGCCAGCACTTCTTGTGATGTTTTAATTACAGTGGAAGCAGTGTTTTCAAAGGAATCAGTTACTTTCTTCAAAACATCGAATTTCTGGCAATAATAATTTCAGGAATCAATCCATGTTCCCCATTTCCTAAAAGCAGGTGAAAATGGTAATGAAATGTCTCGTGCTTCTGTTCTGAATGCGTGAAATTGAGAGAGCTTTCTGGAAAACATTCTTAGCAGATACAATCAATCTGTCAACTGTCGGTGTAATGCATGCCCTAAACATGTCACATGCATCAGTTATACACAGAGTGCACTTAAAAAACCAGCAGCCTTTTTTTCATTTGCTTTACCTCGCACCGACACAGATATGTCTTACGGCGACGATGGGATAGGAAAGGTCTAAGAACTGAAAGGAAGCGGCTGTGGCCTTAATTAAGGTACAGCCCCGGCATTTGTCTGGTGAAAAATGGGAAGCCACGGAAAACCATCTTCAGGGCTGCCGACAGTGGGACTCGAACCCACTATCTCCCGATTACTGGATACTGGCCGCACTTAAGTGACTACAGCTATCGAGCTCGGTTCCAGCAGCCCTTATCACGTGGGGTGTTGTGTCTGTTACAAACAGTTTCATCGGTTCGGGCCACAGGATTCTTAATGACTGGTTAAGAACTCTGCTGATTTTTAAGTGGTAAACTTTGTTCAGCTGTTCGCAAAGTAGTAAGCAGTTCGCAATGTAGTAACGAGTGGGTTCCAGAGCTTCCTGCTTCCAAAATTCCAACGATATCATTTGCTATTTAATGTCCTAAAGAGCATCCATGAGCTACTTTCATACAGTTAAATAAATATGATTTTGTCTCCAACTTTCTTCCTTATTTTATAGTTTGGTTGCAGCATATGCCAACATAAGTTTGACTCATTGTCCTGAGATCTGGTATTAATATTTCGGTCTCATTTTCAAAGAAACTGAGTAGCTTGGGATGTTCCAACTTATGCAGTGGAAATGTTGCACTTGTTTCCCCGAGATGCATCTGCTGTTACCCTCATCTTTAAGGTGCTATAGACTACGTTTATGTTTCTCTCGTGACACGTGTTGTTCTACCACATTTCTTTTAGCAGCTGCTCGAACATAACACGCCTTGCAAAACAATATTTTTCTGTGTAGAAGTAACCTTTTATCCATACAGTGAAACAAGTTCATTTAATTCAATGCGTTGCTTTTCTATCACTTTCGGCATCTTACAGTGCACAAGAGTTGACTGACTAAAACTTACTGAACAAACTGAAAACTCATACATCTAGTCTCTTGCTGATCCACTGTTTCCTAGACAATTACTGATGTGTGAGGGAAAATCATGTACGGACGAGTCCATTAAGGAAAAGAAAAACTTGAAAAACCAAGGAAAGAAGCTCTTGCTGATTTATTGTTTCCCGGAAATTTGCTTGTTTGTTGGAGAGAGGCGTGTGCGGACAAGTCCATATTGCACAAACTTTGAAAAATAGGTGTAGGGTTTATTATTATAGCTATTCTGGTTTCCTAGAAGTGTGTTCACTTGAAAGAGAATCTTATGCTTTTATGAATTTAAGAAACCTCACATTTGATAAAACTGACAAACAATTAGCAAAAAATATTTTCCCAAAAGAAAATAGCAGAAATGCCACAAACAAACCCTAAAAATAGTTACCTTTATTATTTTTGTTAAAGTGTAAACCACTTTAATATATGAGGGCATTCTTTACAGCTTTTAATTAAAATAATTAAATATCATCAAATGCCTTGCCCCAATCATTACGAATGGCATAGTGGGCTACATTTGACACTTGTCTGATAAAACTGTAAGTACCTACAATCTTCTTGGACAGTTGTTTCCCAAAAATAAGTGAACCGAAAAAATCATTGTATATTCCAACAAATTACGACAAATAATGGAATATTAATCAGATTGTAACAAAATGGTCTTTGATGACATTCGGCTTCAAAAAATCTTAATGCTGTATCATCAATAATAAATATAATCCGTGACAAATTTCAAATGTCAATAATCAACCCGAAACCGTGCGAATTAGTTACGCGCTACGGGTGTTGTAATTCAAAGTGTGTATTCGGGAGATGGTGAATTTGGTTTGCACCATCGGTACCCCTGAAGATGGTTTATCCTTTGGCTCACATTTTCATACTAGAAATGTTAAACAGCCAGCAAAACTGTAGTATCTCGGAATGTCTCCCTCAAAAACTGCAGATTTCATTGTGACGTATTCTCCTAGATGACTTAATAGGCGTTAAGCGTTTTAGGCAATAAATATTTCGCCCATAACCGAAACGATCAGAGAATAATAACCGTGAAAACGCGTGATCCTTCGTGTCGAAAATCACTGTGGAGAGCAGTTTTGTGGAAATACGCTCGGTTTGGTTTTCCCAATCTGCTCATTTCAATTATGTCATTGATAATACACATCCCATTCAGTTTTCCCGGAGTGCTAGCACGTACTCTCTAACAAACTAATGCATGCATTTCAATGTGAATCGTAGCAAAACACATGACTTAATTACATAGAAAATAATACAGTTGTAATAATTCTTCAGTTACTAAACGAAATTGAATTCTTTGATTCCAAAAAATAACATTGAAAGCAGAATTATGGACGTTTTACCACATGCAACACGTCAATGTACTGTACATGAAAGTTGCGGGGCTTGAGTGGCTCAGACGGTTAAGGCGCTGGCTGAGCCCAAGTTGGCAGGTTCTATCCCTACTCAGTCCGCTGGTATTTGAAAGGTGCTCAAGTACGTCAGTCCCGTGTCGGTATTTATTTACCACCACGTAAGAACTCCTGCTGAACAAAATCCCGGCACGTCTCTGACAACCGCAAAAGTAGTTAGTGGGACGTAAAATCAATATTATTATTATTATTATTATTATTATTATTATTATTATTATTATTATTATCACATGAAGTAATTTTGAATAATGCTTTAACCTAAGAAATGTTGTGCTGAAACTTTAAACTCACCAGCTCACATTTTTTGCTATCAATGAACGGTTTCCAACAGAATTCCTAACCTCTATCCCCGAATGTGAACTACCAAATTCAATTGTATAATAAACTTAAATGTAGAGTAGCATGTTCAACATAGTTTCCAGTGTACAGATGCAAGCCTTTTCTATATTGAAGACTGATCTGTTTTGTTACAGGAACAAATCGGAGACAAGTATGTCCAACCCCCTTATTTCCTACTCTATTAACAGTAGGTGCTCTAATACCAAATCTACAAATTAGATCTGTTTTAATCTTTAATGTGTAATTAAATATTAACTTAAATTTAGAGTGGAAACATGTGACATCTCATGTACAGCAGGAGTTCATTAAGGAATTCCTACAGTTTCCTCTAAGTGGTTAGCGGAGCCTCACTAAAATGTTTGCTGTGTATGTGACAGGGCGTTTGATCCACTGCAAACACAGCTGATATTTGATCTGCAAGCTGGAAATGAGGGTAGCGTCGGAACTTTATTATAATCATCACAGTGCAGTTTACTTCGCGTAATTCGCAGCAGCTCTCACTCTCACTCACTTCTCACGCCTCTTCTGAACTAATACTTCTGCTGCATACGAAAATTTCCACGGACAGTCCAAATTCAACAGAGAAATAGAAGTTAGCTCCCAGCGCCATTCACACGTTAAAGACCTATCAGAGCCTGAAAAATAATGTAACACTCAGCCTCAAAAGAGACGCACCACCTCACGGAATATGAGAGCAAGAGTTTTCTCGACTTCTTTGGCGATATGCCTGCTCCACCTTACCCCGCGCTATTTTCATTTCTACGTAACTAATACAACCTACATCTCCTCTAATCTGCTTGTTATATTCATAACTTGGTCTACCGCTACCGTTATTATAACCTAAACGTCCCTCAAAAACGAACTGATCATGTTCTGGGTGTCTTAAAGTGTGTCCTATCACTCTATCAGTTCTTATCTTCAAATTTAGCCAAATCGATCTCCTCTCACCAATTCGATTCAATATCTCGTCATTCGTGATTCGATCTGCCAGTCTCACCTTCAGCATACTTCTGCAACACCATATTATGAAAGCTTCTATCCTTATTCTTTCTGAGCTTGTTATGGTCCATGTTTTACTTTGACAAAATGACACGCTCCAAAGTCTTCAAACATCTTTCTAATTCCTAAATCAATGTCCGAAGTGAGGAAATTTACTTTCTTGTACTAATAATTAATTTCGTGTGGCTATTTCTAGCCGAGGGCAGCCCTTATAAGGCAGACCCTCCTATGAGGGTGGGCGTCATCTGCCATGTGTAGGTAACTGCGTGTTGTTGTGGTGGAGGATAGTGTTATATGTGGTGTGTGAGTTGCAGGGATGTTGGGGACAGTACAAACACCCAACCACCGGGCCATTGGAATTAATCAATGAAGGTTAAAATCCCCGATCCGGTCGGGAATCGAACCCAGGACCCTCTGAACCGAAGGTCAGTACGCTGACCATTCAGCCAACGAGTCGGACACTTTCTTGTACTAATCTGCATTTGATGTCGTCCTTACTTCTGCCATCGTTAGTTATTATAGTACCCAAGCAACAATATTCATCTATGCCATTTCCTAATAATTTTTCTTGCATCACCTGACTTCGTTCGACTGCACTCCATTACTTTTGTTTTGTACTCCTTACCCAAGACTGTGCCATAACATTTAACAATTTCCCCATATCTTATATAGCGTCAGATCAAATAACAGTAACATCGCCAAATCTTAGAGTTTTGATTCCCCTTCTTGGGTTGTAATTCAATTTCCAAACTCCTTTTTGATTTCTTTTACCGTCTGTTATATATAAACATTGAAAGGAGTGGGTAGCTGCAACCTTGCCTCCCTCCTTTCTGGATTGCCGTTTCTTTTTCTCAGTGCAGACTGTATGTTAAACAGATTGTAGATCATTCTTCATTTTTGATATCCATAGCTGCAGTCGCTAAAGTGCAGACAGTATTCAGTATTCGGGAGAGAGTGGATTCGAACCCCACCGACGTCAACCCTCAAGATGGTTTTCCGTGGTTTCCCACTTTAACATCAGACAAATGCTGGGGCTGTACCCAATAAAGGCCATGGCCGCTTCCTTTCCACTCCTAGCTCTTTCCTGTCCCATCGTCGCCATAAGACCTACAGTATCTGTGTCACGACGTAAAGCAAATTCTAATATAATAAGAAAAATCTCGATATCTGATCCCGATCACCAACAGAACCTCAAATAACTTGGTCCAATCAACATTATCGAATGGCATTTATAGACATACGGAAGCTATGTACGTAGACTTGTCGTTTTTAATTCGGTCCTCTAAGATCAGTCGTAAAGTCAGGATTCCTTCACGTGTACCTAAATTTCTGCTGAGGCCAAATCGATCTTTTCCCAACTAAGTTCAAGTTGTGTTTCCATTCTTCTGTAAAGAATACATGTAAAAAATTTGCAGGCTTGAGATACTAAACTAGTGGTGCGGTAGTTTTCAGATTTATCAGCACCGGCTTTCTAACGGAAATTTTTTTTTTGCTAGGGGCTTTACGTCGCACCGACACAGATAGGTCTTATGGCGACGATAAACGGAAATTTGATGACACTTCTGTATCATATATCTTACAAACTAAATGAAATAACATTATCACTCTGGTCTGTCTTATGGCGGCCAGTAATTCTCACGGTATGTCATCAATTTCGGGGCCTTGTTCCTATTTAGTTTTCTCGAGGTTCTGTCGAATTCTGACCTCAAAATTAGTTCTCCCGTTTCATCAGCATCAACAGTCTCTTCAAGTTTCAGAACCATTTAATCTACTTCGTCGGTAGATGCAGAGTGGATCTCGGCCTTCAAGTGGCCACGGCTGGTCCCTGGTCCAACAGCTCTGCACTCTGACCGGCCAACCGAGCAGAGGAGGGGTGGCCACGGCTATACCGTGGCTCTACGCCTCTGCATTCGGGAGACGGTACATGGCTGGACCTCACGGCTGGCCTCAACCGTCGGCTGTCCTGAGAATGGGTTTCCATGGTTTTCCGTTCTCCTCCACTAAGACGATTGCTGGGACAGTTCCTAGTATAGGCCACGGCCGCCAAACCCCTCACCTTGTCCGAGCATCTCCTTCACCGTCACAAATCTCCCAGCCTGAGAGACGGGGTCACCGTCTAAGAGGCCCGCCTCCCCCTTCAAGGGAGGAATTAAAACCTTTTAGTAGTACTAGTCATCTACTTTATCTTGATACAACTGTTGGATATGTTCCTGTAATCTTTCTGTCTGGTCTTCTTTCCGTAGAAGTCGATTCCCATCTGAGATCTTAATATTCATATCCTTTCTCCAAAGGTTTCCTTGATTTTCCTGTACACACAATCTATTTTTCCTCCGGCCATACTACCTTCAACGTCCTTGAACTTCTCTTTCAGCCTTTTTTTAAAGCTATCCTGAACGTTCTATCTACTTCATTCTTTAATCGCCTGTATTCCTTTCTGCCCTCCTCACATTTTGCATTCTTGTACTTTCGTCGTTCGTCAGTCAGGTCTGGCATCTCCTGAGTTCCCCATTGATCGTTAATTGATCTCTTCTTTCTACCTAACCTGTCTTCACCAGCCCTACTGGCCTCATCCTTCATAACTGTCCATTGTTCACCTATTATGTTTCCTTCAACCTTTTCATTCAGTCTTTGTGCAACACGTTCCTTGGAACAACCCCTCATACTCTTTCCTTTCGACTTGTCTAGATCCCTTCTCCTTGCATTCCTTCTTGTTCATAATAATAATAATAATAATAATAATAATAATAATAATAATAATAATAATAATAACGTCCGCCTCTGTGGTGTAGTGGTTAGTGTGATTAGCTGCCACTCTTGGATGACGAGTTCGATTCCCGGCTCTTCCACGAAATTTGAGAAGTGGTACGAGGACTGGAACGGGGTAAACTCAGCCTCGGGAGGTCAAATGAGTAGAGGGTGTTCAGTTCCAACCTCAGCCATCCTCGAAGTGGTCTCGCATGGTTTCCCATTTTTCCTCCAGACAAATGCCGGATGGTACCTAACTTAAGGCCACGGCCGCTTCCTCTCCTCTTCCTTGTCTAACTCTTCCGGTCTTCCAATCCCCTGACAATCTTGTAAGGTGACGCCGCCTAGGCGAGGTACTGGTCAGCATCCCAAGTTGTATCCCGCGACCAAAAGTCTTACACTCCAGGTCACTGCCCTTGAGGCGGTAGAAGTGGGATTTCTCGCTGAGTCCGAAGGAAAAAGCAAGCTTGGAGGGTAAACGGATTAAGAAAGAAAGAAAGTATAATAAAGATAACAATAGGCATAATATCATTCTGTTCGTTCAGGGCAAGGGCTCGCTCGAAGAGCTATTCGGTCGAGTGCTGGGCGCGAAAGTATAGTAATAAAACACTGTTTGCCCAGGACGCTGCTACAGTTGCGGAAAGTTGGCAACTTAGTCCCTGTGCTAGTTAATCACGCTACCCGACGATAGACCATAAAGAAAGTTCCACCCTCGTCCCCGTCCCATCCGATTCTGGCACTTTGTCTTCGAACAGGAACAGAATTTCAGCCTGAGCTTAGCACGTGTTTGAGGTTGCAAATCTTTTAAAATATTCGGTTTTAACGAAAATACCAGCCCGCTAAGTGTCTGAAGCTGTGAGCTTAAATTTTCTTGACAGTTGATGTGAAACATTTTGTTTCTTAATATTTAGTGCAGTGGAACTTGTATTAAAGTAGATCTTGAGCTAAGTAAGAACTTGCTTAAAGAGGAACTTCTAATTTGTCCTGGTGCTGCATATTTCATGCCTCTCATCTTCGCCGTAGCGGTAAGAGCAGACGGCGGAGTCTCTTAAATTGCTAAAGTAAGTCTGATATTGCGTGGATACAGAGAGAAATATCCGGGAACCAATTTGTTGCTCTCACTTTCTTCTATTGAAAAGGAACGAGATTATGACCTAAGAAATGAACATACAGTACACTGTACAATGATCTCTTCAATATCTCTCTACTCGGGTGAAGTCAGTTAAGGTACCAATATAGAGAATGGAGTTTACAGTATGAATTCGAAGGATGTCCATTATTTTCAGTAAGATAAAATAGGTATGCAGTATATCACTCGGGAGGAATCCATTTGGTTATAATTGACAGGAAAGTGCCGATTCAACGTTATTTCTTGAAAAGGACTTGCCGATGGTAATTCAATTAGATATAATATTATGAAGAAACGTAATTTTCAGTAAAAATCTTTAATATTCTACTTAGAGAATATTTCAGCTTACTTGTAACTACCTTCCAAAAGATATTAGAGGAAGATGCAATCATAAAAATAGTGAACATGGATATTTTCAGATTTTCATTCTAAAAATTAATTTTAAAACACGTAAAAAAGTTAGTGTATCATGAGTTAAGAACTTCGTTCCATACAAATTGCTGCTGTTTATCAATTACTCAACTTTTTTTCAAAGTTGCTTGAAACCGCACCGACAAAGGCCTTATGGCGACGATTAATTATTCAACTTTTAAGCAATTCGGCTGAAATTTCCTCATTTCCTGACCTGACTGACACCTGGCGAGTTGGTCGTGCGATTTGAGGCTTGCAGCTGTGAGATTTCATCCGGAAGATAGTGAGTTCGAACCCCACTGTTAGCAGCCCTGAAGATGGTTTTCCGCAGTTTCCCAATTTCACACTAGAAAACTGCTGGGACTGTACCGTAATTAAGGCCACGGCCGCTTCTTTTCCATCCTGGACCTTTCCTATCCCATCGTCGCCGTGTCGGCGTGACGTAAAATAGATTGTAAAAAAAACTGACTGACACAGAAGGCTTTAGTTTCCATAAACATGTACAGAATGGGTCTTTCTTTACGATTTTAGTATTAACAGAACATTCATTACTCGGTTAGCATTGTAATGCTGCATCGTGTGATTATTCAAAACGCTGCTTCTAGCATTTCGTATTCTCCATAGGCCTACCTCTATTTGGCAAACTATTGAACTGATAATATAGTAATTTTCGTCAAATTACTTCAAACAAATACAAAACGCAGCTAAAGTGATATCTTATTGTTTGAATTAGAGAGATCTGTATCATATTTATTTCATTCAAAAACAACTTTAATTAAACGTAAATAATAAATCTCATTAAAACTGGAATCTTGCAGAAACGAGTTTACATTCTTTTCAACTTCGACCGGCCAGCGAATACGATGCGACGGTTGTACACGCACGCACATTAATGGTGTCCCGACATAAACAATCAACACTGCCCCACTCCAGTACTGAAAAGGAGGGGAGAGAGTGAAGGGATAGTGTTGAAGGCCACTCCAGTACTGAAAAGGAGGGGAAGGGAGTGAACAGGTAGTGGTGAATGCACAGTGTGTGTATTCCGGCGTTATACTGTAACATTGTAATAAGATGGCTCCTATCCTATCGCAGGTGAATCGAGGCCGTATTATTGGCATGTGGGATGCTCACATGGTCCCCTAAGCAATAGCAGAAGCAATACCATGCAGTCTTAAGACAGTTTGGAAATGGATAGAAATATGGCAAGAACGAGGTGAAGAAGGATTGGTAGACCCGATATAACGCAGCTACAAAATATTCCTAACTACTGTAGCATAAAATACTTTTCGGTTAAAAACCTCCTTTACCTCTTAATACTGTAATTATCAGAGTAGGTTACTTTTTTAATTGTTTATGTTAAAATGCTATTTGTTCGGGGCGTCGACCTAGAGAGTTCTTTTGCCCCTACTTGCACAATATATGAACCTGCATATAATTGGAATTGCGGAAGTGTTGAGTGTTGAATGTGAGGAACGTTAAGGACGACACAAATACGCAGTCCCCAGGCCAGGGATATTAATGATTTACAATTAAAACCCCCTGACCCCGCCGGGAATCGAACTTGGGGCGGCCGGACGCGTTGCCCCATACACCGTGGGGCCGGACGAGTAGGTAATCTAATGCTGTACTTCAATACATCCGTCACTGTGCCCATTTCGATCACAACAAAGTCTTGTAGCGAGCTGTCTGCATGCAGTCCATGCAGCAATGCGTTAAGCGAGAAGGCGAGTCATTGTGCCTTCGACACTACCCCTTCACTCTCTTCCCCCGTGTTTTGTACTGGATTGGCCTTCAACACTACCCCTTCACTCTCTCCCCTTCTTTTCGGTACTGGAGTGGGGCAGTGTTGATTGTTTATGTCGGGACACCATTAATGTGCACGTCTGTACTAGGCCGGACATTTCATACATGACCGTCAACCCTCTGCGAATTCCGTAGCTAGAGAAGCGACGCTTTGTAGCTAACAAAATACAGCCGAATGCAACAGTTCAATATCACGTAATTAACATGGACGATTGCCGTTCGTAACTCATAGGCCTAACTGTAAGATTAATGCTATAACCGGGGAAGTTTACTGCCGTAAATGATTTTAATAATAATAATAATAATTATAATAATAATAATAATAATAATAATGTTATTAGCTTTACGTCCCACTAACTACTTTTACGGTTTTCGGAGACGCCGAGGTGTCTGAATTTAGTTCCACAGAACTTCTTTTACCTGCCAGTATATCTACCGATACGAGGCTGACGTATTTGAGAACCTTCAAATACCACCGGACTGAGCTAGGATCGAACCTGCCAAGTTGGGTCAGAAGGCCAGCCCCTCAACCGCCTGAGCCACTCAGCCCGGCGATTTAAATAATACATTTTTTTATTCTCAGGATATTCTGATTATGTACATCAGTTTACATACCAATTAATGACTAGTTTATAACAAATAAAACAACATTTTCTCACTCATGAGAAAATTTTTAAAAATCACTAGTCCGTGTGACTAAGTTGTTGTTTTTGTTGTTGTTGTTGTTGTTGTTGTTGTTGGTGGTGGTGGTGGTGGTGGTGGTGGTGGTGGTGGTGGTACGGTTCTATGGCAGACAAGGAAAATTATCTGAAGGGACACATTTCACATACATAGACAGGAAGGACCGAACATACTTTATGCTCGAGTTAGTATACAATATCGGTGCAGAGACGCGATCGGTGGTGTGTCGATATAACCGGGCATGATTTTCTTACTCGGTCATGCATGATTCTAATACAAACCATCAGAATCTCCTGATTCAGGCACAGTGTATTTACAAGGTATACCAATCCGGGAGGCCTGGTACACGTATAGGCGACCTGCATGTCTATGAGGCCGTGGCCTTAATTACGGTACAGCCCCAGAATTTTTCTGGTGTGAAATTGGGAAACCACGGAAAACCATCTTCAGGGCTGCCGACAGTGGGGTTAGAACTCACTATCTCTCGAATGAAATCTCACAGCTGCAAGCCCCTAATCGCACGACCAACTTGCCCGGTGTCAGTCAGTTCAGGAAATGGAGAGATTTCAGCCGAACTACTTAAAAGTTGAATAATAGATCGTCACCATAAGACCTATATTTGTCGGTGCGGTTTCAAGCAACTTTAAGAAAAAGGGTGAATAATTGATAAACATCAGCAATTTGTATGGAAAGAAGTTTTTTTAACTCATGATACACTAACTTTATTACGAGTTTTTAAATTATTTTATAGAATGAAGATCTGAAAATGTTCAAGTTCACTATTTTTATGATTGCATCTCCCTCTAATATCTTTTGGAAAATAGCTACAAGTAAGCTGAAATATTGTCTAAGTAGATTATTAAGGAATTTTACTGAAAATTACGTTTTATCTGTTTGTCTGTTTGAGTTCTTGACGCTCTCACTTTATTCTATTGAAAAGGAACGAGATTATGACCTAAGAAATGAACGTACAGTACACTGTACAGTGATCTCTTCAATGTCTCTCTACTCGGCGAAGTCAGTTAAGGTACCAATATAGAGAATGGAAAGTTTGCAGTATGAATTCGAAGGACGTCCATTATTTTCAGTAAGATAAAATAGGTATGCAGGAAGCTTAAAATCCTATACTCTGCTGGGAATCGAAGTCGGGACCGTCTGGACCAAAGGTCAGCACGCTAACCATTTAGGCATGGGGCCATTTAATTTTAACATTGACTAGATAGCACATTCTAATTCCCATTAACAAAACAAAACGGAGTCAGAATTCCAACTAAATTTCAGAGACCAGAGTATTTGTTGTTCTTGGTAAGCAATTATTGTGTAGACTAAAGGTGGAGAAGGCAGGATAAATCTAACTGATCTCCTCTCGTAATATAACCTAACATTCCTCATAAAGGAGGGATTCATAGGGCTTCTCACATGTGCCATTAATCCACGACAACCAACGAACTGATCAGTTGTGCATTTCAGATTTGTTTTGCTCATATGAATTGGTTTGTCAGCCCTACTTGCATTTGGAACTTTTACATGAACTTTCCGGTACTTGCATCGTTCGGCTGATCTTCTGTACATTTTTTATGACGGTTTATTATCCGTTCTTTATCCTTCATCTTAATTGCTTCATATAAAGAGCCAAGTACAGGCTCAAGCCCTATGAATAATCTCTGATAGTCCTCTTTAGTCAACTCGTCACCTACTTATGCCCTGAATCCTCCGAAGTCCTGGCACTCACATCCACTTATCTGTTTGCTCTTTTATCACCTGAGTTTCCATACATGGTATACAATTTTACCCAGAAATTCGTGTTCTAATGAAACGTTTCTATAGGGAACTGTCATACTCGTCACTGAATAGATTGCAAGTTACTACTTCCTGGAGTTAAAAATGGTTAGCCTTATTCGTTTTCTCAATCCAGATCAGTAAAATATTCAAGGCCAATATTCCCACTGAAAATCCTAATGCAGTCTTGGTCAGTCAAATAGAAATGAAGAAAACTTCTAAATATGCAAACAGCATAAAGTTTATTATCCCAGCTTCCACCCAGATCTGAAGTGGATGAGGGAGAATTACAGAAAAATAGTTTCAACGAATGATCAACAATCTAACACAAAACTAAATATCTCCCCAGCTGTGTGTGATGGACTGATAATTACCTGCTCAGGTCTTAGTATACATTGGAGATTCATCACATGACCCATCAGTAGACTGAACGTGACTTTTTGAATATTGTTGCAGCCGTAAAAATGCAATTGTTTACTAATTTTGCGTGTACAATAAAAAAATTAGTTTTACATACAGTAACTGTTAATATCGTGGTATATCTAAGGGTCCGCGTGATTCTTGTTGAGTCCAAACCACAAGGATGAGACTTTCTCTTTTAAAGACATCCCTCACATATTTGCCAGGGTTCAAACCTGGGCCGTCTTGGCGAGAAACCAGTGACGATACAACTCGCCATCACACCCCATAGGTCTGCACTTCTCAGCGGTTTCATGCGAGGTAACATGTCTCTTTTGTAAACCAACCCAAATCTAATCTAAGCTTAGATATCTGATGTCCACTACCACCTTCACTTTCACTCACTAGGACAAACAAATGAAGGAGTAAGTGGGAGGTTAGTAGAGGTAGGAAGAGCAAGCTGAAGTCCAAGACTAATCTATATCTGATTGGTTAGGGTGGATAAACCCGTTGTTATTTCTCAACGAGGTAATAGAACACACGACGCGAATATGTATAGATCAGCACACGCTAGGGGCCCTGTGGTTGCCAACCTAACTTCCAAGATTTTGAGAGCTTCTGGAGATACCCCTTTCATTCGCCTCTTATGCTAGGGATAAGGTACCGTGAATATATTCCACCACCCTCACCTTCATGGGGTATGAGGGATGACTTCTATACAAACATACTACATCTCAAAACACCGATATTCTCAACAGATACAAGTCAAATTACACTCATTACACGACTACATCAGACGACATTTTTCTAACCACAGTGTTTCGTGAGTTAGTTGCTGAAGGTGGCCGGACAAAATAGGTTGAAAGTACTCCAACGAAGTTAATTTTTTTCCTTTTACAAGTTGTTTTACGTCGCACCGACACAGATAGGTCTTCTGGCGACGATGGCACAGGAAAGGGAGTGACCGTGGCCTTAATTAAGGTACAGCCTTAGCATTTGCCTGGTGTGAAAAAGGGAAACCACGAAAACCATCTTCAAGGCTCCCGAATACTGGATACTGGCCGCACTTAAACGACTGCAGTTATCGAGCTCGGTGAAGTTACTTTTAGAACATAAAATCAAGCAAAGTAGTCATTATTATTATTTGTTAATTATTATTATCACTTGTAATGGACGTCAACACTGAATGCAACATTCGTTCAGAATGCCCCTTAAAGCTATGATATTCATTCCATCGCTGAGTACGGCCTCATGGCTGGAACGGTCAGCGTAGCGACCTTCCATTCAGAAGATCCCGGGTTGGATTCTTGTTCCAGGGATTTTAGCCGCGACTCGGCAATTCTCCCGGTTCATGGACTGGGTATTTGTATTCGTCTTAATACACATTTCTGCATAAACGTACCTGACTATCAGCCATCTCAGAAATCTACTCTTCCTACTAACCAGTACCACATAAACTAAGCACTAGCCCCCCCAACACCCCCCAGGCAGTAATACTGCTGCTCCAACACCCCACGTTGCATCCCACATCACTACCATCACCCTAAGCACCGACAAACCTCTTTATCGAAGTCTCAAACTAAAACCACCACCATATTTCAGTCGCTCCACTTTCGCCTCTCCTTACCCTCCGAAATACCGGAATTAATTATCAAATTAAACCAACAGTCTACGCTCTTAAGAGCCCCACGTCAAGTTGAGATAAAGGACCCAATGAGGTCCAGCAGTCGTTCTGCGAGGTTCAGGCTCCACCACAGAAATGAACGTATCCCTCCACATAGCGTTGGCGCCAGTAAGGGTATCTGGCCGTAAACCTAGGCCAGATGAATATCTTTTTCTGACCATAAATAACTGAAAAGTGCCAACCAGAAACATCATCGCAGACTCGATGTACGACGGAGTTCATTCGTTAAACTAAACAATGACTCACTGGGCAATCAAAGTTTTCTTAAAACGTTCTCTTAAATTCCCCTTAACAAAAGTGCCTGGGAATCGACGGTGAAATGTGGCAGTTATAAACATCTCTCATCACATCATTTATGGGTTTTTATACTGGGCTCCATCCTTTGATTATCCACCGTATTTGGATTTAACTGATAGAAAAATCACACTTAAACGACTGCAGCTGAACCTAAAAAGGCATTCATCTCTTCAGTAAACCCTCTCTAGTGACTTTCGCAATAAGATAGGGTCTTGGTTTATTAAACCTGCGGGATAGATATATATCTCCCAGCATGTGACGGCCTGGCTGTCGTACATGTGAGTAACGCGAGGAAAGCACATATTTTAAAGTAGTTCTTTAAATTACCTCCAGTTATCTTACTTAAGTCGTACAGTTCCCAACACAAAATGTGAACATCTCCCCAAGAGAAGGTAAAATGTTCCTTTGCATACTCCAGTCAACATGATCCGAAACGTTGTAGAAATCCAAGATTTTCATGGTATTTTTCCATGGAAAAACTCTCTGTGATCTGATTTGTGTTGGGTTGAGTGGGCTCAAACAGAAAAGCGTCGGCCTTCTGACACCAAGTGGAGTGTTTCGATTCCGGCACAGTCCGGTGACACTTGAAGGTGCTCAAATATGCCAACATCGTGTGGGTAGATTTGCTGATTCATAAAGAAATCCCGTGGAATAGAATTCCGCCACCACCTCCAAAAACCTAAAACATGAATGGCACGTAAAACCAATAACATCACTAAACTATTACATACCTTTCCCTTCAATTAAATTTCGGTCACTCTTTGCAAGTTTTACGTAGTCCGGCTCCATGGCTGAATGGATAGCGTGCTGGCCTTTGGTCACAGCGGTCCCGGGTTCGATTCCCGGAATTTTAACCATAATTGGTTAATTCTGCTGGCACGGGGGCTGGATGTACGGGTCGTCTTTATCATCATTTTATCCTCATCACGACGCGCAGGTCACCTACGGGTGTCAAATCAAAAGACCTGCGTCTGGCGAGCCAAACTTGTCCTCGGACACTCCCGGCAGTAAAAGCCATACGCCATTTCAGTTCATTTCAGTTTTACGTAATACTGAACTACCTTCGAATGTCATCGAGTTGATTAGCCGAGTGCGAGTTATTTATAGTGTACATACTGTCTTACCTTTAATTTTTATTCTTGTGGGGTTTCTCCTTCACGCGTACTTTCACGACCATAAAACTTCATATTGCAAATGTTGTAATGAAAAATCCTTCGAGGATATATTTTACACACAGGTGCTGGGATTTAAGAACAGAAGGTCCATCAGAATGTCCTTGTTAAAGTCATCTGGCCCCATGATTTCGTTAATTGGACACTGTAAGACTGGAAACGCATGGCATTATCCGATGAGTGAAGATACAAGTTACATCCGGCTCATGGTAAGTTTCAAATTTAGCGCAAATCCGGTCGTAGTTTCTAGCGTAGTGTCCGGCTCTCTGACTACCCGCTTAAAATACTGGTCTTAGGTCCATGGGGTCCCGGGTTTGATTCTCGGCCAAGTCGGGGATTTTAAGCTCCATTGGTTATTTGCTCAACGAGCGAGGGCCAGCGTGGTTTGAGTCCAGTAGCTGTCAACTTGAATTCTGTAGGTAGTGGATAAGAAACCCTCTGGCGTCAGCACTGATAATGGTTTTTAACATGTTATTTACTTACATTACATTTCATTCTAGGTAGGGCTCCACCCTCACAGACTGGCAGGTCACCCATAGGGGTGTCAACCCGAGAGGTCTATACCAGGTCTCACCAGAGGCAACATGTCATTATTATTGTTATTATTGTTAAATAACAAAACCCCATGGCGCAACAGTCCCGAAGGACTATGGCCCACCAAGCGATCGCAGCTCAGCCCGAAGGCCTGCAGATTACCAGGTGTCGTGCGGTCTGCATGACGAATCCTCTCGGCCGTTATTCTTGGTTTTCTAGGCCGGGGCCGCTATCTCACCGTCAGATAGCTCCTCAACTGTAATCACGTAAGCTGAGCGGACCACTGACCAGCCCTCAGATCCCGGTAAAACTCCCCAACCTGGCCGGGAATCGAGCCGGGGGCCTCCGGTTAAGGGACAGGCAGGCTAGACCTACACCGCGGGGCCGATTATTATTATTATTATTATTATTATTATTATTATTATTATTATTATTATTATTATTATTATTATTATTATTATTATTATATTTTCCAGGCGCGAACAAAACACCTGACTTCTGATGGTTTCTTACTGGTGTAAAATGTGTTCATTTGGCATGAAATGTTTCCATAGGTGCGTGAAACCAACACTGTAATTGGATAGTGACGGATACAAACTCCTTCTTAGTGACGTTTTGAAGCCTCAACGTCTCGTCGGGCTAAGGTTGTTCAAGACTGGGAGGGGGAGTATTTTGGAGAGTTCCAATAAAAGGTGTAGCCGCCACTTTCACCCAGCATGACCCCAATCAAGAGAGTTTGGGACGTGGGAAAGAGGCCCAGGATTATGCACTGAGTTATAACAGGAAACTGTGTAAACCAGTCAAAGATCCTGCCTTAATATCAATCAGTCACTACTAATCTGCATTTAGGGTAGTCACCCAGGTGGCAGATTCCCTATCTGTTGTTTTCCTAGCCCTTTCTTAAATGATTGCAAATAAATTTGAAATTTATTGAACATCTCCCTTGGTAAGTTATTCCAGTCTCTAACTCCCTTTCCTATAAACGAATATTTCCCCCAATTTGTCCTCTTGAATTCCAACGTTATCTTCATGATGTGATCTTTCCTACTTTTAAAGACACTACTCAAACTTATTCGTCTACTGATGTCATTTCACGCCATCTATCCACTGACAGCTCGAAACATACCACTCCGTACCACCATACCAACATACCATACCGTCTCCTTTCTCACAAGTCTTCCCAGCCCAAACTTAGCAACATTTCTTAACGCTACTCTTTTGTCGGAAATCACCCAGAACAAATCGAGCTGCTTTTCTTCGGATTTTTCCAGTTCTTGAATCACGTAATCCTGGTAAGGGTCCCACACACTAGACCATATTCTAGTTGGGATCTTACCAGAGACTCATAGCTATCTCTACAGGGGTGTTGTACACATTTTTGTAATTCACCCCATTTCGAGTTGCTACAGTTGTCTGGGTGTATGGCCACAGCGCATGTACATTGTTGAAATCAAATGGCGTATAGCTTTTAGTGCCGGGAATATCCGAGGACAAGTTCGGCTTGCCAGGTGCAGGTCATTCAATCTGACTCCCGTAGGCAACCTGCGCGTCGTGATGAGGAAGAAATGATGATGATGCCACATAAACCCAGCCCCCGTGCCAGAGAAATTAACCAATGATAGTTAAAATTCCCGACCCTGCCGGGAATTGAACCCGGGACCCCTGTGACCAAAGACCAGCATGCTAACCATTTAGTCACGGAGACGGACATGTACATTGTTAGACCTGTGCGTTAATAATAATAATAATAATAATAATAATAATAATAATAATAATAATAATAATAATCATAAAAATAGCAATATATATAATAATGTATTATTATTATTATTATTATTATTATTATCATCCTATGGCCTCCACTAACGTACCTTTATGAAAATATTTCGATGCTCTGTTTTTCTCTACATTGTGGTAGAGGAAACTGGACTCAATCGGGCGACCTATGATTGTATTCTGATAAACGTTTCCGGGCAAACACCAAATGTGTCACCAAAGATATTTTACATGCCAACATAGTCAAAAACGGAGTGCCGAACGGACTTTGTTCCGTCCTTCAGAAATCCCACTAATTCAGCCAGATTTGAACCCACTGCCATGGGTTCCAGAAACCGACACTCTACCTTTGATCCCCAGGGGAAGCTGTTTGTACGGTATTGGACAAGTAAGCCATGATTTTGACATTCCGTTGTATACTAATATTGCGTTGCTTTCGCTAGCGAAGTAAGAAAAATTCGGTTTCGAGGCTGCATTAGAATCTTCAATTCACAATTTTCAGACTATTTGAAATGAAGCTGTTCACTCATTTACTCTCGTTCTTAAGATGCAGAGGCGTTGTTCCCACACAGTGTGCAAGCACAAACAAGGATGGCACCTGTTTTTATCGATGTAGAAATGTATTCAAGATACTCTCTCAACCAGTGCCAAGTCTGACTAAGTACTATATATAGTGATGTTTTGGGGTTCGAGTCTTTTAAGTGTCCACATTTTACACATATTTTAGAAATAATTAGTTCGCGGAAGTATAAGGAGGTGTTTTTTTTTTGCTAGGGGCTTTACGTCGCACCGACACAGATAGGTCTTATGGCGATGATGGGATAGGAAAGGCCTAGGAGTTGGAAGGAAGCGGCCGTGGCCTTAATTAAGGTACAGCCCCAGCATTTGCCTGGTGTGAAAATGGGAAACCACGGAAAACCATTTTCAGGGCTGCCGATAGTGGGATTCGAACCTACTATCTCCCGGATGCAAGCTCACAGCCGCGCGCCTCTACGCGCACGGCCAAAATATAAGGAGTTTTAAGTTAAAAAATTAAGGGAATAATTAGTAAAGGAATTAATATAGTCCGCTACGTCTTAGTGACGTCATTTTAATGCAGAAAAGCAGACACATTATTGCTTCCTCTCTTAAATGAAGTTAATGGGTTATATTTATGTAGGGGCCGATGAACTAGATGTTAGGTCCTTTTAAACGATAATAATAATAATATTAATATCGATAAGTAAAGGGCGACTGACTTTCTACGGACACCTGAGAATGGGAACGGAACGCCTAGCAAACAAGATCCTCATCTTCCAGGAAAGAAGAAAGACTCATGTACCATGGCTGAAAAAAGTTCATCAGGATCTTAAAAATTGTGGCATTGAAGAGGAAGATATTGCGAACAGAACAGTTTTCAGAAGAAAAATTGCGGAGGTGACGGATCTGTCCGTAGAGAAACCCAAGAGAACAAGAAGGGTGTTCTCAGATGAGGAATGAGCAAAAGCGAGCCAGATAATGAAGGAGTATTGGCGTAAAAAGAGAGAACATCAACAGTCAAGGAAGTTGTGTAATCGTAACCCATAGGAGGTTAAAATGATCCTAAATAAATGATAATCTATACTTCTACGTACTCAGTTCCTTTTTTTAAGGTCAGCCCCATGGTGTAGGAATTGCATGTCTGTCTCTTGTTCGGTTGCCCGGGGTTCGATTTCCGGCCTGTCTTGGATTTTCACTTCCGGACTGAGAGTTGGAACGGGGTTCCTTAGCCTAATCGAAGATCTGAAAGGCAGTAGACCCAGTCACGAAAGCCCATCCATACTGCTAAAGATGTCTTCACACTGACCACGTAGCTTGTAATAACTGCAGGCTATCTGGTTGTGGCAGTAGTCGAATTGGGAAGACAAAACGGAAGAATGGTCTGTATCTTCCACGGTCTTTTCCATTAAAGGACTTTTTGTTCACTTCTTAATAATAATTTATCAGAATAGGTTTACATTATGCATTGCCACACTAACTTCTTCTTCTTCTTCTTATTATTATTATTATTATTAATATTATTACTATGTTCGAAATCCTACCACTTATTCTTTCATTAATTTTATTTAACAGAGAATAAGCATCGCCTTCCAAATTACCTTGTTGTTATTCATTTATGATCACTGCTTGTGAGAAAACTCTTAACATTCAGTTAATTCAAGCACCTTTATGAGCATCCTTGTCACATGGGAGTTTGTTGAGGAAGATGACAGTATAACACATTCCCTTCAAGTTTTAAGCGTTTAAACTTTCAAGCGGCTTATTTTAGAAGTTACAAAATAAAATGCTACGATTTTTATAACTCTCACATAATTAAAACACGGAACTTGAGCAAAGTTTCTTCTTTAGAAGAGACAAGAGAGGAGAGAATTTAACGCATTTTGATTCTCTGCTTTAGATATGATGAAAATGGGAGAGAATTAACCACAGGTTGACGCTTCAACTACAAGTGAGTGCATGAAAATAGAACACAGAGTGTAAACATTAATAACCGTATCTTTTACTTGATAAAGAAGAGAAAAAGTACCAAAGTAAAAGTGTTCTTCAGAGATAATATGAACTTGAGTGCATTATCCATGACATATTTATTTCTTTAACTTCCCTGTGCGTAAGTTAAATTCTTAAACACTACTGCATACAAATATTCTTTCACAAGTTGATCACAGTAATGGAATATAAATCAATCATAACTAATTTAGACCTTCAAAATAGTCACATTGGAAAAATATAAACCGAAATTTCTGTTCGCTTTGCAGCAGCTTTAATCTTAAGTTCATTTCTTGGATGGGTTTATATCAGTTGCGCTCGGACCATTCGATTTCATTTCATCGTAAACACATCAGTTGCACCAGGAGCATATTTATACTAGACTTGTCGATCGATTAACAGTTTTGATCGGTTAAGCGAATGTCTTCACTCGATTAATAGCCTATAAATGTATTTTTTCTGATTTTCACAGTATGTTCGAGAAAAAATGTGGCATCATATATTTTTAAAGTTCGATATGCTATAAAGAAGAAGATAACGGTGGCATGCACGTAATAAAAAATAGCACTTGTTACTATTTTAATATATTTCGGTATTCGTGGTTTAACGGCACAAAAGTTGGAAACTGTGAAGTTGACACTTACTGTAATTACAGCATCGCCGTCAGCTATGCTTATAATATAACACCTGGCCATTTGCCTCCGATTCCATGCTAAGCAGCGAACAGCTGGTAGTTCACGAATTTCTCACAGGAGTGCTAGTAGGATGTCCCTCTTGGCAGCCTTCTTAGTTCCACTACGCGAGCATTTCCCTTGTTATTACATGTGTTTGGCCTTTAATGAAGTGTCTGTTATTGTAACTGAGTTTTTTACTCATTAGCCACGGCTGATTAGGTATCATGCCTTAGGAACCTAGGTATGAATGTCTGTTGCACGGGTTTCCAAAGTTCAAGTTGTTTATTCTGCGTTTACGTTTGTATCCAGGAGAAGTAATAACGTTTTAACTGTCGTAGGTGGATTGTTAGTTACGATGTTATACTGATGTGTGCCACACTGCCAGAGTAAGGGTGGGAAAGTAAAAGGGAATTTCATTTCATGAATTTCCATACGATTCAGACCTCAGACAGAAATGGCTCAGTGCTATTTCTAGAGCAGGGCCTCTCAGGGTGCATGCGCCACTGCACTGCACGGCGCATGGTACAAGAGACGACTTCACTAGGTTGACCAGATTGCAAACCCCCACGCCTCTTTCCCTACATCTGTCTCAGCCGTTCGGCCTGTCTTCACCTTCCTCACCTTCCCCGCTGTTACTCCCTCACTGCAAGATGTTTACGAGCAGTGAGCGGAGACACTCAGTTGTATGGGACAGGGTTACCGGTGTTAAAATCCTCTTCATTCAATTTGGTTTCAGCAGAGAACTTATCTTCTCTAGCTGTTCTTTTCTTTTATCTTTGCAATTATACTTGTAATGTCTGGAACAAGATACTTTTTTTTTTTTGCTAGGGGCTTTACGTCGCACCGACACAGATAGGTCTTATGGCGACGACGGGATAGGAAAGGCCTAGGAGTTGGAAGGAAGCAGCCGTGGCCTTAATTAAGGTACAGCCCCAGCATTTGCTTGGTGTGAAAATAGGAAACCACGGAAAAACATCTTCAGGGCTGCCGATTGTGGAATTCGAACCTACTATCTCCCTGATGCAAGCTCACAGCCGCACGCCTCTACGCGCGGTGAACAAGAGATCGGCTGACAGCAATTCTGAGAGTGTTCTTCAAATTACAGTAAGGAATACTCGCATGTAATGTAGTTTTCTTACAAGTTAAAACAGAAAAGAAATCTTTCACATACGCATGTGGAACCAAACATAGAAATAATCTTAGCTGCTTCTCGTTGCAGCTTAGGAAAATCTTTGTGTCTTTGTGTTGAAAAATACATAACTTTGACGATCACGTAAGTATTGCCCCTCAGATTAAGCATTTGGCTTTATCGTCACGACTGACAAGAATCAAATACGAAAGGTCCCAGTTCGATCGAAATGGACTTTCGAAAGTCTTTGCCTTCTTCGAAACAAATTGCTCCATTATTATGTTGTTGTCTTCCGCGTACCTATTTCACTCATAAACAAGCCGTCTTTCACCGAACGCTTCGTCGCTCTCAGCGCACTACACCATCCGAGTCAAGCCGAGTTGAGCCGAGTTGGACCAATGTACAGTGCACACAGTCTCTGCGCCTCGGTTTGCATGTGTGAGATTTTAGGCGTTTGAGAGGCCATGTACTGGAGATACATCAGTACAAAGTTTGAGTCAAGAACTTCTTGCGGCATTTTATTCAATCTGATTTTCACATAGAGCTGAGAATAAATTGAAATATAATGTTTCCTTCACAGTGTTCGAATATTATTTTGTATATAAACCCCAAACCCCATGGCACTGCAGCCCTTGAAGGACCTTGGCCTACCAAGCGACCGCTGCTCAGCCCGACGTCCTGCAGTTTACGAGGTGTCGTGTGGTCAGCACGACGAATCCTCTCGGCCATTATTCTTGGCTTTCTAGACCAGGGCAGCTATCTCACCGTCAGTTAGCTTCTCAATTCTAATCATGTAGGCTGAGTGGATCTCGAACCAGCCCTCAGGTCTAGGTACACATCTCTGACCTGGCCGGGAATCGAACCCGGACTTTGCAAGTTACGGGCAACTAGGAAGAGAAAATCAAAACTGGCTATTACTTTCATGGTATTAGGTTTGCTTATAATGAAGACACGTCTTTTACAAGGCACTCCTGTATTAAGTAAGTCTTTTCTTTCCCGTATTCTGTTGTGCTTTTCGTCCCTTATTCGATACCCTCAGTGGATCGAAACTATTGTCATCCCTAATTCATAGAACCGATAACTTTGCGGTTAACATCCCTTAAATAAAAGAAAACTTATCAATAATTAATCCAATGCCATTAGAGAACTCAAAATATTTGTCCTTTCCATTTAATGAATAAAAATATTGTGTTGGTACATTATTTTGAGTCCCGAGACACCTTTCGTAAACCTAATTACAGATGACAGTATACCACTAATACAAACGCTATGATCATACAGTGATCATATAAACGGGGTTTAATGCCTACGTTTACTCAGGTTTATTCTGCCTATTATTATTATTATTATTATTATTATTATTATTATTATTATTATTATTATTATTATTATTATTATTATTATTATTCAAAAATGTTCTCATCCTCGGCGTTAAATATTTTACGTAAATGAGAATAAATACATTTTTGATGGAGTTCACTATCTGAACAGGTCATCACCCTTCAAGTTATGTTTCGCTACACTTATAACTAAATTCAAGATATAATAAATGATAAACTATATTAATGTTGACACCAGAATAATGCCATCTGTTTCTGTTAACGCTGAGGATATGTAGAATTAAGTTCCCAGCTTAGTAATTCAATACGCTGAGCTGGGAGCCGCTATTCATTCATTATTCGCCGTCCACGAGGGCCGTGTAAGATCAGTGTTAAAAGTAATGTGATACTCACAATGTACGTGAACCATCATTCGCTTGCTGACAGAGGGTGGTACGCCGTTAGCGGCAATACACAGGTAGGCGCCCATCTCGGAGCGCGTTACTTTCGTCAGGGATAACATCTCGCCTTCCACGGAGGGAACTAAAACAAACAAAGAGAAGAGAGCGTAAATATTTCAAATGTATTATTTGTTCATCAGTTCAAAATATATTAGATGTCTGAAAATAAAATAACAGATTGGGTAATATTTGTAATTATAATAGGAGCTCTCTCGTCGGGTGAAGGGATTTCATGTTTAGGTCAGGATCATGGTTCAGTTCATTGCTTTAGTAACTAAGATGATATCCATCGCTTGGTAACCCCCTGATTTTCCGTTACTTACTGAATAAAAATATGGTGATGGTCCTCGTGAAAGTCTCCACAGAAATTATTTTACTTACAAATATTCATGAAAACAGAAGTTAAGCAATGTGATTGACAATCTACACCGTCAAAGATGACTGCGGTAAATGGAGATGTACCTGTGATAATGATAATTTCCTGCTGTGTTGTTAACTATTATTATTATTATTGTTGTTGTTATTATGAGTAGTATAGAATATATTCATTTTTTACCTACACTGTGTACCAATTACAGATGATGTAATAGAAAAAAAATACATATATATAGATATATATACAACATACATATTCACATCTTCACATGCTTTGTAGAGACTATTCACATAATAATTCACATAATTTACAAAATTATCACGTTCCAGCCTTGAGAAGAGTTTTCTGAATTGCAGCGGAAGGGTGGTGAAAAATATCGAGTGACCCTTCCAGCCGATTTATGGTCTTAAGGGCTTGCATGAACCAAAAATTTTCAGAATTTTCATGTGCAACCATCCTACACTTGGGCAGGTAGAATGTATATTTCTGCCTTGTTCGCCTGCTTGAAACATGGAGTGAAATCAACCCCAGTATAGCCAATTATAAGAATGGATATTTAACGCTGATAAAATAATGCGCAGCAGGACGCTAACTGCAAAGGCGTGATGCTATACCAAACGCGGGGACTGAAGGGGATTCCCGAGGCAAGGCGTGGTCATGTGTGACGAAGAAAGAATATGTGAGGAAGAAAGAAAGAGAGATGGGATTTTGTCTGGGGGAGAGACCTGCCATCTTAACAGAGATTTTCAGCGGGAGCAGACAGGCTCACCGCATTACGGAAATTGAGTCGTAATTCCTATATTTGAAGGTTTCCCAGGAAAGTAAAAGGATGGAAATCAGTGCCAAAATTTTACGAAGCCATAGGTACATCAAAGTCTATTAATATATAATCGAATAAATAACTACGTGGGAGGCCGACTGCCGTGAGAAAATATTTCGAGCCCACATGCCAATCTAAAGTTGTTTCACGGGACTTCCCAGCGCGTCGCGTGGGTTCCTGGATTCTAGAAGAGCAAAGAAAGGTGGAAGGAGGTATTCAGTCCATGATAAGATCGCTGTCCGTGCGCGTCGCGTCTCTGCTGATATTCGCGCCAGAAACCTTTGTTTAAGACAAAGATTGTGACTAATAAGTGTTGTGGCGATAATTTGATTCAGTAGCTTCGAGATTTGTAAAATTCCCGGTAGCAATTTAAGTAAATGACAATATGTAGACGTGTGCAGTGAGACCGCGAGTGTTTAAGTATTTGACGCAAAGAGTGCTACCTGTGTAGACTTTCATTATGAGGCGATGAGAGAGGAGTGGCGACGGGCGAAAGAATACCAATAACAATAAGCTAGGATAGTTGGTATTATTCCGGTCAGATGTAGAAGACTAGATTAGTGGAGCAGGAATAGTAAAGTCTGTTTCGAGATTCCAGATATCCAGGACTGATTCCCATGTCAAAGGGAATAAATAGATCGGGAGGTGGTGTGTTGTGAATAAACTGAGTATTTCATTTTAGTGAAGAGCGGTGAGGTGTGCAGGAGACTGGTGTTACGAACTGCCGTCCACGACCCCAAGAAGATGACCAACGGGCCACCCAGACGGAAGAAGACAACATGAACGTGGTACACTGGAAGACTGGACCTAAGGGATCGATCTGGGACAACGCTGCCGCCATGACTGCTTAAGCATTCGCAGTCTACCCGGACGGTGAGGAAGAGGTCTCCAAGATGATAGATAAGTGAACTATAATTAATATATATGTGTAGGGTCGGGGGGTTGTTATGCAGAAATACGGTAATTAATTTGTAAATATAGTAGGGAATATGATTACGGCCCATTAGGCCATTTATTGAGGTATTTTCTTTATATATTTTAGGGTAAGGCATATACATTTTATTCTATTTCATAGAAAGCAAGGATCAAGGTAGCTTAGGTGATAGTGTTGCTGTGTACATAGTCGTAGGGGAGCTTAATTACGAGCTTAGGTCAATGTTTCTTAGTGCCTGGCATCAGACGATATCTGCTTGTAATTATGGGTTATTAATGAGAGTGTACCATTTCTTTATATTGGGAAGGGAATCTGTCTGCATAATGTAGAGCACGCATGCGGCCTGGATTGAATTGTTTACTTCGTGTTTGTATTGAGTTTGATTAACTGTGAGTGTAATGAAACTACACCGTAGGCTATGTCACGAATATTTGCGACCCCCCGTATTCTGCCAAGTAAGGGGCTGAACCCTAGACTTGAGGGTAGCTGGAATTCGTCGCATGGGTTGACGGCGAGGTTGATGTGAATAACGGAATGTTATACTTCATATGTTATAATTGAGACCCAGGGCGGTCTGTCACGGGTGTTGGACAATTAGAAAACTGTAGATGATTCCTCACTCATTTATATGGCTATTTTCGTCATGTGTAGAAGAGGGTAGGAGCAGGGGCAAAGGTCTTTGCATGCTTGGAAACTAGGCTATGTTTTATCTTCTTTTTGTTGTGAAGGTCTTTCACGGTCGAGTCTTGGAGGTCATTCCCCCAGCCTGCACGGCAGGGAGGCTCGACGCCATTTTTAAAAGGACTGCTGGTGTGTGGAATTCTCTCTCTTGGAGGCGAGACAAGCTGCCACGGCAGTTTCATTCATTCATTCTTTCTTTCTTTCTCTTTCTTTCTTTCTTTCTTTCTTTCTTTCTTTCTTTCTTTCTTTCTTTCTTTCTTTCTTTATTTTTTTTTTAAATTGAGATAGGTAGGAACTGGGCACTAAGGAAACTAGCTTAATCAGTGCATTTTGTAAATATAACATTTGTTTAATGGACTTTGGTTCACATCCATAAAATATTATTTCATGCGAGACGGAATAGATATGCCTGTAGTTGTAGGTTCAAACTTACTATTTTGTTGTGTGTATTTCCCAAAATTATGTATGAGGACCTTTTTGTGGCTTTATTTCTGCAGGAAAATTTCTCACCCTGGCATCATATACTCTATTTGGACGGTACAGCGATGCTGTTCCGCGTAAGGACACATTTGTTTCTTTGGTTCACTTATCGTCTCCCGCACGACATCAGCCAGCTATTGTATATTTTTTTGATGTTTATCTTTGGATTTATGATGTGGGCCTTTGGGGCATCCATTTTAGCACTATTAGTGCAATCAATTGTAAAATAAAAGAAAAGTAAATATTGGTTTAAGAATACACAACCTTGGATCAAAATGTTAGTAAATGCGTCTGTGTTCCTCATTTCGTAAGCATACGTATAGAACAATTTTTTTTAATCTCCCTACTCTCGTTCACAAGAACCCTGTAAACGACCTTTCCTGCCGACTGCAGTTGAGCTGGCGCATTCATCAGATAACAGGTAAGAAGGTAAGATCGATTATGCAGTGTTGTTTATGCCCTATAGGGTACAATACATGTACGATGTATGCTAAAACTATCTATACACTGTTGTTATGCACGCCAAAGAACTTCACAAATTTCTCGTAATCGGCGAAAGCTACAGCGGTTGCTCGTCGTGCATCGTCTTCAGCAACTGCTAGAAGAAGAAGAAGAAGAAGAAGAAGCTCTTCCTCACCAGATGAATCCATTTCAGCTACTGTTTTCCACTCCAGTGTGAAGACAAAGACGAACTTCGCAGTGACCGCGGAATTGTAGGTTTTGCTAGCGCTCCCGCTTCCCGCATCTCAAACATTTAGTTGCTAACATTGCGTTCGTACATTTTTGGCGCGTTGCCAGCGTATTCATTCCAAGAATTTTTTTACAAATTCTTCATACCTGCATGAAGAGAGTGTCATACCCAGGAATTCAAAACTAATCCAATTCATCAACCTTATCTCTACTCTCACGAGATGGTGTATGTGGCCTGTCTGATACGAGAGCCACACCTCACAACCATTCTCGAGGGAGTGTCTAACCAGGAAAAAACCCAGTGTTTTGCCACAATGCAATATTGCTGAAATCTTTACAACTCCTTTTGACAAACCTCAGTTGTCTGAAAGATTTATTTATAATATTATCGATGTGTTTCTCAAAGGATGTCATTCCTGTTAGTAGGAATTACACCTAGATCATTAAACTCTTCCACACGATTTAAACTTTCTCCACTATTTTTATATCTGTAAAATAATGAATTAACTTTCGAGCACATGACACTACACTTAATTTTATTTACTCTGAGGGACCACTTATCACCCTACTAGCGTATTTGCTTAAAATTTTCTTTTAGCAATCGTCATCGCTGTCTTCTTCTATGACTTTGTATAGTTTCAAATCGTCAGCGTACAAGAGACATTCATTGCTCTGAACGACTGTGGTAATATCATTTAGAAACAAAACAAATTGAAGAGGCCCTAACACTGATCCATGTGGGATGCTAGATTAAGGTTGGTAGGGGTTAGAGATCACACCCTTGGACTTGAAAAAAGATATTCGTTTCGTCAAGTAACTCTTCAGCCACCCGAAAATACTCTGACGCTGACAACTTCCTCAACAACGCTTCGTGTTGTAAAGTGTCGAAAGCTTTGGAGAAATCAGTATATATCTCATCAACCTGTTTGCCATTATCCAATGCATCTGGAATTGAAGATAAATAAACTGCCAGATTGGTAATATTTATCCTACCTTTAAAGAATCCATGCTGTGATGGGTCTATGTACTGACTAAAAGAGTCATACAGGCGATTGTATGACTTTCTCCGTCACCTTCGATAAAAGTGTGAGCAGCACTTCTGGTTTATAATTATCGAATAACACCTTATTAACTGTCTTGAAGATAGAGATTACATAACACTTTCTTCACTCTGTTGGCAAACATCCACACTTAAATGATATATTTATAACTAGCCACATGCAATATTGCTGAAATCCTTACAATTCCTTTTGACAAACCCCAGTTGTCTGAAAGATTTCTTTATAATATTATCGATGTGTTTCTCAAAGGATGTCATTCCTTCGCTACTGAATTCGAAATTGTACACAGAATTCTAGGTTAGGTAGTGTACACGTTGTGAGTGTACACTACGCGACGGTGAAGTCCAAACGTCTTTTCACATATGAAGACTGGGTTAGGGGATTCCCATTGTAATGGTAGGCCCACTTCACTACCATCAGTCACAAACAGGTTGGGGAGTTTCCATTATAATGGCAGACACTCACTCTCCACCTGCCTTTGTTCATCCTCAGGAAGACTGTCTTAGTGGATTTCCCAATTGAAATCAACATAGGTTATTATATTGACGTCAGTAGGAATGGTGCGATTAAAAGTAATGCTTTCATATGAAATACTCGATCAAATTAAAAACCACATATTTCCTCAGTAGGAACAGTACTACGCTGCCGATCTAACAGTCCAAAATTCCAGAGCTGGAATGACCAGGCCGCAGACAGCCGTGATCCGTGATCAATCTTCGTTTTTCTCGGGGGGAATTGTGGAGAGTCCCAGGGCAAAAACTATGCCCTTTTACTAATCTGTTTCCTAGGAGTACCCGATGAGTCGGAAATTCTCAGTTCACTACACTGGAGGGAGGGGGGTGGGGGTGGGACTCTCTGACGTGGAGGCAATTTTTTTCTCTAAGCCAGAGGAGAAACCCCGTCTTCGCAGCTAATTTGAATTAACATGAATGTAGAATTTAATAAAAGTAAAGAGGAAGAAGATTTTCCTTAATAAATGGCTCTTTTCAGGGTTGAATTTTGAGTTATTTAGCGCATTGTGGTGCTATAGTATGGAATAGGCCGAAATTGCAATTCTAGACCAGGTCACCGAGGTCATACTACTACTAAATGAGCTTCTGCCTTAAGTGCGCACACTCCTCATTCCAATCTGCGCGTCAGATTAGGGATCGAATAGCTGGAATACTATGATGAACCAGTGTGTTACGTATCAGCAGTATCAGAAAATGTATGAACCAGAGGAATGGGTGTGGCCAGGCATTAAGGAGTATGAGGGAGGAGTTGGAGAGCTTGAGGGAGACAATTAGGATTCTCTCAGAGGACAGGAAGGAAAGTAGGCCTCCAAACAATGTACAGGATACAGTAGGTGTAATAGAGTGATGAGAAGGAACGGGGGGAATTGTGGAAGACAGGTGGTCTAATGTTTAAGGGGAAGGAGATTGCAGGGTAAGGGCTCCATTCAGGATCAACATTCAGGACAGGTATCGGTGAGAAATCGCTACGAGTCACTGCAGGTAGAACAACCGAGGGAAGATGAGGAGCAGGGAACTGCTGCCGACAAGTGTGGAAGTAGGAGAACGGGAAGAGGTAGGAAAGGGAAATGTGGAATAGTGGATAGGAAAAGACAGGTGGAACAGGCTTATGAGATGGAGGAAAGGGAGTAGGAATTCGCTTCTGAAGCTGTCAGGAAAGATAGGACTTACTAGGAGGGGAGGGGATCAAATGAGGTGGATAGGGTTGAGGCTCTGGTCATGGGGGGTTCTATCGTTAGACATGTCTGTGTGGAGGAAAGCGTACCAGGGTAGAGTGTTATCCAGGAATTAGGTTAAGGCAGATGTTGAGGAAAGTAGAAGAGAAGGAGGAGGGAAAGGAGAAGGTGGTACTGTTTCACGTTGGTACTAACAACGTAAGACAAGCAGGTATAAGTACCAACAAAGTTGGGGATGTGTGAAATCTGGTAAATGCAGCAAGGGTGAAATTTAAGGAAGCTGAGATTGTTATCAGTGGAATACTGACTGGAAGGTCATTGGGTATTTAAATGAGACTATGGAGTGGGTATGTGGGAAACTGGGAGTGAAATTTCTAGATCCTAATGGGTGGGTAGGAGATAGGGATCTGCGCTCAGATGGTCTTCACTTAAACCGCAGTGGAACATATAAGTTAGGAAATTTGTTTAGAAGTGTTATAGGGAGGTACATTCAGGGAAACAGGGTGGCCTAGGGAGCGGTGTTAAGCGAACAGGGAACTGTATATCAAGTAGGGATGGCGTAACACTGTTCGTGCTCAACTGTAGAATTATTGTAAAGAAAGGAATAGAATTAAGTAATTTAATAGATATATATATATATATATACTTACCAGATATTGTAATAGGAGTTGAATTATGGCTGAGAAATGATATAATGGATGCAGAAATTTTCTGGCGGAACTGGAGGGTGTATCGTGGAGGTAGGATAGGAATGATAGGAAGGGGAGTATTCATTCTCGTGAAAGACGAATGTGTAAGCTACGAAAAAGTCAAAGATGACAAGCACGAAATTCTAGGGGTAAGGCTCATCTCTAAAGATAATAGGCAACTTGGTGTCTATGGAGTGTACAGACCAGGAAAGGGTAGCGCAGATGCTGATTCAGAATCAGATAATCAGCTATGTGTGAAACGATATGGAAAGGAACGTGATTGTAGCGGGTGATCTCAATTTACCAAATGTCAATTGGGAAGGTAATGAGAATGACAGGAAGCATGACCAACAAATGACAAATAAGTTAATATGGGAAGGCCACCCGATTCAGAAAGTGATGGAACCAACTAGAGGGAAGAATATTCTGTATGTGGTGCTGGTAAAACCAGATGATCTCTATAGAGAAACCGAAGTAATAGATGGTATTAGTGTTCATGAAGCTGTTTTTTGTGGTAATTAAAAATAAATGTGAAAAAGGAAGAGATTAAAATTAGGACTGTTAGGCAGTACCATATGGCTGATAAAACAGGCATGAGGGAGTTTTTAATATGTAACTATGATCGGTGGAAAACGGTAAATAAAACTGTAAACAGACTCTGGGATGGGTTTAAAGCAATTGTTGAGGAATGTGAAAATAGGTTTCTACCTTTAAAGGTGATAAGGAATGGTAAAGATCCACTATATTATAACAGGGAAGTAAAGAGACTAAGAAGGAGGTGCAGGTTGGAAAGAAATAGAGTTAGAAATGGCTGTGGAAGTAAGGAGAAATTGAAGGAAATTACTAGGAAATTGAATCTAGCAATGAAGTCAGCTAAGGATAACATGATGGCAAGCATAATTCGTGGCCATACTAATTTTAGTGAAAAATAGAAGAGTATGTATACTGTAGGTACTTTAAGGCAGAAACAGGTTACAAGAAGGACATTCCAGGAATCATTAATGATCAAGGGGAGTGTGTACGCAAGGATCTTCAAAAGGCAGAAGTATTCAGCCAGCAATATGTAAAGATTGTTGGTTACAAGGATAATGTCCAAATAGAGGAGGTGACTAACACTAAAGAAGTATTAACATTTACCTATGACAGCAATGACATTCACAGTAAAATACAAATGTTGATAACTAGAAAAGCAGCTGGAATTGATAAGGTTTCGGGGGATATACTAAAGACAATGGGTTGGGATATAGTACCAACACCACCTAGATAGATATAAGGCCTGTGCATGGTGTCGAGGTTAAAAGGAAAATGGCGGACTTTTGAGGCAATGCCTTGTGAAAGTGATCCTTGATTTTGTCTTATAAAATACAATAATGGTCTACAAATGTTGTGTGCCTAATTGTAGGGGAAACTACAGTGTTAATAGCAAAGAACAGATTTTTAGATTTCCGAAAGATGAAGATCTAAAATAGAAATTGATATGTGCAATAAAGCGCGAGAATTTCGTTCCAACAAAGTATTCAGTGGTAAGGAACTAGATACTAGGTTATGCATTTTTTAAATTTCATATTGTGTTCATATATTCATATAAACAAGAGATGGCAGCATAAGATATCTAAAAAAACCGGCTGTTAGGTTAAACAGGGTCTAACCTCCAACACGCATGGTGAAATGCGTTCAGGTTAGGTTAATTGATTGTCTTTAATTGCAGGATTGAAAATTACATTTGAAAAGTCCGAAATAAGGAAATATACAGAATTTCACTGTGAGGATGGACAGCTTATAACTCTACCACTGAAGGTTCCACGAATTATCCCCAGGGTTGTTCCTTCACTTTTACCAAATTGCTCAGCGTATTTGAGTAGTACAAAAACGTATCGAGAAGGTCCTGAAGAGAAGAGAAGAGAAGAAGAAGAGAAAATGAAAATATCCAGACAGCAATCGAGGAGAGTGAAGTAGAATATAATTTACACAAGAATAGAATAACATTTTCTAACTTCACTGACCTGAAAGACAAGTTAAATAATTAAATAATCTTAACGTAGGTGAATCATGGAACATACTTCACAAAGGTGTAAATATAGTAATAGTTAAAATTGTGTTGAACACGGAACCTGAAATAATTAGTTCTATAGTTATCAATGAAACTTTGGAGTTAAGTGTATACTATAAGAACATCAAATTAGACAAGATTGGTAACTTCCATTTCCCACAGTCTGTAAAGGACCTGGATAAAATTTCAGTGCTTCTTGAAAACGTTGACACGTTAAGTTCTGAGGTTCACAGTGCAAACAGCACTAATGACATTTTAGGTTTAGCAGCATAACTTTTGAAACAAGTCAGCATCTTAGAACCGAGACTAAAAGGACCACTTTAATTCATGATTGAACAGATTGCACTTTGGTCACATGAGAGGAGGAGTCATACCCCTTCCTCTCTGATTTTATCTTCAATATTGCAGTCCATTTCACCCCATTGCTATGCATACCTCAGATATCTGCATTTATTGTATCTACCTCATCCATGTACCATCAGGAGGATTTCTTCTTCCTTAAAAGTAGATCCTAGAATAGAACATCATGATAACAATTTCCTGAAGTACATAAGGGACAAATTTTCTGGCAATGTTAGAGATAAGTTCATTGTGATTATGATGGATGAAATTCATGTTAAAACATTAATGGACTATAAAGGTGGTAATGTTGTTCGCAAAGCATTCAGTGAAGAGTAGTTAGCAACAAGTGCTTATTGTTTTATGGTTTCAAGTTTGTTGTCTGATTTTAAGGAAGTAACTCACATATTACCGGTACCTGTAAAATCAATTATTGGAGAATATCTGCATGGCGTACTAAGAAAAGTCATTGTTGGATTATAGGAAACACGGTTTAAATTTGCTTGTGTTGTTAGTGATAATAGTTCTGTAAACAGAAAATGCATGCAATTATTTTCACCTGGAAATGAATTGAAATGTGTTTATCCTAATCCTGCTGATGAGAGCAGACCACTTTTCTTTGTGTTTGATAGTGTTCACTTGCTCAAATGTATTCGCAATAACTGGTTAAATCAAAAGGATGAGAATATGTGCATGAACTTCTCTGATTTTGAGATAACAGTGTAGGGCAATGTGCTTCTTTCCTTACAATTATGAAATTATATCACCTTGAGCATGAAAAGTTCATAAAATGTGGTTTATTGTCTGTCTCTCAAAGCATTAAATCCTTCATCATTTGAAAGGCGGAATGTAAAATTAGCTCTACAAGTTTTCAATGATAATGTTTGTTACGGTGTAACGCAATTTATCCTACCCTGTGAACCTATTTTGAACTGGCAATATCGCCGTAGAAAATCTTAATCTTTCTATATGTCTAAGCGGACGGATTCCCTCGTACTACTACGTGCTTTGGTGATACTCATCGAACTTATTTATAATTCTTATTGTGGACTGATGGCAACGTCCTTGGATTATCGCATTTCTGAATTGTACGGACTGTTTCATTTCTCTTACAATAAGTGCTGCAATCTTCTGCCAGACACCCACAATGAGTTTCCCCTCCCCTAGCGCGCTTCTACCTATCAGAGCGCGGCTACTTCCTCATGGAGCAAACCTCGCCATTTTGTCCCCAAGAGTACGCATTGAGAAGTCTTGGCGTGCGGTTGTGTTTATTGGATCCTTAAGATGTTGGCGTCGTGTTGGTGTGAAGACCCCGGCTGAGAGTCTCGAGATGTGGGTTTTAAACCCAAATTACTTTGTTTCCTGCATCGTCCTATTTTGATACCTTTCAACTAATTCTGACCAGGGAAAAACAAACTCATCAGGAAGCATCTGTAAGTATGTGAGGAACCAGCTCATCATGGCTAAGCGTCAGCTTCACCCAAGTAAGTGGCTTCATCATTTGGCAAGTTATATCCTGTGAATATGAAACGGCAAGGAAATTCGTGTGATTCGTGACTTGAAAATTAACTCCTTCAAGGTGGAATTTCGTGAAAATAATTACTTTGGAAATTACTAGCAGAGGGACGTGTGTTAAATTCTAATAATATAATTATTGGTATGTAACAACTACGTAAATTAGGAAATCCTTTTAAAATTAACTATCATTTTCACCCGTTAATGAATTTCATTGATCATGTAAATTCAATATGTGTCGGGCACTTAATGCCCTTTATACTGCGTGAGGTTCCGCAGAAGCATATAATTCTGGTTTCCTTGGTTTAAAAAAAAAAAGAAAGGTAAAAAAAGATTTACCTTGCTTCTATTTTCTGGTATTTTAAACTTTGGTGTTTCCTGATTTTATTTTGGTTCTGGCCTTTGTTGTGCTTGTACTATGTTTGGTTTGGCGGGCGGATGTTTTTTGTTGCTATGGTAACGATTTGCTTTTGGGACATGATGGTGATTGTTGCCTGGCGTGATTTATCGTTGAGTCTGAGTTTACTTAAGAATTTCCGCTTTCGGTGGAAAATTTATTTGCTCCTCACTTGATCTCTTACGGTTTTCTCCCTTTTCCCCTTGTTTACTGTGTGTGTTTTCCGTGCGCTAATCTTATTTGACCCCTCGTAGTTTATTAATTGGGCTAGAGTTCTATGCTCCTGCGAAGCCTCCTCTTATTAAGAAGGTGCAATGAAACTCGTTGATTGAGTGGCTTTCCCTAGGTTTAATACGTTAGTTTTATTTCATTTTAATTAGTCTAACAAACGGGCCCCGTTTTAACCTTCTGTGAACAATTTAAGTTTTAATTCGAATCATTTTCTGTTATTATAGTAATGTTATCAAGGTGTACTGTTTCTGGTAATGATTTAGTGTCTTTAATTAGTACAACCTTCTGTTTTTAAGCTAATGATTTGCATCACTATCATTTTCTGAAAAGGACTACGTTTTTCAGTTTCATCCGTGTATTTTCTATTATTCACTAATTGTTTTGAACTACTTAAAATACTTTTATTCCCTCAGATAGGACGATGTTTTTTTTGGTTTCCTGTTAAGTTTTCATTCTTTAATTAAAAGTTTTTTTGATTGAAACCAGTGTCTCCTTTTATTATCTGTGTGGTTCAGCGCCGAAACAAGGAATTTTTATCCATTTCCTCTGGGTGTTTTATTTGGGCCTTGCTGGGTTGGTAACTGTTGGATGTTATTTTCCTATTCTTGTGACTGATTTCCTTAATTTGTTTAATAAACTTTGTTTATTTAACACCGGTTTATAGGTAGTACCGGCCGGTGCATGTTTGCTAATCACTAGTGTAGTGACTTACTGCGCTGGTGGCTTAGTAAAGTGGTAGCAGAAAGCTCTGGTTGTCTTTTTTCTTGAGGGCGCTGCTAACCATTGTCATTCCTTCCCCTTTTTCCCCTGGGTTATTGTACTTGTGATGGCATTGAAGCACTGGATTATGAAGGTTGACTATGTATGATAATTATATGCATAATTGTGAAAAGAAATGCATTCATCTTGTTTAAAGGTATTACCTTTTGTTTCATGTGATTATCTTCATGGAGTTCTGTGTCTTTCGCCTTCGTGGTGTTTTGGTGTGTTTCGGGTCAAGTGTATGCGGTTGGTAGCCCTGTTACCAGCTGTTTTGTTCGCTGTATCCTGCTTCCTTGTTTCCTGCTTCTCAGGTGACCTGTAACTTTTCCTCTCTTGTTTCTTCATAAATTGGTGAGTACGGCATTATTGATTTAATTTGGAACTTGGTGTATTATTGTAAACCTTGAAACTGTTGCTAGTATTTATATTTGGACACAAATCGATTGAGGTTGGGCTTTGAGCATGCTACGTTTTGCAGTGTGCTCTCCGTGATTCGTGTGACATATCTGTTTTAATATTTTAAAAACAACGTGTGTGTTCTCTATACTACTTCGGTGTGCATTAATTGTAATTTCTACTTGGTAAGCTCGTGTGATTTTATTCTCCGTGTGAAGTGCAGTTGGTTTTTGGTTTAAAGTATAATGTGATAGTTCGTGATCTGGGAACACTTTATTGAATTATGGGTCCTGGTCTTGTTTTGATTCCCAGATTTAATATGGTGATTATTATTATTATTACTGTTTCCTGGCCTGTGTATTTGTCAAGGTGTGTACCTGCATTTTATATGAGAAACTACTGTTTCTTAGTGTGTTCTGCTGTGCTAGTACTGGCGTGTGAACGGAAATATTACTTAACCTAAATTTAGGCCTAAGCATCGTGTGTTATTCGTTTGTGCTACTGGTATTGTACCATCATATATTAGAAATTATCTTCTCCTAGCATCGTTATTACCTGGTGCCACGTATTTTAATTATTTCTGGTGTAGTGTGATTTCTCTGGCGGTCGTGTTTTCCGTGCCCTTTGTGCATATTTATGTATTAAATCGACCTTGGGCTTGCTCGTACGGTTTTAATGCTAGCTCTGATTTTTCTAATTTAAGTGAAACCTAACCGGTGGTGAATTATTTATGCTGGTTTTGAATTTAACACACTCTATTGTGTATCAGTAACCTTGGCCTGGCAACCTTATTTAACCATTATTATTACATGCAGTGTCTTGTGGCCAGTTACGTCATTTACTGGCGTGATAGCTTGGCAAACCTGTAATGCCCTTATTAACCTGCGTAGCATCTATTTTGATTATTTATGGCCTGTTGATGTGATGGCTCTGCTTTTGTTGCGTGTTTGCTGATCTGTGCTAGCTGTGGGGTTGGTGTTTGCAAAATTGCATGAATGAAGTATTTCATTTTTACCCTGTCACACGGTTGGTATGGATTGGCGAACTGCTGGGCAGAGGTTTGAGTCATTCACCCACCTCGTCCTTAATATTATGTGTTATGGGGAAGGCATTAGTTACGGTTGTATACGGTTAACTTGTGAACCTTTTACCTGCGATGCATGTGATAATGTACTGTTGGAAACTACCTTGGGCCGGATTGATATCGTTCTTATGCTCGCCTTGCTTTCTTTGAAAATTTATTGTGATCTACGGTTGAAAATTGTTTAACTAACCTTCTATTTGATATGAGCTGCCATGTATTAGTAACCTATGACTTATAATTTTTTCTGAAAAGTTTAAAATTGGTAACCTTTCTGGGCTACTTGGGGACCGGTCATGCTTTCTAGTAGTGTCATCTTAACTTGATTTTGAAATTATATCTCCTGTATGATTTATTTTGGTAATCTGGGGCTGTCGTTGGTGATGTGTTCGTGTACCTGCTGGGCGATTCCTGGCCTGGGCTGATTGTGGGACTGGTGTTCGCCTATGGCGTGAATATGTAATATTCTGACCCTGTCTCGCTGTTGGTGTGGGCTGGTGAGTTGGTCGGGGGTCACTCGGGTTATTTCACCAAGGATTCTGTTGGTATGGGGTTATAGTGTAGGCGTTCGTTGTCGTTGAATTCTGTCAGGTCGTAACTGTGTGGATGCCTTGTGGACCATGTGTCTGGACCTATTCAGGTCTTTACTAGTTCATCCGTGCTGGTTATTGGTGGCTGGTAGTCTTCTATTTCTAACGGATGCCGTGCTCTCACATTAATTTAACCTGTTCCCTTGTTGTAGTGTGGTCGGTTAGTGTGTGGCTTTCCTCAAGTTTCTGGCTCATACATTTTGGTCTTGCTTTAGTTAACTTATGATTTCTGAAAAAGGTTGTCCTGTTAACCTCCTTGCGGTTAGGTCTGGTTCATGTGTGGATATTCTTGGGGGGCTAGTAGTTTCTTGTATGGTTTGTGGTACTCTGTCATGGTCATTGTATTAATGGAATTCCTATGTTGTGAAAATTTATAACTTATTTGTATTTAATTGCATTCCATTTTGAGTTGTGGATTCCATCGGCCTCCCTACCATTTCTACTGTGTTGGATTGCTGTTGAGCTAATGTGATCTGTAGCCTGAGGATGGAAAAGCCTCTTAACCTAATAGGATTGGGTGCAGATCGGTGTTGGGTGATGATATTGGTACCAAGTATTTGTTGTTTGGGGGTTATATTTCGGGGTGGGCATGATAGTTTCGCAGCATGTCGTTGAGGGCTGTAAGTGTCCCCTTTTCCCTATTGGGGTCTGGCGCATGCATGTTGGAGCTAGTCATGGTTATTTTATGGTTTCTGCGTTGTGTTGTTGGCTCATTATGACATGTCAGGTATGGACTGGTTCGTGGTCTTTTTATTGTACCTTGTGTCTTCGTAGATCTGGAAATACCCTTCGGTGTGGGTCTATTGCTCTGATGGAATGATTTTAACTTGTGTTATGTAACTTGTTGGTTTTGTGAGTCCTGGTTTCTTCACTTTTGATCTCACTGCGTTTCCTGTTGATCTGACGTTATCTTGTGTTCTTTTGGTACTTCTTGTTAAAGCTCAGTTAATGTTTACCTGTCACTCTTTGACATTTTTTCTGTTCAGTGGATTTAATTTGTCTTTTGACAAGATTATTTGGTCATCTTGCCGTTCTATGGGATTATTAATCTGGTATGGGACGGGTTGTTAGTTCCTGGGCGGTACCGAAGTCGCCCAACTGTTAGATTATGGGATCTACGTGTTGAGTTCCTTTATTCTTCATTATCATTGAGCATTTGCTAACGTCCTGCCATCTTTTCTGCCATGTATATTTTATTTTACCTTGTTTCCTGGTTGTATGGAAGGGTACCTGCTTAGCGGTAATGCGGCAGTATGAATCTGCGGATGTCATATATTATTAGTCCGGCTAGCTCCGAGGTCTTGCAAAAGACAACCGGTAGTTTAGGTTGCGTAGGTCATTGCTCTAATTTCCTGATGGTCACTTGGTTTGAGGTGGATTACACCATCTTTTCTTACTTGATCAGGTGTCCTGTGTGAAAGCATGTTGTTGTGAATTCAATGAGGTTTGAGGATATGTGACTTCGGATTGGTTTTCCCTCCTGACTTTCTTTCATCCATTTTCTATTCCGTTATTCCTTGGTGTTATCGAAGGAACCATTATGTGTTTGTTATTTTCCATCCTAATATTATTTTGGGCTTGGTATTGTTGTTGCTTGTTCGGTTGTTGATGACAAACATTTAGCGCACCTCACCATCTTATAGTATCAGAAGTCTCCTTCCGTACTGCCAACGTTGTCTTGACTCGAAGATTTTTCCTCTAACCCTAGGATATTTTCATTTTCCTAAACTTGCCGTAGGTGTGTCATAATCTTGAATTGAAGTTATGTTTCCTCTCAGTCCTCTTATTCAATCAAGGTAATGTGTTGTGATTGGGAATGTTGAACCAGAAATTGGTGCAAATTTTACTTGATGCCTGTGATAGTCGTGAGAAATTTTAAAATGCATTAATTGCTCATCGAGCGGTAGTATTGAGGTGGTTTTGTTCTAATAATCTGAAATTAAGTGTACCTTCGGAATGTCCGGTCCTGTAAAGTGTTATGGTTAGGAATTTGTACCTCTGAAAATACCGGGGGTTATTTAATGTCCACTGTGATGTGGTTGGTCGTGACCTGGTTTGGTAAGTACATGCGATGTATGCCTTAAATTTGTGTGTTATCTAGTTAAGTGTTCAGTGGTGGTACTGTTATTTAACTTGGCGTTGTGGATTTTTGATATTGTGATGATGTTAACTGGTAACGGATTTCCGCCGTGTGGTGAATCGGAAATTGATTATTGCTCTGCTTATTGAAATTGGTGTCGAAATTACTATCTTCTAAAACTCGGACGTGTGCACTTAAAGTGTTGTTCATTCTGTATGGGTGGTATTTGTCGAATTGCTCATGTTTGTGCGGTTTACTCTTGTACTACTCCGTAGGCAAACCTATGCTCTTATGTGGTATGCTCTGGCCCTGACTCAGTCGATTGTAGTTGAGATTTTAAATTTAATTGACAGTTGGATCTTAGTATCCGTCGGAACGTAGTCACCAATTTAGCCCATCTTTCCTCTGTTTTCCTTCTTTGCTCTTTTGCGGTTATGGTAAATTTTAATTATGTTAATGAAACAAGAAGCTGCATTTCTTGATAATCTAGAGAACATTTATTTCCTAACCTGTAATAAAGTACTTAATCTTAATATTCTTTAAACGGGTGAATTGTAATATGTAACAGGTTTTACTAGAAGCGCACTGCTTAAAGAGTGTAAATTCAGCTAAAGCTAGCTGTTTTAGACGTTAGATAAATGGAACCCTGTTTGAGGGAAGCGTGATCTCTTTACTAAACTCTTGCCACCACCAACTTGAACTGAAGTGAGGATTGTGATATTAGAATGACTCAAGGTCGGTGTGTTATTGTTATACATACATGAAGTCAGTTGTGGTCTCTATCTAATGTGGACACGATTGGAAATTTAGCTTACTTCTTGACCACTAAACTGAGCTGGAAGCTATATCAGTGAATACACTAAGCTTCGGGGGGAGAGGGCTGTTACGGTGTAACGCAATTTATCCTACCCTGTGAACCTATTTTGAACTGGCAATATCGCCGTAGAAAATCTTAATCTTTCTATATGTCTAAGCGGACGGATTCCCTCGTACTACTACGTGCTTTGGTGATACTCATCGAACTTATTTATAATTCTTATTGTGGACTGATGGCAACGTCCTTGGATTATCGCATTTCTGAATTGTACGGACTGTTTCATTTCTCTTACAATAAGTGCTGCAATCTTCTGCCAGACACCCACAATGAGTTTCCCCTCCCCTAGCGCGCTTCTACCTATCAGAGCGCGGCTACTTCCTCATGGAGCAAACCTCGCCATTTTGTCCCCAAGAGTACGCATTGAGAAGTCTTGGCGTGCGGTTGTGTTTATTGGATCCTTAAGATGTTGGCGTCGTGTTGGTGTGAAGACCCCGGCTGAGAGTCTCGAGATGTGGGTTTTAAACCCAAATTACTTTGTTTCCTGCATCGTCCTATTTTGATACCTTTCAACTAATTCTGACCAGGGAAAAACAAACTCATCAGGAAGCATCTCTAAGTATGTGAGGAACCAGCTCATCATGGCTAAGCGTCAGCTTCACCCAAGTAAGTGGCTTCATCATTTGGCAAGTTATATCCTGTGAATATGAAACGGCAAGGAAATTCGTGTGATTCGTGACTTGAAAATTAACTCCTTCAAGGTGGAATTTCGTGAAAATAATTACTTTGGAAATTACTAGCAGAGGGACGTGTGTTAAATTCTAATAATATAATTATTGGTATGTAACAACTACGTAAATTAGGAAATCCTTTTAAAATTAACTATCATTTTCACCCGTTAATGAATTTCATTGATCATGTAAATTCAATATGTGTCGGGCACTTAATGCCCTTTATACTGCGTGAGGTTCCGCAGAAGCATATAATTCTGGTTTCCTTGGTTTAAAAAAAAAAAGAAAGGTAAAAAAAGATTTACCTTGCTTCTATTTTCTGGTATTTTAAACTTTGGTGTTTCCTGATTTTATTTTGGTTCTGGCCTTTGTTGTGCTTGTACTATGTTTGGTTTGGCGGGCGGATGTTTTTTGTTGCTATGGTAACGATTTGCTTTTGGGACATGATGGTGATTGTTGCCTGGCGTGATTTATCGTTGAGTCTGAGTTTACTTAAGAATTTCCGCTTTCGGTGGAAAATTTATTTGCTCCTCACTTGATCTCTTACGGTTTTCTCCCTTTTCCCCTTGTTTACTGTGTGTGTTTTCCGTGCGCTAATCTTATTTGACCCCTCGTAGTTTATTAATTGGGCTAGAGTTCTATGCTCCTGCGAAGCCTCCTCTTATTAAGAAGGTGCAATGAAACTCGTTGATTGAGTGGCTTTCCCTAGGTTTAATACGTTAGTTTTATTTCATTTTAATTAGTCTAACAAACGGGCCCCGTTTTAACCTTCTGTGAACAATTTAAGTTTTAATTCGAATCATTTTCTGTTATTATAGTAATGTTATCAAGGTGTACTGTTTCTGGTAATGATTTAGTGTCTTTAATTAGTACAACCTTCTGTTTTTAAGCTAATGATTTGCATCACTATCATTTTCTGAAAAGGACTACGTTTTTCAGTTTCATCCGTGTATTTTCTATTATTCACTAATTGTTTTGAACTACTTAAAATACTTTTATTCCCTCAGATAGGACGATGTTTTTTTTGGTTTCCTGTTAAGTTTTCATTCTTTAATTAAAAGTTTTTTTGATTGAAACCAGTGTCTCCTTTTATTATCTGTGTGGTTCAGCGCCGAAACAAGGAATTTTTATCCATTTCCTCTGGGTGTTTTATTTGGGCCTTGCTGGGTTGGTAACTGTTGGATGTTATTTTCCTATTCTTGTGACTGATTTCCTTAATTTGTTTAATAAACTTTGTTTATTTAACACCGGTTTATAGGTAGTACCGGCCGGTGCATGTTTGCTAATCACTAGTGTAGTGACTTACTGCGCTGGTGGCTTATGTTATAGAAGGGCTGAAAGTTAAAGCTACCATATTATAAAGAAACAGCCTCATATATGATAATAATAATAATAGATTGGTGGGCTGTTGTCAATGTCAAAACACCAGGTAAAGTGGTAAGACTCAACAGCAGCTTAATGTGTACAGTCTCTTCAAATTCAGGGGAAGGGCTTCAATATTTGAAGAAATTCCTACAATGGTTAGTAAAGTGGAGAGATCTAGGTGAAAAGGTTTCATTATCATCTGAAACAATGGCTGCTTTGATATTGATAACTGAAGGATTGTTGATGTTTTAGAATATTGTTTGCCAAAACTTAATTTTTCGTATGTCCTATTAGGAAAAATTTAAACAGACATATTAGAGGACAGGTTTGGGAAATATAGGCAGCTTGCAGGAGGGCAGTACAATATATCTGTGAGACAGTTGTTTGAAGTTGAAAAGAAGTTAAAGTTACTGTCATCACTGACTCTAAATATAAGATCAAATACATTTGGGGAGATTGAAGTAGATGAGTTCTTGAACCCCCTCCTGAATCCTCTGCCTTTTTTGATTTTGATAATTCATTGTGTATGAGCATAGATGTACATGTAAGTTTACAGGATATTGAAGACTGTAACATTGACATGCCAATTTCAGTCTATTTAGCAGGATATTGTTGCTATAGTGTCTCAAAATATTTGAAATGTGAACACTGTAAAGGAATTCTTCTTATTGAGGACTTCATTGATGCTGATGATGAGGCATATCTCTAATTAAAAATAAGAGTAGGGGTAGACGTTTGTTCACTGAAATGTTTGTTATAAATGTAATAATACCGTACATACTGTAATTATCTAGTGGTAACAAAATTATGAGCGGAATTTGAAACAGAGTTTCTTTTAGTAAATGATCATAGGGAGGATGCATGTGAAAGTAAAAGTTATTCATGATAAAGAACTTTTGTGGGAGCCAGATATGTGTAATAACAGACTACCATCAGAATGTATTTGTACAAAACTAGTGTGGACTTCAACAAATATTATTTTGAATAATTATTGTAAGAAAAAAAGCTCCATGTCAAAGAAAGTATTGACGAGGAAGAAATGTGTTATTTGTCAACAGAACTGAATTTCATGCAAATCTGCATTTATGTAAAGAAGGGTGTTGTTGCTTTCAATTCTTTTTGTGTGTGGGGGACGAAATAAAACATTTATTATGAATTTCGGTATTCTGCCATTCCCTTAATTCCTGAACCTCACTTGAGTTTTAGCATTATGGAGAAACTTTGTGTATCAAATATCCCTGATTTTTTCAGAAATAAATTTATGAAGGTGTAAGTTACTTGTGTATGGAAGAATGAGTGTTAGGGGTCATTATTTTGACAGGTAAGTAGCCAGATCAATCAATCAATCAATCAATCAATCAATCAATCAATCAATCAATCAATCAATCAATCAATCAATCAATCAATCAATCAATCAATCAATCAACATGATTTTTGCAGTAATTTATTATGCGTTTGCATTTTTAAATGCTTTGAGTAAGGTAAACGTTCCCTGAAATAACTGTTCTGTTTTATTCTCTACTCAACATATTTTAAGTTTGTAGTCCATGTACAAGACAGGACCTAATATGCTATTTCAAGTACAGAGCTGTCGTGAACGCTTATAATAATAATAATAATAATAATAATAATAATAATAATAATAATAATAATAATAATAATAATAATAATAATAATAATAAATTCGTGAGGTCCACAGCGGATGACTAGCACACTCTACAGTAGTGGCACGCCTGCAGCTCACATCCCCGCCGACAGAACAAGAATAACCTAGGCCACAGTAGATAAATGTTAAAGAATAGTACGTGAATTCAAACGTAGTTAGTTCGGTTCCGGCCGCAGCTCTATTGGCCATTTTTGTTCTGCATTTAGCATCTCCTCGGCATGTAACAATGTACCGTACTGAACACGGCCTTATAAGCCGAAAGTCTATTTTAACTGCTCTGATGTCCGCCTCCATGGCTAAATGTTTAGTGTGATGGCCTTTTGTCCAGAGGATCTCGGGTTCGAATTCCGGACGGGTTGAGGGTTTTAACCTTCATTGATTAATTCCGATGGCTCCGGGGCTGGGTGTGTGTGCCGTCTTCAGCACTAGAACTCATATGTGGGGTCCCATTCTCATAGCGCTGTAGGTCACCTAAACGGTGTAAGTTCGAAAGACCTGCACCAGGCCTCTTTGAGACCACACACCATTATTACTACTCTGTTTCTTCAAGAAGAAATGTCACCATTGTAAGCAACAGAATCTACACTTTATGTCGAATCCAGACTACAAGGATGTCAATGTATGTATCAGTAATGCATATTAATTGATTGGAATTAAGAGTGTTGCTGTTGTGAAAAGCTAGATTTTCAGTCTCTGAGTGATATCCGGCGTCTATTTGCAGTAAAATAATTTGTAAGAAAAATGAAGAGAAATATGTTTATCCTAATCCGATAGGGTTAGACTGCTTTTAAGTCTCATATAGTGACTGCTATTTACAAGAAGGGCAACACAATTTTACTGGTACCAAACCCTTGTACATTATACACAATCTGTCGCTGGGATCTTGTTAATTTCTGCTCACCTCTTGTTTTTCCTGAGCCCGCTCCGCGGAGGATGATATCCCCGCCATCCTCACGCCGCCACACCACCTTGGGCGTGGGGTACCCTCGTGCTTTACACACCAGCTTGGCTGAGCCTCCCTCAGGGACCATGATGTCCCCAGACGTCTCCTCGTAGATAATGTCTGGCGGTATCACCACTTCAAGGAACGCCGTCTGCAAAGAATGAAATTAAAAGTTAGTGACACTAGTAAATGAAAATCTTCTGGAAGTGACGGGCTGAGAGGTTAATTCCACTGTGTGCTCGTCTCATGCGCTCAAGGTTGTGGAATCAAATCACCCTGCACAGAGGTATGGCTTGTAAAAGTGATCATATGTGCTCTACGTGTAACGTCTCTTCAACAAGAACAGGTCAAATGCCATTCTTATTATTTTAACAGATTTCTTAACGTTTCTCTCAATATACTTAGGCTACATTCGGGCTCTCAGATGTAAGCAATTATAAACGACAACTTACAACAGCAGTTATGGAAAATACAAATATTAGAGGTTGATGAACTTCCATTTTTTGTAGCTGATATTTTTTTAGAAGTAAAGACGAATATACCAAATAATTGGACGAGTAGAAAATTTAAATTTGTGTCCTCTTTCGGAAGTGGAGCAGCTCTTTTCAGGCACATTTAGCTTCCTAACCAAATACTAGCCTTCCTGACAATCTTATATTTATGGCACTATCGGGAATCGAACTCGTGTCTGTATAGACGGTAGCTAATAGAGCTAACTGTTGGGCTACGGAAGCGGAAAAGGAAATCGCGTGTCCTCATGCTGAGGCGGTGCAGCTCTTTTCAGACACCACCAATGGAGGTGAGCAGCGTGTACCATTTGAACCACATACCAGCCGTTCTGACATTCATAAAATCTCAGGCAGAACCGCGAATCGAACCGATCCTCCGAGGACGGCAGATATTAGCTACGCTACAGAAACGAACGGACGAGTAGTGTCTATGCATTACAGTATAGAGTCTCCATAGTTCACCACTACCAGATAGTGAACATATGACCTCACTCTGTCCAAGTAATTGTTCTGAGCAAGAAGATAACTTAATATGGTAGTCAATCTTTAATTATTTATTTAACCTACAGTTATATACACAAATCAGACGTCAGACATCCTCAAAAAATTATTTTTCAACTTTATTCAAGAAATGACATCACATCCCTGCTCCGCTTTCGACTGATTAATGTGGAACATCTTCCCATCAACTCTTGTTAAAATTCGATCCGAATTTGCTAACAATGCTGTCATCCTTGGCAAAAATATGGGCAAAATATAGTTATGGCCGCCCCTGTGGTGTTATAGTGTGATTAGCTGCCATCCTCGAAGGCCCGTGTTCGATTCCACGCTCTGCCACGAAGTTTTAAAAGTGGTACGAGGGCTGGAACAGGGTCCACTCAGCCCCGAGGGGTCAACTGAGTGAAAGGGGATTCGATTTCCACCTTAGCCATTCTCGAAGTGGTTTTCCGTGGTTTCCAACTTCTCCTCCAGGCAAACGCCGGGATGATACCTAACTTAAGGCCATGGCCACTTCCTTCCCTCCTTTTGCCTATACCTTCGGATCTTCCCATCCTTACACCCCCCACAAAGCCCTAGTTCAGCATAGCAGGTGAAGCCACATGGGCGAGGTGCTGGTCGTCCTCCCTAGTTTTATCCACCGACCCAAAGTCTCACGCTCCAGGACACTGTCCTTGAGGCGGTTGAGGTGGGAATCCTCGCTGATAAGAAATAAAGAAAGAAAGAAATAAAGAAAGAAAGAAATAAAGAAAGAAAGGAAGGAAGGAAGGACGAAAGAAATATCGTTATCGTTACTAATATGTGAATCCGAATGTTGGCCTCTTTGTCACTTTATCTTCCAGCTTATAGCTGGTATCTCCGATTAAAGTAAGTCTTTGTTTCTTGCTAGTGGCTTTACGTCGCACTGACACAGGTAGGTCTTATGGCGACGATGGGATAGGAAAGGCCTAGGAGTTGGAAGGAAGTGGCAGTGGCCTTAATTAAGGTACAGCCCCAGCATTTTCCTGGTGTGAAAATGGGAAACCACGGAAAACCATCTTCAGGGTTGCCGACAGTGGGAATCGAACCCACTATCTCTTGGATGCAAGGTCACAGCCACGCGCCTCTAACCGCACGGCCAACTCGCCCGGTCAGTATGTCTTTTAATTGGGCTATGCATTGCACTCAAGGTCAATGAAGTGAGCCCGCGGTTACTATCAAACGTATTTAGACCTATATCTTTGACCTATAGAAGTGAATTCGCTGCCGAATATTTTATCAATAATCTAAATTCGGCATACCACGTACGCTTAGAATTCATTTTGCTACAAAATTGTATATATAAATTTTCCTCCTGCAAAAAATATTTTTCTCGGTTTTGCCACATGCTTTAGCCGATGAAAACCAAAATGACAGTCATGCAAATATCCCATCGTCGCCATAATATCTATATGTCTTGGTGCGACGTAAATCAAATTTAAGAAAGAAAAAAGTCATGCAAACGAAAGCAGCATATATACAGGAATTCGAATTAAATTTCATGTAGAGTTCCTCATGTGTGTTTTCTTCGTAACTAGGGATTTACCAGAAAATTGCTCTTTAAAGGAGACATTCGAGCATGTGGTCTAGGCAATCACACGCCCAGCTCGACTGGAATTCTTATCAATCTGGAAAGAATTCAAATTGTCGAAGCTACGAGTAAATGCTACTTTAAAATAATTCACTTGATCAAATTAAGTCAATACCCCACCATCTAGTATCTTGGCATAATAAAATGTTTATTTGATGTACATCGAAAAATCCAAACCATAAACCCATGGCACAGCAGCCCCGAAGGGCCATGGCCTACCGAGCGACCGCTGTTCAGTCCGAAGGCCTACAGATAACGAGGGGTCATGTGGTCAGCACAACGGATCTCCTCGGCCGTTATTCTTGGCTTTCTTGGCGTAGGCTACATCACATGCTTATAATTCATATAATCCATTCAGTTCCAGAAATACTTATCCTTAGAGGCTTCACCAGCCTCCTTATATTTAGGCTGCATGCACGTGCTACCGGAAGCAAACTTACTTTCACCTTTAATCTGACTACCGGTACGTAGTTAGTAACACCTCTAAGACGACAGTGATGTCAGTAGGGAAGAAACCAAAGACGAATGAGTGTCAAGTTGGAGACACAAGACCGGAACACGTGGATCATTTGAAATATTTAGTATGTGTATTCTCCCAGGATGGTGCAGTAATATACTAGGTGCATCAAGGTTAAAGAAGTTAGCCCGCGGTTACTAACATGAAAGAAGTGGGTTTTCGGAAGAAACTTTCTTTACATCGGTCTGTTTTCAGACCGATTTTGCTGTACGGTAGTGAAAGCTATTCATAAGTTGGAGTAAGACATGAAAGTAGAGAGAATGATTTTTGGTACTGGGAATGAGGAGGAGAAGGCTTTGTTAGAAATAAACTGGATGGTTGAAGCTGTATGTGTAAAACTGCTTCGTTGATAGGGTCTAGTGAAAATAATGGAGGAAGATAGGTTACTAGGGAGGTGGCTGGATTTAGACTTTTAATAACTTAATGATAAGTAGTCTAGAACTAAACGAGGCGTGAAAGCAAGTTAAAAATAGAGAATTATGGAGGTTCTTGATCAGATATCGTCAATACCTCATCACCAGATACCTTGGCGTACTAAAAGGATTATCTGGTGATCATATACTCCATCAGGTTCTCAAGCTATGCAACAGTCATGAGTTTCCTCAAGTTTTATAGTGCTATATTTTGTCAGTACTGCCACCTACAAACATATTTTAAAAATCCGTTTAGCTTCCAGATTGGATTTCCCCCCGGACTCATCGAGGGATCCCGCTTCTACCGCCTCAAGGACCTTGTCCTGAAGCGCGAGACATTTGGTGGGGGATACAGCTGAGGAGGAGGACCACTACCACGCCCAGGCGGCCTCACCTGCTATGCTGAACAAGGGCCTTGTGGGGAATGGGTAGATTAGAAGCGATAGGCAAGGAAGAGGGATGGAAGTGTACGTGGACTTACGTTAGGTACCATCCCTGCTTTTGACTGGAGAAGAATTGGGAAACCACCGAAAACCACTTCGAGGATGATTGAGGTGGGAATCGAATCCCTCATCTACTCAATTGACCTCCCGAGGCTGAGTGACCGCGTTCCAGTTCTCATAAAAAGGTTTTTAAATTTCGTGGCAGAGCCGGAAATCGAATCCGGACCTCCGTGGATGGCAGCTAATCACACTAACCACTACACCACAGAGGCAGACTTCTTTCTTTTCCTTTCTTAACCCGTTTACTCTCCAGGGTTGGTCTTTTCCTCGGACTCAGCGAGGGTTCCCACCTCTACCGCCTCAAGGACAGTGTCCTGGAGCTTGAGACTTTAGGTCGAGGGATACAACTGGAAAGGAGGACGAGTACCTCACCCAGGTAGCCTCACCTGCTATGCTGAGCAGGGGCCTTATGGGGGATCGAAAGACTGGAAGGGATAGGCAAGGAAGAGAGAAGTAAGCGGTCGAGGCCTTAAGTGAGGTACCATCCCGGCATTTGCCTGGAGACAAATTGGGAAACCACAGAAAATACTTCGATGATGGTTGAAGTGGTAATCGAACCCTGCTCTACTCAGTTGACCTCCCGAGGCTGAGTGGAGCGCGTTCAAATCCTCGTACCATTTTTCAAATGTCATGGCAGAGCCAGAAATCGAACCCGGGCCTCCGGGGATGGCAGCTAATCACACTAACCACTACACCACAGTGGCGGACAACTACAATATTTACACAGTCGATATTTTTCTGTAATGTTTCCTTCCCAACTTATTCGGTATAGTGCTAATTTTTTTTTTTTTTTTCTAGTTGCTTTACGTCGCACCGACACAGATAGGTCTTGTGGCGACGATGGGACAGGGAAGGGCTAGGACTCGGAATGAAGGGGCCGTGGTCTTAATTAAGGTACAGCCCCATCATTTGCCTGGTGTGAAAATGGGAAACCACGGAAAACCATTTTCAGGGCTGCCGACAGTGGGGTTCGAACCTACTATCTCCCGAATACTGGATACTGGCCGCACTTAAGCGACTGCAGCTATCGAGCTCGGTATAGTGCTAATTAGCTAATGCACAGAGGTTTACAGAGAGTCTATAATAAAGATACAAGTAAATTATATTTCTATGTTGTAGATGATTATGTAAAGATACAAGTAAATTATATTTCTATGTTGTAGATGATTATGTAAGAGCGGATTGTGAGCAACTGGGCTGTATGGCCCCATGTTAATCCTTGAATGCTGAATCTCCGTATCTCTCTGCATCTTTCTCTCTCTCGCTCTCTCTCTCTCTCTCTCTCTCTCTGTGTGTGTGTGTGTGTGTGTGTGTGTGTGTGAATACATTTTCACAGCTGACATGTTGACGAATCTTGTCATGCTGCAGAAAATTACATCACAAATCTGACTGCAGGCAACAAGCAGTTAAGAACAATAGGTTGGCTAATGATCTTAATTTTGTCCTGTATTTGGTAGAGTATAGGCCTAAGGACTACTTTCGGTCAAAGAAACTTGAATGAATGACATTGCTACCAACAACCAAGAGGATTTAAATTTTACCCCCTCGAAATTAAAGCTTGTGTGATGTAGCGGTTACTGTGATTAGCTGAAATCCGCGGAGGCCCGGGTTCGATTCCCGGCTCTGCGACGAAATTTGAAAGGTGGAATGAAGGCTGTAAAGGGGTCCATTCAGCCTCGGGAGGTCAACTGAGTAGAGGGGGGTTTCGATTCCCCCCGTCAGTAATCCTTAAAGTGGTTTTCCGAGATTTCTCACTTCTCCTCCAGGTAAATGCCGGGACCGGACGAGTTGGCCGTGCGGTTAATGGCGCGCTGCTGTGAGCTCGCATCCGGGAGAAAGTGGGTTCGAACCCCACTGTCGGCAGCCCTGAAGATGGTTTTCCGTGGTTTCCCATTTTCACACCAGACAAATGCTGGGGCTGTAACTTAATTAAAGCCACGGCCGCTTTCTTCCCATTTCTAGGCCTTTCCTCTCTCATCGTCGCCATAAGACCTATCTGTGTCGGTGCGACGTAAAGCAAAAAAAAAAAAAAAAGAACATAGCAAATGCCGGGATGGTACATAACTATCCCTCCCAATCTTCCCATCCCCCACAAGGCCCCTGTTCGGCGTAGCAGGCGAGGCTGCCTGGGAGAGGTACTGGTGCTCTTATCAAGTTGTATCCCCCAGACCGAAAGTCTCACGCTACAGGCACTGCCCTTGAGGCGGTAGAGGTGGGATCCCTCGCTGAGACCGATGGAAAACCAACCCTGGCCTGTAAACGGATTGAGGAAGAAAAATAATCATCAACGGAACGTTTGCTCTACCTGTGTAATGCTCACGAATTTCCTCAATTTTTGAATATTTTGATGAATTTGTCAGTACTACTGACTATGAACATTAAACAGTGGATAATTTTAGTAATCTTTCCTTCCAACATATTTGGTATAGTGACTGGCAGTGTTATCATTCAACAGTCACATTCGTGGCACATTTCGTTGCAGTTCCAATTACGAGTGCATGATAGCTGACTGACATAGTCTCTGCCTTCTTACCAAGTGGATTGTGGTGCGAATCCAAGCAAGTACCCCGAGGTTTAAATTTCATACAAGACTTGGGGTTCCATGGCTATGATCAGGATTAAAACAGCCACAAAGAGTTCCAGTTTGTCAGTGTTGCCAACTGCGAACAATAGTCATCGAGATATTTCATCCCATGTTTCCTTTACGCCATAGTTACTAACCACCAACATTTATAGCTTTCAGTTTCATTGTCTCAGGAACTGCATACAGTATATTCAATTGGTGTTCAAATTATAATGATATTGCACTTTACATTTCAGAAAATACTCATGTACACTGATTTTTAATGTGTTTCGATTTTGCTAGCCTTTAAACTGTAACCAAGAAATTAAAAGTTTTGCGCAACATTTCTCTTTTGTCAGAACGGATAGCTGTGTTTCATCCACATTGGATAAAGTTTTAGCCGGCCCTGCGGTGTAAGGGTAGCATGCCTGCGTCTTCCTCTGAAGTCTCGGGTTTGATTCCCGGCCAGGTCAGTGTTTTTACCTGGATGTGACGGCTGGTACGAGGTCACTCAGCCTACGTAATTATACAGTAATAGAGGACCTGTCTGACGGTGAGAAAGTGGCACAGACCTAAATAGCCAAGAATTAACGGCCGGGAGGATTCGTCGTGCTGACCACACGACACTTTGTAATCTGAAGGCCTTCAGGCTGAGCAGCGTTCGCTCGCTAGGACATGGCTCTTCGGGGCTGTTACGCCATGGGCTTTGGTTTTGTTTTAGATAAAGTTTCACGAATGAATGTCCATAGGTATTACTAAAGTTTTGGTAATACCTATGGGCATTAACCTCCGTTCATCAGACTCCATGTGAATATTATACGATTCTATTTTCACTTTATAGGAAGTGCATCTTCGGTTGGTTTTTCACTATCCGTGAAATTCTCCATATTAAATGTAATTTGAAATAATAACGTACAACAAGAATACTGCTCAGATTTATCTCTTGTGAGATATATTATGCTATCGGCTAGATCGAATCTTGTCTAAGTCTCAACAATATGAAAGTGACTGATGTATGGTCGACGTTAGTATTGCCATTCTTAACTAAACCAGTACCTGGGAAGGTCGTATTAAGTACGGCTTGTACAGTAGGTTAGCGTGTACGTTCTAATGATCTTGCCAGGGTGTACTATTCTTATAATGAATCAAAGGGAAGCTCACTCCTCGTTTTCCGAGTACGCTACTTCAGTAATCCTCGAACTTTCTACAGCATCTGATGGTTGAACTGTTAGGGATCTAGCCGGAGCGTCCAGGCAAAGGGCTGAACTATGGTGGAAGAATAAAGTGTTGTGGAAATCCGTTTTCAGTTTTACTAAGTATTGCACCAGATATTGTATTTACAACTTGAGTGACGCTACTACCTATGGCATTTGAATTATTGTAGATAATTTAATAATTTATTTAATTCAGTAAAGAAATGAAATGGCGTATGGCTTTTGGTACCGGGAGTGTCCAAGGACAATTTCGGCTCGCCAGATGCAGGTCTTTTGATTTGACACCCGTAGGTGACCTGCACGTCGTGATGAGGATGAAATGATGATGAAGACGACACATACACCCAGCCCCGGGACCAGCGGAATTAACTAATTACGGTTAAAATTCCCGACCCTACCGGGAATCGAACGCGGGACCCCTGTGGCCAAATGGCTAACCATTTAGCCATGGACCCAGACATTTAATTCGGTTAAACACCAGGATTGTTTCCCCCCCGACTGAGCGAGGGATCCCATCTCTACCGCCGGTAAATTAATTAACAATTAACATTACTAGTTTCACACAATTAGGTTCTTACACCGAATTCAGTCATTTTTACAAGCATCACTAACACACAATAGGGCATTCACTTTCACAGACTAAAGCTCGCAGATTCTATACACGCAAATGTGGCTTAGCCTCTTTTAGGATACTATCAAAATAGAGATCTAAAATCGGTTGTTGGTCATAAAAATGTTTCCAAGAACTCTAACTCGAAGTTTAAAATTTCTCTCCCATCACCCGCTACCAGCAGGCTTTAACAAATATCCGTATTGAAGAACGAATTTCATGAGGTATTTCCCTATTGGTCTCTAGTAATTGTAAAATGTATGCACTACTTTTTCATCTACTGCTGTCTAATTAATTCCCTTTCTACCACGGTACTCGACTATTGCTATGGTACTGTGCCTGAATGCAAAATCAGTACAATTTGATCATTTTTGTCGCAATTTTGGAAATGTTCATTGCTTTTACTGAGACAGTCGTTGATTTCGGATTAGTACCAAATACTTTTATTTCGTTGCGAAGAACAACTAAAAGCAAACTAACATTTAATTCATCCAGGTTAGTACATCCTTATAGATCCATTTAACTCAACAAAACCTGTTACTTCCTGAACATTGAATAGGAGCAATACTACCTGTAATGCTTTTCACCTAACATTGTGCGAATACAATTATTCTTTATTTCGATGTTTCGTGATAAATGGGATGAAATTCGGGTAACCACCCTAATCCCAATATCACTAAATCGCACGTTTCGCACAACGTTAGATGGATATAACTCTGCACATGTGTTCCTTTTAAGATAATTAGGAAAAGTAAGGATGTTTTATTCCGACGTATCATGGTAAAATGGGTTGAAAATACAATTCATATACAATTAATTAGAAGTGGATTGGAAATGGCTCTAAAGGACAAGAACATCGATAGAGCATTGGAACTAATAGAATATCCAACAAGGAGTGTGGCACGGATAGATCAAGGTAGTAGAAGAAAGAAGAGGGAAGATGCGGGGTGGTATAACGAGGAATGTAAGGCTTCTAGGAGGGAACTGATAAGAGCGCTTAAAGATATAGAGAAAAAGGAGGTAATAAGGAAAGAGAAGTTTTTAGGATTAAGGAAAGAGTACAAAATCAAAATTGCTGAGAGGAAGAAATTGTAGATGAAGGAACAATCAGAGCTAATAAATAGTTAATGCAGGATGAACCAAATTGAGAGAATATGAGAATAAATATAATTAACAAAGAGGGAACAGAAACGACAAATCGAATATTGATTATTATCAATGGGTAAGATACTTCAACGAGTTATTAGAAGTGAGAGATGAATGGGGGTATAGAGATGGGTGTCAGGTCATAGAGAGAAATATAGAAGTATTTATGAACTTGATAAGGAATTCACAATAGAGGAAGTCCTGGAGGTGATATGTCAATTGAGGAGTAGATCGGAAGGGGGGAGAAATGATATCAGCAATATTTTCTGGAAGCAAATAAGTAAATATAGTCAGATGGGGGAGGGAATAGTAAAATAATTTAACAGGATTTTTAATAGTGGTCAAGTACAAAAAATGTGGGAGTATGGGATTATTTGTCCAATCTATGAACAGAAAGGGAATAAAAACCTCCCGAATAACTACCGGGGGATAACTCTCCTAGACTCACTGAGTAAGATCTACACGGGAGTCTTGACAAATAGGTTAAGAGATTGGACCGAAGAGAATGAGGTGTTATCCATGTTTCAGGGGGGATTCAGAAAAGGGAGGCAAACAATAGATAACATTAAGACAGTAAAGATGACAACAGATAAATACTTGGAAAGGGAAAGAGGCTCTGTATTTCTAGCAGCTATTGATTTTGAAAAAAAGTATTTGACACGGTTGGTAGAAGAGCGTTAATAGAAAAATTAAGGAGGTTGGGAGTTTCAAGTAAGATGATTCGAGCGGTGGATGCGTTATATCTGAATGTATACTGTTGTATCAAAATTGAGGAAAATTTAATTAGTAGACCGATAGAGTGGAAGGTTGGTTTAAAGCAAGGCTGCAACTTATCTCCAATATGATTATTATTTATAAATGACATATTGGATGGACACGGAGGAGTAAATTGGGCTGTACCGGTAGTGCATAATTTAGAGGTACCGGGGCTGATATTCGCGGACGATATTATACTAATGGCTTTAACAGGACAGGTTTTACAGAGAAGTTAAAATGAGATTTCGGATTATGCAAAGAAGTGGTCATTAAAAATGAATTGTGATAAATAGAAGGTATTAATTATACGTAAGAGGAAGAGGATGAAAAATGGAAGGAAATAGATGTTACAGGAAGAGAGTATAGAGGAAGTTGAGGGGCTAGAATATCTAGGGGTACTGATATATAGAAGAGGAGGATGGGAGGGTCACATTAAGAGGGCGAAATTGAGAGGGGTTCCAGCTCTCTCAGCGGGGAAAGTTTTAGTGGCGAAATAACCAGGGATAAATTATAAGGTACTGAGATTAGTGTTGAAGACATTAGTATTAAGTAGAGCTTTATATGGGGTAGACGTGCGGGGACTAGAAAAAAGGATATTTTAAATCAGATTATAGACAAATTTAGTAAGACAGTCATGAGACTACCACAATACACAGCGAATGTCGGGGCGGCATTAATTTGCGGCGAGTATCTGGAAGTGGAATGTGTTAAAGAGTATTGTGGATGCGAATGAAATGAGGAGGGGGTGTCGCGTGTTATAAGAAGCATACACGCAAGAATTGAAAGGTATGTATGTCGATTGTTGGTTCTCAAAAATTAAAACCTATGTCGAGAATCTGAGTATGAGTTATATTTGGCTACAGATATGGAGGGATAAACATAGTAGAAGCTAGAGGGCTCTGATAGCGAGAATTAAGGACATACAAACGCAACGACTGATAGAAGAATGTAGGAATAGTGCTTCGATCAGTCTATTCTATAAGGTATTCCATTTCTCCAAGATAAATATAAGATATGGGGATAGAAGGATGAAAACGGTTTAACATGGTGGCTTATGGGTTTGTATAGAAAAAGGATGGATTAGGAGCAAAGAGAGCTCTCAGTGTATCTTCTGTGGGAATAAGACTGATGACCTTCACTTATGAGGATTGTGTAAGGAAACAGAGAAGTTGAGAGGAAAGTTTTTAAGTGCTAAACAACAGGAGTTACGCAGGATTAATGATGAGTGAAAGAATATTAGTGTGGATAGTGAAACAGTGGAACAGTGAAGGAAACTTGAATAAACTTTTATGTGCAGTCAAAAAATTATGTTTAAGAAAAGTGAAATGTACTGAAGGCCAACAGAGTTAGTTAATGATAAGAGAAGTAACTGTCGAAACCAATAGGTTTTTGAAGAGCAAGAGGTGTTTACCTAGTCGCAAAGGTGGTTTGGAATTTAAACAGTAAGGAGGCCAGCTAGAGAAGAATAGTAAGCTGGTACATGTGCACTCAGCGGTTTGTAATGTTTTGACAAGGTCAGCATAAAGTGGTTTGTTGTCATAACAGGCAAGCTGACTTTGTCAGATGAATGTTTAGATGTGGATCAACACAAAGTTGCTTTTTCTTTCTTTCCTTTCTTTTGTTACGTAACCTAAGGGTCACAGGTTTCGTAACAATACTTTCGTTATTGATTTTCTGCCAAGCGCCGATGTTGCCGATTAACTTATGTTTGTTTTGACCTGCGGGTTATTATTTGTATCTCTAGTGCATTGTTCTACATATTTGCCTTTGTTTCTTCTTGTTTTTCCTAGTTTTGCATGATTTTATTTGCTTTTTCTATTTTCTTCGTTGACCAACTGTAAGATCTGGAGAAAATAAATGTTACTGGTTACTGGTTACTGAAACTTACTAACTCTCGTCTCAGTTTCAGTATCCCTTTGGGAGACTGCCGGTGGAAATTGTAGAGCGACTTCAGTAATGAATAACGTTCACCAACATAGACCAATACTTCAGAAAACTCGATGTACTTAATTGAAGCCTATGTGATATCCAGTGCACAGAAACAATATGTTTGACTTTTTGTCTAATGTTATGAATTAAACAATTTTGTGCGCCAAACAGAGAAACAGAACCATGTATTCCAATGTCAGGTACCTCTGAACCTGACAAAAATTCTGAAATGCCAATATTTCCAAGTTCCTCTTCAAGTGCAGGAGCTACGGGAAAACAAGAAAGAAATATCTTCAGATTTCTACACCACAGACGCTGTGACATCCTATGACAGGAAATGCGCAAATTACAAGTCTCGCAATACATGTATTTCACCATAGGCTGTATAAAGAAAATACGGGTCGATGTAGTGAAAGCCTAAACTCCGGTGCTGTTTATGGAAAAACAAGTGATAATTTCTGCGTCTTTATTTTTTCTAATACCCGCTTAATATGTGCGGGAGTTGTGAAGAAGTGTGTCAAATTAACCTGGTTTGATTGGTCATCACTCATCACACTCGGTTTTCTTATTGCATTTCATGTTCGAAGGTTAGCACAATAACGCCCGCACAAACACAAGATTTATGACTTACAGGCCTAAGCCCTGCGTTGATTAAAACTTGAATAATAACAAAAAATACGCGTAGAATCACTAAAATGTAATACACTACCAAAGATTCATTGTACGTTTGATCATATGTGCTCATGCTCTTGTCGTTTAAAGGGGCCTAACATCTAGGTCATCGGCCCTTATGTGTTTATGATAGATAGATAGATACATAGATGTCTTTATTTTCCTCCGACCTACAGCATTGAAGCCTTATTGATCTATTAAGGAGAAAAATAATAATGCCCAACCTAGGCAGCTTAAATTGACATACACATATAATAATTCGTAAAATAAATATATATAACACCAAAACAAGGGAAAAAAGCAATATTGATGTAAATAATAATAATCAAATGGCAATGAGGCAGAATGGTCTGTTGTCCCTAGTTTAAGGCAGTATGGCAGTATGGCAATGAGAAGCTAAACTGGTAACATATTACTGTGTAGAGTACAATGGTGTGTCGGATTGCATCTGCACTTTAAACAAAGAGTATATCACTTCCGGCCGGGTTCGCACTCAGCGCATTCTTTCTTGAACACTGACCTCTCTGTTTTTCTACTTAAGTTGCATACCTGGCTTCGTATTAGCTCCACTGTAATGCCTCTGTGCAATTTTTCACCTTACGTTCATTACTGTTGACCACTATTTAAACTCTATTATCTCACTATATTTATTATCTTTAATCCAGACAACTCACCACATTAACTGAAACCATATTCACTCACAATTAACTTGGACCCTCAGCTCATATACCATCTATCTCCACATATTAGCTTTATCCTTAACACCTATCCAGTTTACAATCACTCTCTTCCTCATTCACTACACACTTTACCGCCTACCAATTTAACTATTTAATCACTCTTGTCATAGTTACGAATAAAACACAAACTCCGCTATTCTCATGTGTACAGCAATTTGCTGTACTTTCTGCTGCAGATTGCCTTTTTTGCTTCTTGTCACTATGCCTTCGTCCAATTTGTTCTTTTTACCCCATATCTCTCGTAGGCTCAAACTTCTCCCTTTCGCCAGGGCACCTCTTGCTTATTCTTCCTGCCTCCCAGCCGTATTTTCACTTCCTTTGTGTGCTCTTGTCACATCTTGTGTTTCCGCCCCCACAATCACTCCCTGTATCTTCCTTTCTTCTCTCACACAGGCCTCCGTCCTCAGCTCCTTAATTAATGCCCTAGTCTCCCTGGTCTCCTTCGTTATCTTCCTCATCATCTCCTTTGCTACCTCCCTTGCTCCTTCTTCTATAGATTTGAAAATAGCATTCACGTCTTCTGTGAAGTTAATTTCTTCTTGCTGCGAGCTTGGGTCCAGTGCCTTATTTTCTTTGGTTCTTTCTTTATCTCCAGGTCCGTCTTCACCCACGTTACTGTTTCTGACTTGCCTTTCTTCCACTCTCTTCCCCACTACCCCTTCGTCCTTCCTATTCTCTTCCATTTCCCGTAATTTCTTCGCTGTCCACACTCTGTCCATAGTCCATTGGATACTACTAATTGTTGACCCTTAATGTAGGCTCTTAACCCTTGTACTTTAGCCCTGACCAAATGTTTTTTCAGAGTGTTTATATTCTTTACCCGTTCTCTTCCCATGTCTCTTTTAATCCAAATTTTTGTGTTACGTATATTGTCTGCGCCTCTTATCACTACTTCCACCATCAGGGTGGAAAACAACTTCAGTTTTATCGGCCTATCACCCCGTTTTCACCCTATCCTTTCCACATAATCAATATCAACTTCACTAAAGTTAATTTTCATCATTTTATGAATGACTTCCACAACTTAGTAGGTTGTCAGCACTTTGTCTTCCCCTTTGTCTTCCGGCACTCCATATATAAATAAGCATTTCTTCCTGCGTTTTCGGTTACTGTCTTCAATTTCTGCTTTCATCTTCACCACCTCTTCCTCCATCTCTTTTATTTTTGCCTTGAGTGATATAATTTCTCACTCGCTTAATTCCACTTTGTTCATTGTCTTGTCTGTTTTTCCCTGTATCCAACGCCTCATATGCTCAAATTCCTTCATTTGTTCCTTCATCATATTTTTAATCTGCTCAAACGGACATACTTCTTCCACCACTCTCCTTATGACCTTCACGTCTTCCCAGTTCATGTTGCCACTGGAAGTTGGGCCGGGATTCACCTCCACACCTCCTATAGCTAACAGTACCATAATCACCGCTGCCACCAGTATCATCCCGCCCATCATTTTTGTTTCCACTTTACCTCCTTTATTTCTAGCTGTTCCCCTTTTCCATCTCCCCTGCCATCTTCCAATAGCTGCACGATATTGATCCACGCCTATCGTCTTCCTATTCCCTCCCACTTTTCCACTCACCGGTGACACTCCACACCAGCTCTACCGGCTCCTCAACTCAGCACGTCCGTCACCGATCGCTGACTAGGTTAGACTGATGTGTATTTATGAAATACAGAGATTAGTTCTCACTTCTTCTGCCAAAGGCTCTGCATCTGTAAGAGACAAGGGCCAACTGCTTGATGCACATCGACTTTCCACTATCATTAGTGTGGTTAGCGCTCGCTCATCGATATACATCGATGGTCCTCTGCAGGGAAAAGTATATATTCTCTTTGGTCCTTCAGTTATTTATTTTCGAGAAGATCGTAGCGTGGATTTACGCTTGTTTAGTGACGTCACGTCATATGCCTCGGGGCTTTTGTTGCAGATTGATGGGTAGGAGAAGAAAGAATGTATGAATAAACGGAAAACGGACTTTTTCGGGGGATCTGAACTAAGGCGCCAGGAGCAAAATCACAGTCACCGCGGCGGCCTGGTACCCGGAGATTCTGCACCTCTATTCTGTGATAAGCTGAATTAATTCATACCTTTCGTGACTAAAGACATGATCAAGTTCGGTGAATAGTCCTGTACTATCAACATAGATGAACAATGCACGACAGTGATCTTTCTGTCCTTCGAAATAGTCCCCTCCTTTAACTATGCACTGCTGAGATGGGCGATACATGTCCCGGAAACTTTGCAAGAAGGCTTCCTTTGGGATGGTTTTCAAAAGCCTCGTCACGTTTCGTTGGATGTCAGGAATATCGTCAAATTTCTTTCCTTTCAAAGCGAGTTTCAGTCGTGGGAATATGAAGAAGCCTGGAGGATTGAGATCTGGAAAATATGGGGGATGTTCAAGTTGCACCACTCCCTTTTTTCCATGATCTGTTTGATGATATTGGCTGTGTAAGGGCGAGCGTTGTCATGGACAAAAACCATGAACCTTATTATGCGTACTGGGGTCTTACTCTGCGTAGACGTTTCATGAAACGGGTCACAATTTCAATCTACAGTGCAGCATTCAACGTCGTTCCCTCAGGTAGAAATTCCTTGTGGATAATGCCTTGTCTATCGAAAAAGGTGATGAGCATCGAGTTGATGCGTGACTTTTCGGCTCTGAACCTTTTCCGACGAGGGGATCCCGGAGAAAGCCATTCCATGCTTTGCCGTTTCGTTTCAGGGTCGTACCTGAGACACCAGATTTCATCCTCAGTGACAACACAGCTCAAGAAATTTGGTGTCGTATCCGCCGTTTCGACAAAATTCTGTGAAGCCTCAAAAAGTGCCTGCATCTGTTCGTCAGTCTAGTGATGTGACAAAAGACGAGAACGCGTTTTTCCTCTTCCCTAACTTCTGGGTAACGATTTGTCACACGGATTCACGGTTAATCTGCAGTTCATCCGCTATCATGCGGACAGTTAATCGCCGATCGTTCGTGATTAATGTCCTCACCTTCTCAATGTTTTCGTCACTGACGGCGGTCGCCGGTCTTCCCTACGGGGGTTGCTAGAAACACTTTCCCCGCCCTCCTCGAAAACGGGCGAACCACTCGTACACACGCGTCAAGGACAGTGCTTGTTCTTCATAGACACGTACCAGTATCGTATGCGTTTCTTTCGGTGTCTTGCCAAGCTTAAAACAAAACTGTACATTGATGTTTTGGTAGTTCATGTTCCCGTTCGCAGTTCAGGACCAACACACTAAATACGCACTGCGTCAAACAGGTTTTACTCGGAGCACACACGATGTTCAACTGAACAATGTTGGGAGCAGGTGATCAAAACCTGCTGCTACGCAGTTTGTCACAGTTTGTATGTTTCTTCTTTATTTAATACTGTGAAACAGCTCTCTCTTTGATCCTACTTTGTATAGGGCTACTTGCTTGGTCATCTGTATTGTCCAAGATATTTTTAGCATACGTCTATACACCCACATCTCAAATGCTTCGAGTTTTTACTCCATACCTACATTGAGAGTCCACGATTCTACTCCGTATAGAAGATAATACAAAACATAGCACTCCATAGATGTAAATTGAGCTGAGGATCACAGAGTAACTGCTTAGTTACCATATTTCTCAAAATGTTCATATTTCTGGGTATATTTCTCATTCTTTTTCATATTTGAGAAGAAATCAGATACTTATTTACGTATCTATTTAGTTAGTTAGTTAATGATGTGGAAGTACACAGGTTCTACACCCGATTAAGTACCGTTCTTCTTACCATTAATCATGTATCAATCTATATCTATCAAATTATAAATTAACTTTTAGGAAAATAAGAAACGTGCATAGTAACATTACTTACGATTCCAGTTACAATTTAAAAGAAATGGGAAATGAACAATAAAAATCACACAGTAGTCGAAAACAAACAAAACTAAAAATAAAATCAAACGTAAAACACATATAAACACACACAGGAGAAGTTATGAGTATGAGAACCGAGTGAGTTGGCCGTGCGGTTAGGGGCGTGCGGCTGTGAGCTTGTATTCGGAAGATATGAATTCGAACCCACTGTCGGCATCTGTGAAGGTGGGTTTCCACGTTTTCCCATTTTCACACCAGGCTGTACTTTAATTAAGGCTATGGTCGCTTCCTTCCCAATCCCAGCCCTTTCCTATCCCATTGTCACCATAAGACCTACCTCTGTCGGTGCGACGTCAATCAACTTGTAAATGAGACCAGAAAGTGTTATTAAATAATATTACAAATGATATAGATAGGCTTTTAATTTCATGTTAAGTTCATTATCCGATTCAGTAAACATACCGACTTCTTTCCTTACAGTACTGTAAAAGTTTGTCATTTTTACAAAAGGTGAATTTGTCATATGTAATGATTATGGCATTTGAACATGAAATAATTGACTTCGACGTCGTATTATTTGAAGAACGTGAAATGAATTGTCAATTAACAGGTCCAAACTATCAATTCTTCCTATTAGGATTTTCCTTAATATTTGTATAGAAATTAATGTCCGTCTTATTTTCAATTAAGGAAATTGAAATTTTATAGGCCTACCTCAATAATCGGATCGATCTGTCCAAAGGATAAAATATACTAAAAGTTCTGAAGTAAAATTAACTTAGGAACTTATTTTGTACAATTTCAATAGCACTCATTTGCTGCTTTTTGTATGTGGTTTCCGAATAATTACTAAATATTCCAATATTCTCATTATTAAAGTAACAAACCATTCCTTTAACATAAAACATAAAAGCATAAAAGCATATGAGTTCGAGTGTCACGAGCTGTAATCGCGAAGGCTCTATGATGGTCTCTACCACACATTGTGGCCCGTGAACGGGTCGATATTCGTCACGAGATGGAGACCAGATAATCCCTAATTATTATTATTATTATTATTATTATTATTATTATTATTATTATTATTATTATTATTATTATTATTATTAAATGTAAAATATGAATTATTAACGGTGTACCACAGCGAGTTCCTTGTTTGGTAGCTGGTGTGAGGACATGTTTCTTTATGGTTTTCTTTCTTTTTGTATCGACTATAGGAGTGTTACTTAGATAAGGCATTGTAAATATTAGTCTTCACGAGTGGTCAGTTGCCTTTCTGCAGTATATTTTAATCGTGTAGTTTACGTGGTCATCTTTGCGATTGGGATCGTCTGGCCATTATTAGAATCAAACCAGGAGTCTGGGAGAGGACAGGCACTCATTACATTTAGCACGCGCATGTACAGTTTTTTTTTACTGATTACTTTACAGGTATTGGCAGATAAAGTGGACAAAGTCCTTTGTGTCAAGCTGATTGTTTCCAATATGTAGATTTCTTAACTGGTCCCGCGGGGTTGTTTCAATATTTATGGTTAGGGACGGTCAACTTTAATAATGGAAAAAATACACACGACTTTAGTGGCACGAAACAGGTTTAAACTGGGAAGTGTTCAGACTACGAATTACGAATTTCGGGACATAATAATGGGATATAAATGAGTAACGAAATACTGGCAATTATATAAATATTTCAGTAAAGGATGTAATAGATGTTATAGAGAATATGATTTGTACTTGTTATGCACGGCATAGCCAGCCCCTAAATATTCTACTAGAATGCAGTATGTATTTATTTGTGAGTGAGATCATGGAGATAGGGATGTGTATAGTTCACCAGCCAGCCAGGTAGGTTCCAAGGTCTGCAAAAGAAGGAGGGGATTGTTTGCAGCCAGACTCCCCAGTTGATTTGTGGAAATAAATAAATAAATAAATAAATAAATAAATAAATAAATAAATAAATAAATAAATAAATAAATAAATAATAGCAATCATAATAGTTGAACGTTAACATTTCCGATATTATAGTTTTACCGTACCGGCTATGATAAACTTTTGTCGCCTAGTCCATATCGCATGAACGCCGAGCCACTAGAAAACGACAGAAGAAAATTTGATGAAAATTTGTATGTAAAGTCGGAGAATAAGGCACTGCTTACCGGGCTATAAGTAACTTTATTCACGCCGGATGAAATGGTAATTTACGGGTCCCAAAAATATAATTCTCAAATATCTATGTGATTAGTGGTCCCATCGATAAAATATTACATAAGGAAAGTTAGTGAGAATACAATTTCCGATCTTTTATGACCGACACAGTTTTTCCGTACCGACTTAATTAGACTTACGTTGCTTAGTCCATATCAGCGCCGAGTATCGCTGTCGTTCAAATATTGTCCAATCGTGTTAAATGGCGATAGTGGTGGTTTTGTCGTGAATCTCTTTGGCTGAAAAACTACGAATGTCGTCAAGGAATATTGTGAAGATGATTATCGAAATGAGAAGAAAACCTGAAGGGACGATCGTTGAAGACAATGTCGGAAGCCCATATAATTGATCAACCATAACGTTACATTGACTACTGTTTGTTGTGATGCACTTTATCTCTTTTGCTACCACTCGTCTCCGACATATGGCATTTCTACTGCCTGCCACGTGAGCTAACGGAGGTACATAGTAGAGTAGAACAGCTTGCCTGAGTATTGGCGGGAAACAGCTGGGGAGTTAAATAATTATCTTCTTTTTCAGCATGTCATTCCTCTGGTTCATACTTGTTCTGATAAATACTGGCATGAGACACACTGGTTGATCATAGTATTCCAGTTATTCGATCCCATTATGATGCGCAAATAGGAATGCGAAGTGTGAACTCTTAACTGCAGAGTAGTGCTCAACGCTGTCTGTGGCCGGACCATTCCCGCTCTGAAACTCGGCATTGTTAGAAAGTTAGCATAGTACGGTTGGTGAAAATTGAGAAGCTGTACTTTTTTCTTATTTGACCGAGCATTTCATTAGATAGCTTTGCTTTTAACCCCGACATTTCAGTCGGTTAATATTGTATTTTGACAAGAATACCGACGTCATTGTATTGACCTACGATTTCAGTTTAATATTTGTCAGTGTGGGGAGCGTCCGTGCGTCAGACGGCAGCGCGTCGGCCTCTCACCGCTGGATACCATGGTTCAAATCCCGGTCACTCCATGTGAGACTTGTGCTGGGCAAAGCGGAGGCAGGACAGGTTTTCCTCCAGGTACTCGGGTTTTCCCGGTCATCTTTTAATTGCAGAAACACTCTCCATTCTCATTTCATAGCACCTATCAGTTATTCATAACTCACTTTGGGAGTGGCGACCCCATTCTACAAATAGCCTATGATTCATTCATTACATCCCTGACCCGGTCAATGACTGGAAAACAGGTTGTAGGTTTTCATTTTCATTAGTCACTGTCTGTTACGACATCACGGGGAAATGGATGCGCAGGTTGTAATGAAATTAGTTTCACTTTAGAACAACATTTTTTTGCTAGCGGCTTTACGTCGCACCGACACAGATAGGTCTTATGGCGATGATGGGAGAGGAAAGGCCTAGGAGATGGAAGGAAGCGGCCGTGGCCTTAATTAAGTTACAACCCCAGCATTTGCCTGGTGTAAAATGGGAAACCACGGAAAACCATCTTCAGGGCTGCCGACAGTGGGATTCGTACCCACTATCTCCCGGATGCAAGCTCACAGCCGCGCGCGCCTAACCGCACGTGTTCAACTCGCCCGGTAGAATAACATTCAGTTTAAGACAATGTCGAGTAGGATCTTAGCTATAAGTTGTCAAAGTGATTTCATCAGAAGTGGGTAAAATGTATCTCTCTTACCTCATAGTTAACTTTTGTTTTATACCTTTCCCCCGATACAGTGAAAATTAAGAGAAATATCAGTGGCAGTCGTCTTAAATATTAAGTCCTAGAATAGGCACCAATGAAGTTGCTATGGAGATCGTTCCGGCCAGTCAGTATTTTTATTATTATTAAAAGGATACTTGGCTTTCTTTTGTATCGGAATGAAGAGATCAAATCAAGCTCAACATAATTCCAAAGAAATATGAAACTGAAAAACAACGCGGACAGCAAGGAAATGAATACGTCACAAAAAGTTGATGACAGGGAGAGGCATGCCCACCTATGTGCCTCAGAATCAGGGATTCAGAATAAGGAGTGGACAAAAATGCTATCATGCACGTACTATGTGGTTGTCCCTATGCAGTTTTCTCACTATGTATGTACAGTAAGGGATAGTAAGGAGTGATGGGGAAGGAAGAGCAGGACATACCCGTAAGAGGATGGGGTAGGACGGGCCTACCCCATATATGTAAAAAAGAGATATATCCGGAGCGAGGAGGGAGAGAGGCGGGGTACAGGAGAGTGGTTTTAGCCTCACATGGCCGGCCGCAAAGGAAGGGTTATAAAGCTGCAATATCATCTGGTAGGATTTGTTGGGCTCTTCCGTTGGTCCACACGGATAGGGCCGGTCATGTCATCACTGGGAGGGCGGCCTTTTTCTCGCCAGGGGTGATTACACGGCCGGACAACAGTAGTAGTAGGTTGTTAGATTTTTCTCTTAACATCAAGCGGGGTTCATGGACGTGGCATGTAGGGACTGAGGATGACTGTTGTGGTGACTCTCCCTAGGGAGTGTCACGTTTCCGGAGTATCTGATGGACCTCATGGCATGCCCAGAAGTCTCGTGTTTTTCTTTTTTCCTTTTATTGTAAGTTGTTTGCATTGTGAACATGTATTTGGGATGAACGCCTGTTATGTTCAATAATAAATACTATACTAATACTATGTGATTGTCCCGTGAACGATGGGCACTACAGCCAGCAGTGTACAGTATACTGCTCACAAGAAAAACCGTATCAAACTTTTGGTCGGCTGTAATACTTCGTGTGCTCTTATTTTGTAGACGTAGATTATACAGAACCTAAACATGTTCCTTTATTTGTACGGAAACCAAAAATGAACAAATTACACACACACGTTTACGCTTGATTGTCCCAAATATACACAGTGATCCCAAAACCGAAACTAATGGCTCTTGAATGCAACTGAAAACAAACTGAAACTTACACTTAACACTTTTCAGAATTCTGTGTTCACACCTCTGGCTCATAGCACAACGGCACACAGACTTGTCTAAGCCTCCAGATTGCATCCTGGGGGATGGCTCTCCGTTCTTCCAATAATGCTGCTGTCAGCTCCTAGAGTGTCCGGGGTTGCTTTGGGTGATTCTGGATACGCCTACCTAGTTGATCCCACAGATGTTCGATACAATTGACGTCGGGGCTACATGAGGGCCAGTCCATTACTTGAATTCCAGCAGGTGCAAGGAAGTCCCTGGTGGTCCTAGCAGAATGTGCAGTGGCTCCATGATGCACTATTGTGAAATGTTGCCCGATATTGTCTGCGATGGACAGTACATGGTTCTCCAGAACCTCCTCAATGTAGCGCACAGCTGTCAAAAGCCCCTGAATAACTACGAGGTCACTTTTATGGTTCAAAGAAATTCCGCATCATACTTTCGCTGATCCGCCATTGTAAGCGGGTGTTTTTTTCACGTTGCAAAGTAAATTTTGTTCTCCTTGACGTTGCCAGACTGTAATACGACCATCTGACCCAGAAAGCTGGAATCTGTATTCATCAGCAAAGAATACTGGAGCCCAGTTTCGGAGCTGCCAGTTGACGTCCTGTTGTGCAAACTGCAGAAGGCATCTTTGGTGATGAGGGGTCAACCAGGCCACATTAAACTGTCCCCGGGAATAGAGATGACCTTCCTTTGGTCTATTGTGGACTGTCTGTGTACTGACGACAGTCCCATGTGCAATAATTAGCTCACCTCGTAGATTGCTGACTGACTGCGGCGATTTTGGAGGGCCTATAAATGAAGAAATATGTCCTCAGGTTGCGCTGTTTTCCGTTTTCTCTCTGAAACGGGTCAGCGTTTGACATTGTGTAGCTCTTGATATCGCTGACACAACCTGCAGATGACTAGTTGTGGCGAGCCACTTTGCCACATAACACTGAGTTTGTCCTTCCTGCAAAAGGGTTGCTGCACGCATGAACTGTTCGGATGGTAAATGCCTTCCCATGTCTTGTGCTCTAACTTGCCTACGCTGCTTACCAATACTACAGCTCACTCAGCATTGACAGACCATGCCGTAGGCCTATATCACGAACCTCTCTTGTTTGGGGTGCGGTCACAAAGATAACTGCTACGACTTGGAAGGTTATGTATTTGACTTCAATATTCCACCACATTAATGTCACCCAGGGATAAACAAACAACCCTGTAGAGCACCATGGATGTGAAACACCATGTGTATACTTTAATTTGTACCAAAGTTGTGATACGATTTTTTTGTGAGCAGTGTATAACTTTAAATTTTATTTTAAATATATTCCACTCTTATATTTCATGGTTTCAAACTAATCTTGTCAGAAAAAGCATTTGAAATTTATTTCACTAACATCAGTGTTTTAAGGCCAGATTTCGATATACTGTCCGGCTCCTCGCCTAATGGTTAGCGAGCTGGCCTTTGTTCACAGGGGTCCCTGGTTCGATTCCGGCAGGGTCGGGAATTTTAATGATCATTGGTTAATCCCACTGGCTCGGTGGCTAGGTGTATGTGTCATCTACGTCATAATTTCATCCTCATTACGACGCGAAGGTCACCTAAGGGAATCAAATCGAAGGAACTGCAGCTGGCAAGCCGAATATGTCCTCGGACACTCCCGGCAGTAAAAGCCATACACCATTTCATTTTTTTCTGATATACCTATGAAATATGGGAAGTAAGTACTTTTTTGTTTCTTACTAGCCCGCTGTGACAATACCATGAATCATTTTGTAAGAAAATTGCAAAATCTGTTAATTTTTAAATACTGATATAAAAAGGCTGCACTATTATTCTGTGTCTTACATGTTTAAGCAATAAATTCTTGCTAGCTTTGGCCTTGTCACTCAATAGGATGAGCTGTAACGGTGAAATAAATGTCCTTTTTATCATTCATATTTTGAAAGTGAATGAGTTATTGCCATGTAACATTCATTTTCAATTGTGTATCAAGAAGGTATGATATCACTAGTACACCCTTTAACTTTGAAGTTACAAGGAATTGTCGCAACGGAATGGACTCCAGAAATTACCCATTAAAGAAAGTTGAAAAATTTGAAAGCTATGGCAAAATTTTAAATATTCTTCCGTTTTTCAGTCTACTCCCCAATCAGTTGTGCCATGTCAAGGGTATCATATTGCACCCGCCCCTACCTAACTGGCACCGGCATGAGATCTACAGGGTCGCTAACAGGTCATGAAGTAAGAAATAAATAGGCGCTGAACTAAAGTAAGCTTAGAGGCGTACAAGGGAGGAGAAGCGGGGCATATAAATAAAAATGAGAACACCTTCGAATTAAAATATTTGACTCACAAACCGGTTTATTGAACCTTAATGATAATGGGAAATGATGCATTAAATTACCCTAATGAATTACATTAACATTTACAAATGCTTGTTGTAGGTTGTTTGTGGACCTCAGTCCGTTATACGTGATAGAAACGAGTACGTTATCGCGAAGCGATGTATCGTGACATATAGCGAATGGAAATTTTATCATAACACTGAGGCTATATTATCGCTAACACATAAAACTAACATGCGTCCGACCACACGTCTGAGCAATCCCTATTCTAATAAAGACCTAAATTTCCCAATGAAATGACAAAACAAGAAAATGAAAATACACACATATGATACAACACCTGGGATCGAACCGACCCTCGCTGTTCTAGGCATCGTCGAGCTGATGGACAGAACCACCACTGACCTTATGTACAACAACACATGACACAAAAAAAAACACATACATGGTACATGATATGCAAGTAAAACACGTAAAAGGCACTGGATCTTCCTTCTGACACTGTAGGCCTCCAATGCCTACGTTGAGCATCGAACTGACAACCTCTTGTGATGAAGGCAGGGTCCTGTAATCCCTATCTAATTATACTCGTACAATTAACAACGATTCATTGGCAAACATTACCATCATCTGCCGGGTCGCGTGTTAATTATTTCACAGCTCTGCCGTGTTAGGTAGATCACATTATTTCGCCGTTCAAAGAAAACAACTTCCCTTTTAACAGCCCCGTCCTATCCTCCTCCGCTTACGGGACATTCAGACAAAAAATACACGCTGGGCCAAGGCCAGACGGTAGTTCTCCCTCCCCTAGGGGTCAACACTCACATTAACAGGCGTAACATTCCCTTTTAAAAGGAAACTGTAACACATCACTCGGACGCACTTCCACAATAAACTGCGGTCTTAAAATGACTCGCGCAAATCATCTTAAAATAAACACACATCTACCCAGCAGTATCATATCATTCTTGCAACGCGACTCCCGCCCCATAATGGTAATCTTTGCCCGATTGTTATTATCATTATTATTATTATTATTATTATTATTATTATTATTATTATTATTATTATTATTATTATTATCGTCGTTCTACATAGCTTACCCGCTACCTTACTTATACGTGGCCATCGCGCGGAATCTATACAGCAATTACAACACAATTAAGCACTCGCGCGGCAATTAACATCTGATTACTGACTGCTAATTAATCGATGGCCGGCACACGGCTACACTATCATCACACGGCAATACATGCATTAATTAATTACTTTTCACACGAATCGATGTTTAATACACTTATTATGATCACTCCCTGGCATATTTAATCACAGAATCAATTTAAACCTATCACTCCTTATCTAAGTATTTCAAAGGGTGGAAATTTTGAGGTTGTCACGTTGGCCGCTGGGTCTCGTAGTGACGTGCCTTTGCATACCGCAGTACTTACCGTTTTATATACCATGCACTTATCAAATTAATGAATGCTCTAATAACTACTCTCATTGCACTCCCATAAACTAATTATTACTGGTCTTCTGACGCAAATAAACAACAGAATCTCCCAAGAAAGAAAATAATTGAATGAATCACTATCCTAAGCAAAGCTAAAGTATTATATTCCCTTAATTATTTACACTCGATTACTCAGACCTGTAGTCGGTTTCCTAAGCTAAGAATTAATTACTACGCGCCCATTCCGGCGCTCTATTTCCACAGGACTACATCTTTAAATCCCTTATAGCGTCAGTTTACAATAAATATTCCCATCCCTTCTATGCATGCCAGATATTAGAACTTTGTACTCATCTCTATCACATGGTGGTGATGCCTTTGTCAACTCGGGAAGTCCATCCTGAGTTTACTCCTCCTCCATGGGCACCACGGTGATGATTTCCATTAATATTCCATCTTGAAGTTGCTGAGCCATTGTTTGATGATGTTGGAGCCGCTAACACTTAATCCTGCACAGACACAACGACACTGTTTAAATCACACTCCGGTTAACAGCGTTCAATGTGAACGTCCGGTCACGATCTCCTATGCGACTATGTAAGATTCTTATATTATAGTAACATAATAAGATGATTTTCCACGTCACGGTTTTCCAAAAAGTTAACACTGGGGTCACTGAGATCAAACTAAACACTGTTTATGCAAATTGGATTATTTCACCTTAAATAGGAATTAATTTCTATTGAACAAAGACCTAACGAGGGCTTAAAAGAGCGTAGCTGCGCCGTCAATGAACCGCAAACCCGGACTGACGCTTGTCCCGTTCTGCAGTAGTTTTTACTAGGGAGCGGTACCCCTTCCCCTAATTTGCGTAGCGCCTATTCCCGGCGTACTCGAGGTAAAATAGTGCGGGCGACCGGTGGCCAATATCTAGTTGGTGCGATTTAGACATAACCACTCAATTATCCTTCGGTGAATCTCTTTAAATTAATTAAAATCTGTTCTGCTTCCCCCGCCACACGGGGTGAAGTCCCGATCTCGAGGAGCTGTCGTGAGACTAAACAGATGGCCCCAGTACTTTTCCACGCAGAAACAACACAGTATTCTTTCCTCGGCTGAAAGTTATCACGGAAGAGGACATTAAACACTCTAAATAAATGTCCCAATGACATTTATCCCTTTTAAATCGGGAGATGAGCCCCTAATTAGAGTTTTATTAATTTTCTATCTCGTAGGTAATTAAGTTGGCCAGTCCGATTCCAAGATGGCTCCTATATTCCGTTTCGAAAAAGTTAGTTTCCCCTCATTCTGTGAGTCTTGAGGAGGGATGTCTTCTCTCGAGTGATGTCACAGGGAATCCCCATTCATAACCCCTCCCGGGTCTAAGTTGGCTTGGCTTCATCTACGGGGCCCCCGCTACACAAAGGATAATACTGCGCAATAAGTCGCAGACAAAGAAATCTCGTAGAATAATTTTAAAATACACAATTTATCTATCTCAATGGTATGAATATTAATTAGTTTCGGTATGACCTCTATTAATGATATGTATATTAATCATTTTCAGCGTTCTTTCATTTTAATAGCATTGCGTGCGTAATTATGGAGATCGATATCAACCAAAGGTCCTTGGATCATGCCCCTATCGGGTTCATATTCCCCTCTCCCCGAGAAGAAATGGGTACAGGCACTGGACACATTTCGTCGCTAAATATTCAATTGTCAATATCGATTCACAACTGTTTCCAAACCTTTGCTTTCTGGCGAAGTTCCTGGTTCTCTCTTTCTAAATAATATGCTATCTGACGCAATGCTTCTCTGTAGTTCTCCAGGTACTGACATTCTGGACATTCTTCATCCCCAAGATCTCTCTGTGAAAACAAATTCTCCAAATAATTGACTTCTTCGGCTTCCTCATTTGGTCCCGACTCTTCATCTGACACGTCACGTCGATCTTCTTCTCCGTCTTCCTCATCGTCTTCTTCTTCCGTTGCTCCAAGTTCTTCAGCGTTGTCCACGTCTTCTAAGTTGCCTCCGGACGTATGGTACAACTTCAGATTTGACGCGTTGTAGATGGTTTCGGTCGCGCCGTCCATGCTTTGCACTTTGTACGCGTTGTTGTCGAGGTTCTGGATGACTCGGTAAGGACCGATGTACAGTTCAGCGAACTTGTGGTAGAACTTGTTAGGTGGATCAGAAACTGTTGGTCGTTTAACGAGAACAAGTTCCCCTACGCGCAGTGGTCGATGGTACCTCTTGTTACGGAGACGACGTAATCTTCGTTCTGCTTGGGCCTTCAAATGTTTTGCTGTCTCCTGTATGCATAGCTCAACCGATAGCCTAGGATCCTGCGGACATTTTAAGACCTCGTGCCATGGTCTCTTCGGAAAACTGTCGAAATGAATCACTGACGGAATTTGGCCAGTAGATTCATGGATAGTGCCGTTGATACTTTCTGTGATAACAGGAATCACGTCCACCCAACGCCAATGTTGTCTAGGACAGTAGATACGGCAAAATTTTGCGATTTCCCGCATTATCCGTTCTGCGGGATTCGACTCCGGATGCCTAATTGAACTTAAGTGATGTTTGATGTTTAAGTTGTCGATGTCTCGCTTGAAGTTTCCCGATGTGAACTGCGACCCATGATCAGTGAGAACACATTCGGGCTTGCCCATACGTGGTATGATTTTAGTCTTCAACTGATTTATGACGGCTCTAGTGTTTGCCTTCTGGATTGGACAGAGAGTGACGAATTTTGAAAACACATCCACGCATAACAAAATGTATTGAAGCCCTCTCTTTCCCTTGGGAAGTGGTCCGTAAAAGTCTAAAGCGAACAGTTCCCGAGGTTTACTTGGCAACAACGGCTTCGGTTTTTGCTTAAGTAGGTACGGATTGGGTTTTACCCGTTGGCAAATGTCGCAAGTAAGGAGTACCTGCTGAACAGTTTTCCTCAAATTTTTCCAGATAAAAGTTTCCCGAAGTGTAGCAATCACTTTATCTCTCCCTGCGTGACCTGTAACGTGATGAGCGAGCCAAACTAAATCAACCCGCAACGTCGTTGGAACCACGATCCTGAATTGCGTATGGTCCTCGTCCACGAATTTATGCAGCATGCCATTAAAAAATTGGTACTTCTCGGATCTTTTCTGAAGTTCACGGTATTCCTCCGTCCCTGGCTGTACTCTACGTTGAAGGAAATCGATCAATTTCTTCATTTCCGGACATTTCTGCTGTTCTTCACCCATAGTCCGCAGCCTTTCTATGATTTCGCGGTCCCCTTGTTCTATCAACTGTATTTGGTTAACCACGATAGGTTCCGGATCTGGATTTCTACTGAGGGCGTCTGCGATTACATTTGCCTTTCCGGCGCAGTGCTCAACTGTAATGTCGAATTGCTGCACAAACAAGCACCACCGGCTGACTCTCTCGCTTGTTAATGCAGATTTCATCATGAACGTCAGAGCTTTGTGATCCGTCCTTAACACAATTGGATACCCATAAATGTATTTCTTCCAATGGTTAAGAGCGGTCACGATCGCGAGCATCTCCAGTTCGGTCACGGTGTATTTCAACTCATGCGACCTTAATTTGCGACTCATGAAAGCCAAATAGGTGATCCTCTGTTCGGGTTCAGGCGTCTCTTGATATAGGACTGCCCCAACTCCTATAATCGACGCATCAGTTTGCACAACAAACTTTTGTGTATAGTCCGGATATCCTAATTTTACACTATGGGCCAACATATCCTTTGCTTTAGCAAATGCTTCATCGCAGGCGAGGTCCCACTTCCACCTATTGTTTTTCTTAAGGAGATCTTGTAATGGTGCAACTATACTGGTGTAGTTCGGACAATGATCCGCGAAAAAGTTACAAATTCCTAAAAATTGCCTGACATGTTTCACCTTCGTCGGCTTTGGAAAATTTTGAATTGCCTTTAATTTAACAGGATTGGGCATAATTCCTTCTGAGTCGATCACATGACCTAAGAATAGGATACTCCTTTGGCAGAAATTAGACTTGGGTAGGTTCACCTTGAAGTTGTTCCTTTCTAAATCAGCTAATAGTTTATCAAGTTTCTCCAGGTGCTCTGGCAAAGTTTCTGATGCAATAAGGATGTCATCCACGTACCTCACCGTAAACTGTTTAACTTCGTCACTGAGGTTACGATCTAGTGCCCTAATGAGCGCTGACCCTGCTGTTTTCAACCCAAAGGGTAACCGGTTAAAAACGTAGGTTTGCCCATCAAACAGAAACCCGGTCAAAATTTTGGTAGCTGGGTCAAGTTCAACGTGATGAAATGATGATGTCAGATCAACTCCACTAAATAGTTTCATGCCCCGGAACTTCTTAAGGACCTCTTTTATACACGGGGCCTGGTCATACTCTGGGATTAACTGCTGGTTTATTGCTCGCGCGTCGAGGCAAACCCGCAACGAACCGTTGCCCTTCTCTACCACGACCAACGGATTCAAAAATGGTGTAGGTGATTTTGATATAATTCCGTTATCTTCCATCTCCTGTATAATTTTCTTCACTCCAGCGTGAAACTTTTCAGGTATCGGATATGGTCGTTGCCGGAATGGTTCCCAATTGTTGACGACTAAGGAATATTTGAAATTTGGAATTTTTCCTGGACGTGAACCAAATACATTTTCGTGTCTCTCTATGACTTTCTGTAATGCGCCTTTGTCTTCCTCCCCTATCTTCGCTTCGTCGATCTTTTCTTGGACTACCTCCGCCAATGATGGTCCTTCATTCTCCGCTTCTAACTTGAAAATCATCCCTTCAAACTCCTTGATCATCTCGTCCCGATAGGCATCCCAGTTTGGGAAGCAATCTCCTCCTTCATGTTTCAATTGTTCTACCTCCATAGTCCAAATCTTCTCCTCCCCGTGCTGTCCCTCGAAGTCGTTTAACCTTACATCTCCCTGAATTGAATCGTTCCTGAATCTAATTTCATTCTTGTCCATGTCAATGACCGCTTTGAATTCCCGAAGAAAATCAGCTCCAATGATGATATTATATTCCATTCTAGTCAGAATTATAAATGGATGTGATATGATGTTGTTCCCGATTTCCAAATCTAGATAGGCCTGGCTATCGCATGTAGTTGTGCGGTCCGGAATTATTCCTCTCACCTTAATATTGGAAATCGGAATGATTGGAATATGTTGTTTCGATTCCAGTTCTTTAACTAGTACTTTAGATACCACGCTGACGCTCGCGCCTGTGTCTACAAGGCAACGAACCAGCAACTGGTTGACACGGACATAAATAACGGGTAACGCTCTAATTGGTTTTGGACATGCCTGAACGGGATCTTCAACGAGATCATCGGGCTGGACTATCCAAGATGCGATGGTCACGGACGTCCACGGTTCCCCCTTTGCGTCGGTAGTCCTCGAAAATCCGACTATCTCCTCACTAGGTTTTCCTAATTTTTTTTAGCTGACCTCCGCCTCCACTTGTATATGGTGGTGCGCGGGGATCAAGATTACTGGCACGGTTCGCAGCATTATGGGCCTGTAGTTCGAGGCTCTCTGCCCCTCGACATTCATCCGACTTAGCAAACTGCTGCATCGAATCTTTCCATCTATCGTTTCCGGCCTGGGTATCTCGCAGATCTCTGACGTAACGGCGTGACTCATTTCTCCTGTCATTTAGGTCACCCCGATAGTATTCTCGCGGTTTGTTATTTTGTCGACCACGGTTACCCCAGTATGAATTGGGTGTTCTCTCGTAAGGTCGTCGCCCTCGTGCGCCGATCTGTCCGTGGTTGTACCTCCCTGACTGATACCATTGACTCCTACCCTGGTCATTTCGATACTTCCATTGGTGGTTTTCCCACTTCGGAGATCGCCAATCCCTACTATTCCTGTTCTGGTTGCCTATCTGAGCATCAGTCTGAGTACTTGTCACCTGAGTACTCCGATTTACCGACTGATCTCCCTCTCGAACGTTTAACGTGTTGACGGCTTCTACGTTTCTAGCTCGACCGTGCCCGATATGAGATGTCTGATCCAACTGTCTTAACACGTGCTCGGCTTCCACTGCCGTACGAATATTTGCCGCAATCAACATGCGCTGGACGTCAGCTGGGAATTGCTTTGTGATGGCGGTTATTAATTCACTTTCAGTCGGCGGGCTGTCCAGTTCGCGCATCTTCACCAGCTGGGAAGTGAAATAATCGCAGAACCTTGTGGGTCCTCCCGAAGCGTACCTCCTCGAGTAAAGCTCTAACCTAAGCCCTTGCTGCGTGTCCAAACCCCAGTATTTTTCCAGAAATAGCTTCTTAAAGCCTTCGTAGCTATCAAAACAGTAGCGGAAAGCTTTAAACCATTCAAGGGCCTGGTCTTCCAAGAATTTTTCCACTACTCGTAATTTCCTATCCGCTGGTACCCGATGATCCGCCATGTAATCATCTACCTCGCGGAGGAAACTTTTTGGCGTCGTCCTAGTGCCTGGTTTAAATTTTTTTGGCTTATCGTCCGCCGAACGTAAGAGGCTATACATAGGTAACGAATTTTGGCCAAGCAAGGTCGACGTCCTCTCGTCCATCGCCGGTAACTTATATTCTTCATTGCCAGGTAATTGTTCCTTGAACAGACTGTATCCTAACTGGTGCGATCCGCTACCTAATTCCATTTTCTTCATTCCAGCTGTTTCCATTTTGAAATGTGGTTCATCCTGAATGTCTAATTTCTTCATTCCCTCTATTTCTTCGCGAAGTGCGTTAATTTGTTCTTCGTGGATCTCCAATTTCACCATCATTTTCGAGCCTTTCTCTTCGCTCCATTCGTGGATCTGTTTAGCAGTCTCTCCTACTATTTGTCCTGACACTTCCTTCCGTAACCTGGCAAGAGTTAGTTTCGTATCGGACTGCGCTGCTTGCGATACCGACGTAATCTTCTCGTCCAGGGCCTCGATTACCGCCAATGCTTTCTCCGTCCTTTCTTCAACGATCCTGATATTTGTCTGATTATCCTCGACCTGCTCCCTTATCTCTTCGATCTTCGTGTCGCGGTCATTCGCTTTGGACCTGACCTGTTCCATTTCACCATTCAGCTGATCGATTTTCCCTTTGACATCCACGATTTCGCCATTCACGCGAGTTATGTCTCTCTCGATACTGGTCTCAACCTGATCAAGCCGCTCAACTATTCCCTCGACCTTTATTTCAACAACGGCATTGAGCTGAGAAACCGCGTCTATTTTATCGCTTAGTTCCTTAGCCCCCTTTTCGCATTGTTGTTGAACCTCCTGAATTTTGTTCATTAAACTACTGCATTTCTCCTCAATCATCTTACTAGTCTCGGTTCGGTTTTCTTCCAATTTAACCTCAAGATGTGTTAATTTACCGTCAAAATTCTCTAATTGGTCTCTGACCTCCGCACGCCCCTGCTTGCATTCATTCTCAAGCGTCTTAATATCGTCCTTCACGCTGTCCCTGATCTGCGCACTATTCTCCTCCATCTTATCTTCCATCGCCTTTCTGCTCTCCCTAATCTGCGTACTGTTCTCATCCATCTTATCTTCAAGTGCCCTACTCCGCGCACTGTTCTCTTCCATCCTATTTCCAAGCGTCTTAATATCGTCCTTCACGCTGACCATAATCTCCTCCATCAAAGCCCGCATGGCTTCACTATCCATGTCGCTATCCTTTGAGATGACAGGACCCCCCTCGCTAACGTCGGCATCAACAATCCACAACAATATAATTATTATTTACTTTAAAAGAAAAGATTCCTCTATCCAAACTTTACGTTCTTCCAGCTTCAAATAATTTTTACTTTAATCGTCATTGCAAATTAAGCCTCAAAAACGGCTATCATTGAAGCTGCCTAACTGCCTAACATCATTAAGGTTCATGAAATTTATATGAAAAGCAACGGGAAATTTCCGAAAATGATTATAATATTAGCCCTCAAATTCAGTTAATAAAGTTGCCGGTTGACCTGTAATTCTAAAACTGGGCTCGATTTTAAATACCAACACCTGTGGTATAGTGCCAATAAATCAACCCATGCCCTCAGCATTGAGGTCCTTCAAACACACAAAGTCATCAGAATCTCAAACTGAACCCATGAAATCAACCTACTGCCACTCGAAAAAAGAAAAGTAGGCGTGAGGTTACCTCTTCTCATCCACGGTTATACCAACGTAAAATATATTTCCTAATAGCAGGTTGCTTGGTGACGAAACACACCACTGGCTAATATCCGTGAATAGATATGCACTAAGAAAGAGCCACTATTCACTTCGAACCTCACTTATGGGAAATTCATTTTATTGTTTCCCGGGATTCGAACTAATCCCCTTGACTTTTGGATACGCCCCTGCTTACGCGAATGTCATGGCTCTGCCCATATCATTGGACCATGGCTGTGTTCTCATTCATACAACGATATAAGATGGACCTCAAGGTGTCACTTATTCAACTATAATGAACTGGGCCTCGCGTGGAAATGTCAGAAGCAGACACGGGTTACCAAAATAATCGTGCCCACTCCTGGAAGCCGCACAAGTATACCTTGCCTAATACACAACACGCCCCTGTCTTCGCATTAATATTATGCGATATGTGGGATAATTATGCGCCTATTGAACATGAAAATTCGTCCATTAAACCGTAAAACATGTCCCACCTGGAGCGTCATTTTATATAGCCACACATTAGATGTCATTTTATATGGCGCTACATTTCCTAAATCTGGGTAGCCCTTATTTACGGACATATCGAGCCCCCACGGTTCACTTACGCCCTTTTATCTCGCATCACGTTGGACGTGCCATTTTGTATATGTGCGCGTCACGTGGAAATGTCAGATAATATAAATATACGCGCCTATTTATATACGCACCACGATGGAAGCGCCATTTTGTATATGGCGCAACGTGTACAAGTCATGTAGAATAAATATACGCGCCTATTTAACAGTAAAACACGTCCCACATTGGGCCGCCATTTTGTATATGGCGCAACGTGTACAATTATCCTCCTCGCTATCGTGACTTAGGCCCCACTTTGGACGCGCCATTTTGTATATGCACCCGCCCCTACCTAACTGGCACCGGCATGAGATCTACAGGGTCGCTAACAGGTCATGAAGTAAGAAATAAATAGGCGCTGAACTAAAGTAAGCTTAGAGGCGTACAAGGGAGGAGAAGCGGGGCATATAACTAAAAATGAGAACACCTTCGAATTAAAATATTTGACTCACAAACCGGTTTATTGAACCTTAATGATAATGGGAAATGATGCATTAAATTACCCTAATGAATTACATTAACATTTACAAATGCTTGTTGTAGGTTGTTTGTGGACCTCAGTCCGTTATACGTGATAGAAACGAGTACGTTATCGCGAAGCGATGTATCGTGACATATAGCGAATGGAAATTTTATCATAACACTGAGGCTATATTATCGCTAACACATAAAACTAACATGCGTCCGACCACACGTCTGAGACCTAAATTTCCCAATGAAATGACAAAACAAGAAAATGAAAATACACACATATGATACAACACCTGGGATCGAACCGACCCTCGCTGTTCTAGGCATCGTCGAGCTGATGGACAGAACCACCACTGACCTTATGTACAACAACACATGACACAAAAAAAAACACATACATGGTACATGATATGCAAGTAAAACACGTAAAAGGCACTGGATCTTCCTTCTGATACTGTAGGCCTCCAATGCCTACGTTGAGCATCGAACTGACAACCTCTTGTGATGAAGGCAGGGTCCTGTAATCCCTATCTAATTATACTCGTACAATTAACAACGATTCATTGGCAAACATTACCATCATCTGCCGGGTCGCGTGTTAATTATTTCACAGCTCTGCCGTGTTAGGTAGATCACATTATTTCGCCGTTCAAAGAAAACAACTTCCCTTTTAACAGCCCCGTCCTATCCTCCTCCGCTTACGGGACATTCAGACAAAAAATACACGCTGGGCCAAGGCCAGACGGTAGTTCTCCCTCCCCTAGGGGTCAACACTCACATTAACAGGCGTAACATTCCCTTTTAAAAGGAAACTGTAACACATCACTCGGACGCACTTCCACAATAAACTGCGGTCTTAAAATGACTCGCGCAAATCACCTTAAAATAAACACACATCTACCCAGCAGTATCATATCATTCTTGCAACGCGACTCCCGCCCCATAATGGTAATCTTTGCCCGATTGTTATTATCATTATTATTATTATTATTATTATTATTATTATTATTATTATCGTCGTTCTACATAGCTTACCCGCTACCTTACTTATACGTGGCCATCGCGCGGAATCTATACAGCAATTACAACACAATTAAGCACTCGCGCGGCAATTAACATCTGATTACTGACTGCTAATTAATCGATGGCCGGCACACGGCTACACTATCATCACACGGCAATACATGCATTAATTAATTACTTTTCACACGAATCGATGTTTAATACACTTATTATGATCACTCCCTGGCATATTTAATCACAGAATCAATTTAAACCTATCACTCCTTATCTAAGTATTTCAAAGGGTGGAAATTTTGAGGTTGTCACGTTGGCCGCTGGGTCTCGTAGTGACGTGCCTTTGCATACCGCAGTACTTACCGTTTTATATACCATGCACTTATCAAATTAATGAATGCTCTAATAACTACTCTCATTGCACTCCCATAAACTAATTATTACTGGTCTTCTGACGCAAATAAACAACAGAATCTCCCAAGAAAGAAAATAATTGAATGAATCACTATCCTAAGCAAAGCTAAAGTATTATATTCCCTTAATTATTTACACTCGATTACTCAGACCTGTAGTCGGTTTCCTAAGCTAAGAATTAATTACTACGCGCCCATTCCGGCGCTCTATTTCCACAGGACTACATCTTTAAATCCCTTATAGCGTCAGTTTACAATAAATATTCCCATCCCTTCTATGCATGCCAGATATTAGAACTTTGTACTCATCTCTATCACATGGTGGTGATGCCTTTGTCAACTCGGGAAGTCCATCCTGAGTTTACTCCTCCTCCATGGGCACCACGGTGATGATTTCCATTAATATTCCATCTTGAAGTTGCTGAGCCATTGTTTGATGATGTTGGAGCCGCTAACACTTAATCCTGCACAGACACAACGACACTGTTTAAATCACACTCCGGTTAACAGCGTTCAATGTGAACGTCCGGTCACGATCTCCTATGCGACTATGTAAGATTCTTATATTATAGTAATCATAATAAGATGATTTTCCACGTCACGGTTTTCCAAAAAGTTAACACTGGCGTCACTGAGATCAAACTAAACACTGTTTATGCAAATTGGATTATTTCACCTTAAATAGGAATTAATTTCTATTGAACAAAGACCTAACGAGGGCTTAAAAGAGCGTAGCTGCGCCGTCAATGAACCGCAAACCCGGACTGACGCTTGTCCCGTTCTGCAGTAGTTTTTACTAGGGAGCGGTACCCCTTCCCCTAATTTGCGTAGCGCCTATTCCCGGCGTACTCGAGGTAAAATAGTGCGGGCGACCGGTGGCCAATATCTAGTTGGTGCGATTTAGACATAACCACTCAATTATCCTTCGGTGAATCTCTTTAAATTAATTAAAATCTGTTCTGCTTCCCCCGCCACACGGGGTGAAGTCCCGATCTCGAGGAGCTGTCGTGAGACTAAACAGATGGCCCCAGTACTTTTCCACGCAGAAACAACACAGTATTCTTTCCTCGGCTGAAAGTTATCACGGAAGAGGACATTAAACACTCTAAATAAATGTCCCAATGACATTTATCCCTTTTAAATCGGGAGATGAGCCCCTAATTAGAGTTTTATTAATTTTCTATCTCGTAGGTAATTAAGTTGGCCAGTCCGATTCCAAGATGGCTCCTATATTCCGTTTCGAAAAAGTTAGTTTCCCCTCATTCTGTGAGTCTTGAGGAGGGATGTCTTCTCTCGAGTGATGTCACAGGGAATCCCCATTCATAACCCCTCCCGGGTCTAAGTTGGCTTGGCTTCATCTACGGGGCCCCCGCTACACAAAGGATAATACTGCGCAATAAGTCGCAGACAAAGAAATCTCGTAGAATAATTTTAAAATACACAATTTATCTATCTCAATGGTATGAATATTAATTAGTTTCGGTATGACCTCTATTAATGATATGTATATTAATCATTTTCAGCGTTCTTTCATTTTAATAGCATTGCGTGCGTAATTATGGAGATCGATATCAACCAAAGGTCCTTGGATCATGCCCCTATCGGGTTCAATATCATGCTGAAAGAAGAGTTACTTCTACACAGAATGCGTTACACTTGTGGCCAGGAAAAAATACTGTATATACGCCCGCAAAAGTCTACTGAAAACCTTTCAGACAGATTTAAATGAATAAAAATAGTTTATTTTCAAATGTTGAATTGTATTTTACAGTTAATTTAGTTGTAAACTATAACAATAATAAGATATCGCTAAGAACTCGCGACATTCTTTTACTTTAACCGACATCCCTACAAATTCAAAGTCCCGCCGGCCCGTTTAGGTCGAATAACCGGGATTCTATGGTACTGTACTTCGTAGAAAACTCTTAATAAGAAGCGATCTACCTGCCTTGCAACAAAATTACGTTATTTGATTAACTTCCCTAAGTTCCCGCAAATACCTGGCTGAATGGTCTTCGATTTTGAAGGCCCCGGTTTCTAATCCTGGCTGGGTTGAGGATTTGAGTAGCGACTTCATTTCTCCGTCTCAAGAACTGAGGGTTTCTGTTAATCTTAATACACGCCTCTCTATTCACACAACACACTAAACTGCTATTAATCACAGAAGCACACATAGGATTCTAATCAGGAACAGTTTCTGGTAGTTAAATTGGACCAGTGTGTGTGTGTGTCATACTGTAACCGTTCCTCACTATGCCATAGGCATGTTAGGAGGCTTAGTCAATTATATAAGCCGTTTTCCGCAACATTCTGCGACACATAATGCCGTAATTAGCAGTCTACGTGCCAAACCGGGATGCGAGTTGCGATACGCAGGCCCGAAGGAAGCAGTTTTCTGCGCTGTATCGAGAAAAGGATGGCGTATTACCGCGGAACCTTGAGATCGCCCTCTCACTTCGTGCGAGAGAGGAGGAGAGATGACGCTACGCGTGGAAATGTAGGTTGTCGGAGAGTGGGCTGAATTAAGGTGTGTTAACCCCCAATAAATAAAAATCCTTGCTGATTCAACACCGCACTCATTGGTGCCAATTCACCATAATTAACTAAAAAGAAGAAGAAAAAGGACACCTTTGTCTGAGATAAGCTATGAAAATGTATAATTCAGGTCTCATTCGAACCAACGTATTTAATGATAATTATTGATGCATATAAACGCAATACTTTAATAGTGGATCGGTAATGACGCATGTCATATAGTGGTACGCGGACTAAAGATGACTGTCATGATCTGGCCACGTGAGAAAAAAGTGGGAGGTCTTGCGAGATGAACCGTAACGCGTGAATTTCTAAAAGGACGCTTTTGAGATTGTGAAAGACCCGCTGATCGTATTGATTTAAAATTAGATCAGTATAAAACGGGGGTCACGATCTGTAATTTGATTGCTTTCACCTTGCTGAAATATTCCGTTTACCGGAGCTCAATCTCGATCAGGGGCGTGGTCTACCACCTCCCTAACCACTCAGCCCAGATGCTGTAAATAAAACCCGGACCTAGATTCAATATCCCATTGTAATTTTTGCAGCCGCAGTACTTACGTGTCAGTAATGAACTATGGATATCAGTGTAAGTGCTGTGTCGAGGAAAAATATATCAGTGCGGTGTAAATATCGCGAAATAAGCCATGTTGTACGAGATTAACTGCAGTGGTGATGAATAGCTCATTTTAACATTTAATCCTTTAAATATAGACGACAGTCAGTGTCGACATATGATGCAATCATCAAAGAAAGGGCAAACGCATCAGGTTGTTTAGAAGTAGTGAGACAGCCGATTATATTCAGTAATTAATAGTGGCTGTTTTAAAAGCATTTAAACAGTGAGTAACATTCAGTAAAATTAAAGGTGTTCATGATAGGAATAACGTTTGCATACTCCAGGGACACTCATGGTAACAATTAGTCAGATTGTGTGATTAATGGGGAAATGAATAGTGACTTATACAAACTTACCACTATTTTGGGTTAGTCCATTTGATTTATAAGTGAATTTAATCACCATTAGATTTTTGAAAGCACATAAACAGTGTTTATTAACTAAATTTCCCACTTTTTTCCTATATGTCGTGAGTGATCATCGAACCCAAGAATTGGAATCAACGAGAATCGCACCTGAGTGCCTGCATTCATCTCTTCAGGGAACGTCTAGAAATTCCAACAACGGAAGACCACAATTCGGGACATGGATGTTGTGAGGAGGAAAAAGAACCAAGAACTATTTAAGAGTGTAGCTGTCGTCATGAGGGTCTAAAATTCCAGGAGTATCCTCGAGATGGCAGCGAACCACAGGCATTATCTGATAAGTACATTCCTTGAATATATTAAACCACGAGATTTGAATGCTAGTATTAACTTTTATTTATAAATTTAAAAAATTTCCTAATATTACTAAATGTAGAGAACACTATACGCGTGTGACTGGGAAAGATTATTTTATTAATTTAAATAGGATTTCTTCTCTGATTTAAGGATAATCACTAATATTCCAGTGGGCTTATTTGCATGAATTAGTACATAGATGCCATAAATTCTTATTGCGTGTTAAGCACATATTTGAGGAGAATGGCACTTCAGTTAAATTTATAATTCTTCTTAATGTTACTAACTGGTAAGGATCTTCATAGTAATTTGAATACAGACTATGTGTTCGCTTCACAGAGTGATTCAAGTATTTTATAAATCCCATATAATAAATATATGATAATTGAAGATGTTCAAACCGAGGTGTAATTTGAATTATATAGATACGCGAGTGAAATTGAATCGATTAAATAACCTATAAGAATAGAGTCTTCTCTATAAATGAACAAAATGGATTTGAGATGCAGTGGTGTGATGCGGGAAGGATGAGGCTTGTGAAGTGTTTGAGATACTGGAATGAAAAATAATTATAATAATAACGGCTATCGTGATGTATTGAATTAGGCTGTATATGTAGCCGACATAATAGGTAATAAGAATTCATGGCCTTTAAATAAACGTGTACTTGGAAACGAGCCAAGATGAAAAGAATGAAAAATAAATAAATAAATAAACAAAGAAAGAAAGAAAGAAAGATAGAAAGAAAGAAAGAAAGAAAGAAAGAAAGAAAGAAAGAAAGAAAGAAAGAAAGAATAGAAAATGTCTTCGCTGCCGCAGGGCAGGACACTGGCCATTCTTGGAGAAAGACAGATTTACGATGTAAGGATTTGCACGGTCCGAGGGGGACTGTGTTGTGTCCAAGAGTCTTAAACATTTGCCTGTAAGCTTTCTTTTATTCACCAATGCAATATCAGTCCCATGCTAATGATACATTATGAGTAAAAGTAAGGGTTATTCTGCCCGAAGGCAGGTCCGAACCTCCGCAGAGGTGTTCCTCAGCCGGAGTTTACGTGCGGTAGGGTGGCCAGTTCCTTTCCGCTCCTCCATTCCCTTACCCCCACCAACAGCGCGTGGCAACCCATCCAACTCCTGACCACGCCCAATGTTGCTTATCTTCGTAGATCTCACGGGATCCGGTGTTTCAACACGGCTACGGCCGTTGGCTTACATTATGAGTAGCATTGATAATTTTACGTTTCTGCGAAGGACGTATTCCTCCCCATTTTTATGTATCAAATTAGCTCGTGATAGGAGTTTCAGATTTTTACCTCGGACGCTGAAGAACGTGGTTTCGACCCGCGTTGGAACTATGGATTTAGCCTGAAACTTTATGGCTTGACTAGGCGATATTTTCAAGATGTATTGTTTGCTATATGTTTGATATTTTACTATGTAATGTATTTATGTATTTCATTATTCCCAAGTGTTTATGGTGATGGGTTAGATACCAGCGTTGGTTGATTTACTTTGAATATAACAGGATTAGGTAAGCCCAGGATAAGCGTATGTGTTCAGTATAATATGCAATTGATGTGGTCAAATAGACCATGTGTTTGATATAAGGCGATGCAATCTCGCGCGTGGAAAAAATGTATAAATCAATACGCATAGATTCCATAACCATGACAGTTAATTTATAATTCTTCTTAATGTTACTAACTGGTAAGAATCTTCATAGTAATTTGAATATAGACTATGTGTTCGCTTTACAGAGTGATTCAAGTATTTTATAAATCCCATATAATAAATATATAATCATTGAAGATGTTCAAACCGAGGTGTAATTTGAATTATATATATACGCGAGTGAAACTGAATCAATTAAATAACCTATAAGAATAGAGATATGTTTTAATGAGAGAATGCCATCCTGACTTTTGGTCAGTCCATTCAGATAATAGATACCATCGAGTATCATTGCTTAGAAATAAATAAAATAAGTGCATGAAATGCGTACAAAGTATCAGTGCGCGTTAACAAAGTGATTTAGAGTATGCCAGGCGACAACCACAACTGTGATTAAACTGAAAGGACGTTAAGGCATACTGTATACAAATGATTGCTTTTGAGTTGATTATTTATTTGTTTATGTGTAATAATGTGGCATTATCTCATGTACTTATCGTGTAGTTCTATCAGTTTAATAAAATGTTTAGTAAATATTCTTAACAAAGATTCTTCTCATTTAATAATATTGATGATTGATGTATTCCTCTTACATTATAGAGAACCCCACTTTCGATATATTTTATGTAGTGCCTATTTTTCTTTTACGAACATTCCATTACGCGTATGCTTCTGAGCTTTAGCCGTTGACGCAATGAAAGTAGGGAGGATGAGACTTCGAGCCCCGCGAAGTGATTTCCGAAGGTTCTCAGCAGGAATTCCATTTATGTATTTGTTTGTGAAGCCGTATTATGTAATTATTGCCCTGATATGCCCGCGATGGGTACACTAAATAGCACACGCGATCTCACAATGGCATGGTAAAAGCGGCTGGAAAGGAAAGGCTGTATTTTTTAAGAGATCATGTTGTCAAAATACAGTCTAGCAGTAATGTTGTGCCGGAAGTCAACAAGATGAAGTTAACATACTACCTACTTAAACCAGAATAGAACCCGCTTTTCTTAGAGCAGAAGAAGAAGAACGATAGCTGATCACCTTTCGAAAACATGCTTTAGAGTTGTGAAATCGACACTCTTCACTTCAACGCCACACAGCGACAACACACCCAAATTGATGCCCGTCGAAAACAGCGCCACCTGATCGCTCGCATATCCTATTTGCGCTTGTCCGATCTCCTGCGAGTATCTGGACTGTGTTGCCACTACTTTATTTACGCGGCTGTGAGCTTGCATCCGGGAGGTAGTGGGTTCGAATCCCAGTGTTGGCAGCCCTGAAGATGGTTTTTCGTGGTTTCCCATTTTCACACCAGGCAAATGCTGGGGCTGTACCTTAATTAAGGCCACGTCCTCTTCCTTCCAACTCCTAGGCCTTTTCCATCCCATCGTCGCCATAAGACCTATCTGTGTCGGTGCGACGTAAAACACTAGCAAAAACTTTATTTATATCTCTCGTAAAAACTGAAAATTAAGAACATATATATCTTATAAATAAAATATTTTTGCAAATTTGATGAATTCGAGAGCCCACGCTCGAATGAAGAAGGCTACTAAAATAGCAAGTTTGAGCTAGAATACCATCCAGTTGGAAGAAGACGTTGATTGCCCCTCTGAAAGACGATTTGAGGTATGAGGTCGGAATGGACTGAATAGATCATAATGAAGAGTAAGTAAGTTAGTGAGTAAATAAAATAGAGTTCTCCTATTGCTCCACACTGCTATCCCGAGAATTATTTTCCACTCGTTAAGGTCAAAATCTGTTGTTACGGCACTCGGATTGCTCCTGGTGTTAATCTGTCCAGCCATCGTTCACCACACATACAGATGAACCTGGTCTCCTTTTCATATTATCGCCGAATACGGCGGTCCTCTCTCTCGGTGGTGCCACGGCGACGTCCAGAGCCCGGTCTTCTTGGGAGCGTACCTTCTCGTGGCCACTGCTGCCAGCACTCATGCATAGCGGAGACATTCCTGCCAAGTCGTTCCGCAATAGTGCGGAAGAAAAATATACCTCCACGTAGCCTTATTGTACGGCCTCGTTCAACCGCAGTGATTACTTGATGCTGATCTCTCCGTCGTCATCAAGGCATTCCTGACCCACTCACAGTCACTCCATCCAATCTCACAAATAACTAACGCTCTCGCACAGTACAGCCCGATTTAAAGCAAACCTGATGTGTAACGTCAGGGGGCCTCTACAAGCGCCACCCTAATGCGAGTTGCGGGAAATTTGTATCAATGTCAGCTTTCAGATGTATAAACACGCCTACCAACATTCGTTAATCTAGCATAACCCATTCTTGGTGTTTGGATATTTTCTTCCGCCAGTGTAGGTATAGACCTATATCATTTCACAAACAAATGTTGAAAATGTATTCCACGCTATTAAAAATCAAATGAATGGTTAAACAACAATTTAAGAGTATTATAAATTTGTTAAAAATACAACCATTCATACTCTGTCGGGATTGAGCATACTTCTTTTCCTGTCAAATATGAGTCCTGCTGTGCCAAACAGTCTCTCAGAAAATACTGTTGCTGGTTTTTCCAGATTCGGAAGCTTTGTTTCGTAATAATCGTAAACACTTGAAAGGGGGAATAACAGATCGTCTTTCAGGTATGTGGTAATTTCGCCTTCAGAAGTGTTAACTGACAATTAATTTGTTATTTTCTTACTTAATACTGCCGTACAAGCACCACATAACAACAATTTTTCTGGCTCCAAAAACGGGTCATATAAAATATATATACTTATATTTTAAATCTTTACTATACTAATTTTAGCAAATATTTAAAGGTTTCCTATAATTTCGCCAAAGATTTGAATACACAACACGTTAAAACTTGCTTACAAGCTCACCTCTTCAGTTGTAGATTCAGGACCCTCCTGTTGATTAGTAAGTTGCAGCAGTAGCAATGACCGGCAAACTACGAACAACTCGCCCTTTTGAGCAGCGGTCCTACAGTGTAGCGATGGAACATAATTCGTTCTCTTCAAGATTTCTGGACCGCATATTTATTGCGTCCAGCATTGCCTGTCTTACTGACACAAATACACTGTGTGATGGCTTCTAAAGATGATATATGACACTGTTCATAACGGGGGTTGCCTCGGTCTCTCTCATTGTAGAAGAAATTAAGGCTAGTGTTGCTTGATAAAAAACGCTTCTTTTATTCATCAACAAATAAATATGTTCACATTGTGATACTTTAAGATTAACTGGAAAGGTTAGATCGTCAGATGTGAACACAATGGCTCTCTTCCGTTCTTGAAGAGTTGAAATCCAGCCTGTAATTTCATCTTGAATCAGGAGGTGTTATGAAACAGAAAGTTTTTCTGTGCAGTTTTGAGAATCGTTGTGAATTTTTGAGGAATGTTTGAAATTTCCTACACAATGCAACGAGATTCTTAATATTCTTTGAACTGAAAATTCCCTCTTTATGAATAAGTTGTAATGTATGAGATACACACGGAAACTGCGGAAATTTTTCCAGTTTACCATTTGTCATGATTCACAGCCACTGTTGTATCAGTTAATCCCCAAGTCTCCAATGTCTTATACAAGAAATTTACAATATTTTCACCTGCGTGTCTCACTTCCTCAAATGGTATCACTTCAATGTATATATGCTGAAGTTTGTGGTCTTGGTCTACAACGTTAATTGTGATACTCAGATAGTTGTCTGTTCTTGCCGATGTCCACAAATCTATCTTAACAGTCATGCTATCTGCATTTCGGAACTCATCGTTTAATCTTTCTACTTCAAGATGCAGCTCTTGGAGGATGTCATTTGATATGTGCTTACGAGCAAGCCGAATCAACTGCTTAAATCCTTTGTCTTTTAAGATGTGAGGGTAGGCTGGCTAATATTAGAGTATTGTGATGATGTTGATTATGAAAATTACAAGGACACTTACTTCGAAATGGAATGAACAGGTACAGGAACATCCAATGCCATTTTTTCGCATGTGACACTTTCACTGTTTTGAATTTCTTTTATTGGGATGTTCAGCAAAAGCAATTTTATGAAGTGAAGTGACATGCTTTTTCAGGTTACTAGTGTTGTGAGTTTTCCTTCTCGCTTTAAACTACTTTCTTGAAATGCAGCAAATTGCACGGTTAAGACAAAGAGACCTGAAATGGAAATAGTTCCACACTTTACTCATATTACCCAAAAGCGGTAGATTACGAAACACAGCGGCTTCTCTCACTTCAAAATAACAGCTGACTTCAAATCTAAAAAAATAATCTAAAATCAACATCAGGGTTTATGATACAAGTGCTGGAGTTTTTGCGGTAAATAGTTTCCTTATTTGTGACTTGATATTTTAAATAGACCACGGTAATTGTTTACTGGAAGTCTCTATTATTGGTTATACTCATATTTATGGTATTTTGTAGGTGGAACGTGGTTTTGGCATAGCTGTCCAAACTGACAATAAATTAAGCTACAAAGAAACGTATTAGAAATCATCTTCCTCAAGCTGCAATTCAGCACGTTTTATTGTCCTGTCACATGACTTTCAAAGAAATTTGTACTTCGGACATGCTGGCACCAGAACATCTACTGAAATTGAGAAATCCCTATTGTAATGGGATTAGTAGAGCTATCAACGAGCCCAAATTTTTGCTATATCTGATACTGCTATTTTATATAAACTTTGTTGCGCACGAGTTGTGCGGTATTAGGATACATTAATCAATACAGAGGTCTATGATTGATTTCACACGATTTTTACACGACAGTACGTGATATCGGTCACAATGTTTACCACAGAGTTCACATATGCACATCGAGTCCGGGTCGTCGTATGTCTTCGACCTACAGATTTTGTGATGGTAGCCATGGACTGCCATGGAATTTACAAAATGTCTCAGCTCCTGGTTTGTGCCGGTCCATGCTCTGTTCATCATGGCCTCTGAAGAGTAGAACTCTGGCCATATTTACTTCTTTTTCTTCTCCCTCTCTAACCGCAGTTTCTTCCAGTTGTCTGTACAGGGCAGATTGAATTTCCATCTCAGGTCCTCTATTAGAAATGTTTCTCTCGCGAGTTCGTACGCTAGTCTTGACTTGGTGTACTTTGAAATACCGAGGGCTGCTTTCAAGAATCTGGCTTTCACTTTTTCCATTCGTATTAGGTCTTTATGGCTTATCTTTTCCCATTTTATCTCTTTTCCGTATGTTAGAATAGGAACGATTTTGGCTTCAAAAAGGGCTATAGTTACTGCTATTTTGAAACTTATAAGTTATGTGCTCCTTTCCACCACTTTAAGAATTGCTATTTTTTTTCTATTTGCTTTACGTCGCACCGACACAGATAGGACTTACGGCGACGATGGAATAGGAAAGGCCTAGGAATGGGAACGAAGCAGCCGTGGCCTCAATTAAGGTACAGCCCCAGCATTTGCCTGGTGTGAAAATGGGAAACCATAGAAGACCATTTTCAGGGCTGCCGACAATGGGTTTCGAACCCACTATCTCCCGGATGCAAGCTCACAGCTGCGTGCTCCTCACCGCACGACCTACTCGCCTGGAAACTCCTATTCTAGCAAGCTCATAATATTAATTAAATACTTTAATATTCTATTAACTGGTATCGGAACAGTAACGAACTCATCTGTAGCAGTACCGTTCGATGAGTATCGAGGGTACCGAGGTGTCCAAAGTGTCAAGAAACTATAAGCAAAGCAAGATCACCTCCGTATAGGCCATGAAGGCCCTTGGAAGAGTGGAAGGTAAAGGCTTCCACCATTGTTAACCTCGGCACGGGATGGGGTAGAGTGGGTAGCTTTACGCCCGACCGCCTTTCCCCCAAGGAATTAACCTGGTACTCATTTTTTGGTGTACGCTGAGTGAACCTCAGGGCCATATGCACCTCCAGAAGGGGAAATCAAGAAAATATGTCCATTATTATTATTATTATTATTATTATTATTATTATTATTATTATTATTATTATTATTATTATTATTATTATTATTATTATTATTATTATTATTATTATTATTATTATTATTATGACAGTATGCATCAAAACAAACAGTACTGAAATTACCTTCTTACCTTCTACAGGACAGTTACGAACAGTGCATGAGACGTGACTGTTCCTATTTAGAACACGTGCTATACCGTCGCTGTTGGATAAGTGTTACCATTGTCACTTTACATGCTATAATGACGAATCTGGACGTTCAGAACATGTTTGCAATTTCAGCACTGTTTGTTTATTCGCACGCTGTATTACTATCATACAAATGTAAAATAAGGCAAATATAAACTCACCTGACTCTTCATTGGATCCGTGTTCACCTGGCACATGTATTGTCCTCTGTCTTCCCTTTTCACATCCCGGAGGTTCAGCGTCCACGTGTTAAAGTCATTATGTGTTACGGACAGGCGAGCGTTGTTGGTGATCACGTGTTCGTGGATGGCCAAGATGGCTTTCGTGTCAGCCTTGATCCACGCCACCTGCGACCATAAGTGCAACTTGCAGGAGACAAATGAAATAAACTTAGCATATACATATTTATTTACTCTTAGTTTCAAGCTCAAGAAACACCAACAATTTATGCCAAAAAATGTTAAAAGGCTGCGTTGAAATTTTTTTAAACTGACATCACCGGACCTTGGTATACATTGAAGTTTCTTGAACTATCTGTAATTACATGCTCATTATTTTAATGAATATGTAAATCTACATAAGACTTCACATCAATATATCATCAAACCTCAATTGAACTCTGATAAACAAAAGTAATTAAAGAATTAATTACAATGATCAGAGGTATTTTAAAGTCAAGTTTACATCTTGATTTCCTGTTGAATACACCTACATCATTAATGAAAGTAGGTAATGTTTTAAAATCTGTCTTGACACTCACGTTAATTAAGATAATAAATCAAACTCCATGGCACAACAGCCCCGAAGAGCCTAATAAGCGACCGCTGCTCAGCCCGAAGGCCCGCAAATTATGAGGTGCCCTGTGGTTAACATTACGAATCCTCTCGGCCGTTAGCCTTTGCTTCCTAAACAGGCAATAAGATAATGCAGAAGTTTAAAAAAAGTTTAAAATACACTTATATCGAAATCTACTTTTGAAATATCTCCAAGAGAATGGATGTCTTCTGGGAAAGGCTATTTGCTAAAAGCCAGCTGAGACTTTTAAGGTAGAACAGTAAATATATACTAGCTTCAAAAAGTTTCCAGAATTTGTTATTATCACTAAGATAAACCTTTCTACGTTCCTTCAGATAATATTTCCTTCACAATAGTTCTCTTTTGCAGTGACATCCTTCTCCAACGCTTGTAAAGCATTGCTGGAAACCATTTCGCGAAACCACTCTCAGTGCTCTCGTCACGTTTCAAGAGACTTTTCCAGCGCTCGAGAATAGTCACCCATTCAGATGATTTTCAGTTGTGAAAATGGGAGGAATTCACTTGGTGACAGATCTAGAGAGTATGTAGCATGCTCCAAAGCCGTCACGTTGTGTCTGGCAGGGTAATGTATTATCCAGACTAACCAATGTGCAAGTAAAGTATCGTCCAAAGGAAATCAACTCTTTTTTTTATTTTATTGATCGTTTCCGTTTCACTATTTCCCTCAGACTTCTTTCGTTATGCTTCACGTTAGTTTCCTTTAGTATTCTTAATGCGTTTGAGGGTAATTTGTGTAAAAAGTACAAAATTTGATATTTTGCACGTTTCTCTGTAGCCGACATCAAATCAAAAGAACAAAATACACAGTTCAAAAAAAATTAGGGGAACATGTTTTGTAACGTCTGATATGTGAATGTCAATTTGGTAGATGGGGTTCTAATGGTTGTACAGCATACCTTGAAACCTTAGCTACTCAGGGTATGTCAAACAGAAGTTATAGATGGGGTTCTAATGGTTGCACAGCATACCTTGCGACCGTAGCTACTCAGGGTATGTCAAATCGAAGTTATACTTCGTCTGTAGTCGTAGCCATTCATTAAACTGCCAGGTGACCCCTCAAACAAAGTGAATAGCGGTGCATCCGTGTATCGTTGTGGTACTACTGTGGTCATTTGAGCACGTTGTACGTAAACCAGCACATCCCATGAGACATCTTAAAGAGGTTCAAGTCGAAAGGACCGTCACTTTGATCCAGGAAGGATGGACTTTTCGTTGTGTTGCTGTGGATCTCAATGTCTCTCCGTCAGTTATTCAACGCGTGTGGAATTGCTACAGTGAGACAGGCAACTTCACAAGGAGAGTTGGACAAGGTCGTGGACGCATGACAATCCTACAGGATGACCGATATCTGACCATCTGTGCGTTGCAGCGTCATTTAGCAACTGCCAGAGAACTGCAAAAAGATTTCAGGAGGGTCACTAGAGGCACGCTGTCTGACCAGACAGTAAGGAACAGGTTAAGAGAGGTGTCCTTACGACCCAGACGTCCTGTTCGAGTGCCCCGTTTAACGCAGCAACATCGCGCAGCTCGCCTTCTGTTTGCCCGTACCCACGTCAACTGCCAACGCAAATGGAGACCTGTGTTGTTCACAGACGAATCTAGATTTCCCCTGACACGGCGTGATGGAGATCAAAATGTATGGAAACGCCGTGGTGAGCAGTACATGCCAAATGATATCCAGGAAGGCGACGGATAATGGCCGTCTTGCGAGAACTGGACATTCAAGAGAAGGAATGGCCAGCATTGAGTCCCGACCTTAATCCCATTGAGCATGTGTGGGATAGGCTTGACAGGAGTGTTCGTGGGCGTCCTGTTCCACCACAGACTCTCCAAGACCTCGAACAGGCTCTCATTGAAGAATGGGGCCTGATACCGCAATGTGACCCCCGTTAACTTATACAGAGAATGCCACGTATGTGCCAAGATGTGATAAATGCTCATAGAGGTCCTACATCATACTGAAGCTCTCCAACTGTGATAAAAATCCACCCTGGAGGACTGTTATCACTTTGTTTTCGCCCCTATTTGGACATTTCCGTTTGTGTCCTGAAAATGAACGCGAATCCATCGATGTTTCTTGTATACTTCAACGATAAAGAATAAAGGTTTAGTTGGTAATATACCTGGGTGTGAGGTATTGTTTTGTGGAGCATGACATACGTTCAAAAACATGTTTCCATAATTTTTTGAACTCTGTATAAACATACAACAAGAGATTTTTACCATGCAAAGACAACATTTTGATGAAAATGAAATTTGTATGGATGTGACGTCATGAGTGCTGTCAACGGCTAATGCAAAAATATCCCACATGGCATTCTTCATTTCGGAAAAACAAAATAATTTCGAGAACGTTTTGAGCTTAGTAGTGTACCAAAACAATGGGAAGGAAAAAACAGCCAGAAGGAGGAATCCGACACTCTTGGGTGAGGCCCGGTGCAGTGAATCGATCTTACCACAGCGTAGAAATGGCGTGTGCGATGTAATATGCATAGTGACAACAGATTTGGCCAGATAGAGACCAGAGCTTCCCACAAGTCACCCGTTACTCTCCCAGTTGGCATTTCAGTATCTCTACCAAGTCTCCACTATTGAAAATCGCAATTGGTTGTTTGAGTACGGCCTTTGTACAATATATGCATTCTCGGAGAGTTCAATTCGAGATGAGTTCATTGAAAGTTCCCTAGTTCGCATTACTTATTCTTAAAAGAATACAAAGTCTCGTGTATTATATACAGTACCTTCTTAGCGTTTATGGAATCAGCTTCGTAAATCAAACTTTACTTTAGTGAAACCCCGATAATACGCACCCGCTTTTTCAAAGCCTTTAGAAAGTATCTGCATATTGCACTCGGATCCAGCCAATAACGCTTCCTTTGTTGAATATTTTCAACTAATTTCATCAATGCTGGGAGGAAATGTTTAATTTCCGTTACTTGTTCTCGTTACGGTCACTAATATCTAAAGTCCTCCAACCTTTACTTTCTGGCTTTGCTATGTAATGGTCCTTGCGCTCTTTAAGTCTATACATTTGTACAGAACAGTATCGTATCGTGATCGCTGTTTTGTTACCTCCTTCTCGCTCACACTCGCATTCCTTAGTTCTGGAAATAATTGCTTATAACTTTCATGTTCTCATTGATGTATTGAAGTGTCTGCATGATTAAAATGAGTGTTAAACTCACTTCAAAAATTCTGAAATTAGATGAAATCAGAGAAAGTCCTGCCGTTGCCACAGCTGACAGCAAAGGTGATGAAGAATTCGAATCAGATTAACTGGTTCCCAAGCGGTAAGATGTCCTTGCAGGAATGCGAGTGGTATGCCAGTTTATTAGTCCTTCTGATGACATGTCAATGAGTGTAATTTCACAGTAAAATTTTATATAATATGTTGTTATTCACAGTTCTTGTTCGCGTTCGAGACAGGCTACCATAAACGAATTTTTCCCCTTAAGAATTATTATGTAGTAGGACTACGTTTTGATAGTTTAGATATCAGCCTTCCCAATACACTTAGAACGCGTTATACTTCTTCTTCTTATTATTATTATTACTAATATGGATATTTGTGCATTTAGTTATCTGGTACAGTGCGGAAGCTGGAAGTTCTGCGTATTGGATCCAGTACGTAATTTATTTTGAGCACTATTGGGAAACCCAGAACATTTACGGAGCCGATGATAACATTGGAAACTTAATGAGTCACGTCTGTGTCAACAACTCAGTCGGAAGGATGCCGTCAGTATGGTAGCTACGGACCCAAAAGTTTGATTTCAAAATGTGGCTTCGAGGGACGACTAGGTTGGAGATAAAGCGGGGCAAATTTATCTCTCATGATTGGACAGCCGCAGCCCAAGCGAGGTACGTCATGAAGAGTTGAAGAAAGAAGGTGAAAGCATTGGAGGCGATCCAAGCGCTGTAAATTTCTGTCTCCTGTTTGGACAGCTGCAGCCCAAGCGCGGTACGTCGTGAGGAGTTGAAAGAAGAAGGTGAAAGCATTGGAAGTTTTCCAAGCGCGGTAAATTCCTCTCTCCTGATTAGATAGCTGCAGCCCAAGCGCGGTACGTCGTGAAGAGTTGAAGGAAGAAGGTGTAAGCATTGGACGTGGTTCGGTGTTGCATTTCCGGTACTGATTAACAGTCAATAGTTAGTTATCGTCATTGTTCTATCGTTGATACATGATAGCCTAGTGCTATCTGTGTTTTGTGCATATCTTGTTGTAGGATTTTTTGTTTTTTGTTTTGTAGGATATCAACGACACACCAGTTCTTTTGTATCAGACTGCATTGGTTTGACCCTTTCTCGAAATAAACTCACAGCAGCAATTAAATGGAGAAAAAAATCATCGAAGTTAGCACATCAATTGTTTTCTTAAAATACATCACTATAATCTTATATTTAACGGAAATTGTCTAAGATACACAAACAGTACATGTTAACACTATGCGCTGCACTGTTTAATACAGAACGAAGAACACTCGACAAGTTTTTTAAATTTTACTTCTCAGATTGGGGGCACCCAAAGTCCGCTCTGCACCCTCCGCCCGCGTGACGAACAACACAAGCTACATCGCCACCGGACGAGAAACGGGACGGAAGGAATGGTTGGAAGTATTGGTACTGAAGGAAGTATCGTGCCTATTCCAGTGCCAGGCATGCTGCGAGGCAATGTAGTACAGTACTAAGGTGTGCTATACTATTATCTCTCCTGATAGGGACAGCCGCAGCCAAAGCCCGGTAGGTCATAGAGAGTTGAAGAAAGAATATGAAAGGATTGAACGTGGTCCAGGCGCGCACTGTTGTGCGTTTCATAAAAATGAAAAAATAAAGAACATTATTTGCATCGCTTTTATTGTACGAATTTTTTTTGTCTTCCGCTTATAGACTGTCGAGTCGATGCATTCTTCCCGCCTAACATATGGGACAGGCAAGAGAGAGCGGGTAATTCCTACCACCCCAAGCAGACAGCTACATGAAGGACGAAAAATAAACAGCTTTTGGAGCTATACTTTCACTTAAAGGGCGCCGGTTTTACCGTCAGGCATCTTTCTAGTTCTATCTATGGAGGGGGTCCTTGGCCCTTATCATCGACTTCCAGTACAACTTTGCATCGTAGCATGCCTAGCATTCGGAGAGCCACGATACTTCCTCAGTACCACTACCTCACAGCACGTCGATAAGGATGCAGCTAGTGTTGACTGTCACACAGGAGGGGGGGAGGGGGTGGAGAGTGGACTTCGGATGACCCCCACCACGAAGTTAAAAAAAAATGCCGAGTATTCTTCGTTCTGTATTAAACAGTGCAGTGCACAGTGTTAACATGCATTATTTTTTGTGTATCTTAGGCAATTTCCGCAAAATATAAGATTATAATGGTATATTTTAAGAAAACAGTGGGTCTGCTAATTTCGATGCTATTTTTGCTCCACTTCATTGCCGTTATGTCGTTATTTGGACAAAGGGGCAAACCAATGCATTCTGATACGAAAGAAAGGGCGTGTAGTATTAATGCACATTTCGAAAGTGAATACGAGAATGCAAAATATGCCAGACAAGTAATTTCAGTCAGTAATGTGTGGGAAGTGATGACTGAAGCTACGGGACATTCTACAAGTGTAATAGGAAAATATTTTACATGAAAAAAAACACAAGCGGTTCTGTCCATAGCCCAGTTAAGAAGAGACCTCGCCAAATTAATGAAACTAACATTGATAATTTTGATGGAGACACACATGATGACTCCCAGTTAAAATGACATAATTACGATCAGCTAAGTCTTCAAATTAGTCAGTGGTCACTCCGGAAAATTAGGCGTGACGTTGGGTTCCGTTAGAAAAACGAGCGCTGCCAATAACAATTTAATAATAATAATAATAATAATAATAATAATAATAATAATAATAATACTTGTAGTTCAATAATACCGTTGAGATGAGCAGTTCATGACTGAACGGCCTTCAGCTCTTCATAAATAATACATTTCATTACGTCTAGACTTATACAAGTCTTGAGAATCAGGATATTCCGAGTCTCATTTTTGAAGATGACTTCCTCCTACTCACACTGTCTCCTGCCAGTACGCAGGGTAGTATAAATGAAGTGGTAAATTACTGGAAAGATTGTAATTCAAAAATGAATGAAAACTGGAGGATGGGGGCAGGCAAAATTGAAAGTCGTTAAGTAAAGAGAGTACCTGGGTATGATATTAAATGGAAATGGAAAATGGTCAGTACAAATAAAAAGAGCAAAACTAAAAGGTATGAGTGTATTGTTAGCTATTAACACGTTGGACGAAAAGATGCCAATACAGGGTGTATAAAATGTACTTAATGCATTAATTAAATCTAGGGTATTGTATGGAGCAGAGATATAGGGAGTTGAAGAAAACTTAATACACTTGATATAATCACAAGTAAATTTTCTGAAATAATAATGGGATTATTAATTTGCACAGCTAAAAGTAGAGTATGAATGAAATGCAATCATGTAAGTCTACAGGAAAATACTGTTAAAAACAGCTAACTTTGATTAAGACTAAACTTGGGAAAATGTGGCGATGTGTTAAATATATTCTTCCAACACCAAATACTGTAAAATATCGGAATCAAGGGTACTGGGTTGATGTGGTACGGAACATTCTGGAAACGGTAGGAATGGGATACTACTGAGAAAGGGACTGTGTAGAATACCAAATAATTTATAGACTGGTAGTTTTAAGAGTTATGGATATTGAAAGGCAAGAAACTGCTACAAAGTGGAAGAGGTCACTGGTAGGAATTCGCAATATAAGTGTAAGAATGAGGACTAACGTAGACAATAAAACAAAATTTGAAACGTTTAATGGGGGTAAACAAACATAAAGTATACAGACAGAGTAGGGATGATAATAAATGTTGACTACGTTATAAATAAATGGGATGAGTACATCTTATAAAAGGCAAAGGAAATAAGAGAAGAATGTACGTATGAGTAGGATATGAGGAAAATTGATAACAAAACTCAGTTGTGTACGGTCGTAATGGTATTGACCACAGAGTGGATGCATCCGGGAAGAATTGCAGAATTATTCAACATTATTAAGGGAATGTGCGTAATACATCTTGGGCAATATGACTTTGTTGAAGTCTAGAGCAACTAGGTACGTTGAATATAGTTATAGCATATAACTAATATTGTAAACAAGATGTTTTTACATTAAAATAATAATATTCATTTGATAAGTCGGACACGGAATGGAGGAAATAAGGATGACTACTGTGGTGACCCTTACTTTCGGGGGTTCCGTTTCCGGGGTATCCGATGGATCTCTACAGCATTTCCGAGAAGTTTAATTTCTTTAAGTGCCATTTCTGTTTCTAACACTCATTTCGGCCATTCTTTCTTTTTTCAGTTTCTAAATAACTTACAATTATTATATTTTGGTTAATGGTATTTTCCGGACACGTGTATATTTATGCTTTTACCACATGTTTTCAATTATGCTATAAGATGTAAACTTTTGAAAACTGCATGCATCGAAAATAAGAAAATTACAATAAACAGTACCATTCTTAGAATGGACCCGAAAAGGATAACTAAAAGAATCTTCAACTATTTCCGTAATAAGAAAACCAAGCCAAACTGGTTTAAGGAAACTGATAAGGACCTACCAAAATTCGAAATTACAGAAGAGATGCTTGTAGATGGATTTGCGAAGAAAATAACCAAAGATAAAGAGGTTTCAGGACAGGGTGAAATCCAAACGACTATACAGAATTTCTGAAGAAGAGAGGAAGGCAAGATCTGAAAGGATGAAAAAGTACTTTGAGGACAGGAAAACTCGACTCACTAACCATTGATATATCTATCGTACCCTAAGGAGGGTGAAACGGACAAGAAGAAGAAACAGTACAATATCGTGGATCTGTGGTTTTCGAGATTGTGGGAAACGGATATTATCTTATCATTCCCCAGACAATTTCATATTGGCAAAACGAAGGATGAGACTGGGGCTGGAAAATGAAAGTAACAAAGTGGCTAAAACCCTTATCAGAAAACAGAGTGTAATCTGTACAGCTTAATAAAAGACAACTTGATACACCCGGGACTTAGTAAGTAGGTTTTGGGGGAAGTGTGGGGTGCAACGAAGGTTGGAGGAAGCCAAGAAATGAATACGATACACAAGAGTACGTGGAGGGCACATCTGCTACTTAGACATGAAGATGTTAGCTCACTATAACGTGCATGGAAGGTTGTATTAAACCAGAGTATGGACAGACAACAACAACAAAAACATTTATTGTTTTAAAGAAGTTTATATACCTTAGTACATGTAGCTCGAAACCCAGAGACTGCGAAGCCACAGAAACGTGCTGATACACATATTTCGTGAATGAGAGACGATGTTTTAATTTTAAGCCGTGATTTGCCGACCTTGTTATTAGATCAATAAATTTCGCGATATCGGTATACGCTTGCAAAAAAAAAATATCGGGTAACTCTTCTATTATCGGTGTAGTTCATGTTGTTATTGATAAATTTAATTTATTGTGGAACATCTATCACGAACCATGCGTAACACGGATAATCACATCGTGCGCTGCCTAGCCTCCCACATTCTATGAACCATGTCAACAATCAATTACTCAACTTCACGAGTTTTTATTGCAGTGACAACCTTCAATTCGTGGTGGGTGATATTTAGAGAATTGTCCACAATGGTACGGCAGATAACGCTTAATCTTCTACTGCCCTCAGTGTCAACATGAGTGTGGTCGCATTTTCTACGATTATTTCATAAATCATAGGCTTAATGCTTGTATACATATGCCCGGCTGCTGGTAATGTCGGACTTAGCTCGTCCCTCTCTCTTCTGCCCGGAACAAAACCACTGTGTTCACTAAAATTCTCAGACCACTGCAATTGTGGGCTAATTATCCTCAGAATCATTTTTTGGAGTCTCTTGTTACTTAAATGACACCGTTTTATTAAAGGGAGTTAAAGAGATATAGTAGTATTTTACCCCCTAATACCTCTTCATGAAGGGAAAGATCAAACTGTTTAACCATTGAGCTAGATACCATATATACCATATATTTAATACGTATTCATTTAAATTAAGAATCCACAATTTACCCATGAAAATTTACGTCTTAATCCTAGCTGCCTTGTATTTTCACGATGTGGCTAGAGAAGGAACGATGTTATTATTATTATTATTATTATTATTATTATTATTATTATTATTATTATTATTATTATTATTATTATTATTATTATTTTCTTGTCAAAGCACCTGACGTAAAGTTCATTGTGGTACAGTACTGATAATATTAAATTGGCTACAGAGTATATATGAAATAAATTAATAATAATAATAATGTTATTTGTTTTACGTCCCACTAACTACTTTTGAAGGTCTTCGGAGACGCCGAGGTGCCGGAATTTAGTCCCGCAGGAGTTCTTTTACGTGCCAGTAAATCTACCGACACGGGGCTGTCGTATTTGAGCACCTTCAAATACCACCGGGCTGAGCCAGGATCGAACCTGCCAAGTTGGGGTTAGAAGGCCAGCGCCTTAACCGTCTGAGCCACTCAGCCCGGCATGAAATAAATTAAATCGCATCAGTATCAAAAGTCTGTAGCATCGAAACTGTTGAGCAATAATTTTGGCTACGTGAATTGATCCAAGAAGAACATTTTACACATATGCTAATCATAGAAAATTAGTCAATATAATCATATACACTAGTGTCCAGAAGTTAAGCATAAGTTACGAGTAAGCAGCGCAACAGGAAATAGACCGCAAATCTCACGACATATGCACTTACCAAACTTACGGCTTCGCTCTGTATAGGAAACGAGTGTTCCCTGCTTTGACTAGCGGCGTAACCGTAGCCGTGGTAAACGTGACAACATAATGGCACAACGACGCCATTTGGACCCCGTTTTGCAGGGTAGAATACTCGGCCGCCTGGAAGCAGGCCAAACTCGCCGTATCATTGAATGTGCCACAAAGACGATTTCGAGACACAGGAGATGTAAGTCGTAGGCCAGTACTAGGTCGACCAAGGGTAACCACCGCACCGCAGGACCGAAATCTGGCCTTGACCGCCCAACGAAATGGGAGTGCACCAACAAGACAATTGTCGGCGGAACTTGCAGCTGTCTCAGGGGTTGCCGTTTCCCGTCAAACTGTGTACCGGAGGGTCAGAACAGCAGGGCTGTTTGTCCGACGTTCAGCGGTGTGCGTCCTGCTCACTCCAGCACAGATACGGGCCCGTTTACTGTGGAGCCGTCAACATCGAACTGGACCATGAATGAATGGAGGCATGTGCTCTTCACAGATGAATCCCACTTCAGTTTGCAGAACGATTCCCCTCGCACGTTAATCTGGAGGAAACCGGGTAGCCGATACAAACACAGGAACATCGTGGAACGGGACAGGTATGGTGGTTGTGGCGTTATGACGTGGGGCGGCATCATGTTGAATGGCCGTAGGGACCTGCACATCTTCATGGGTGGTCCGAGGTACACTGTTAACGCTCGGAGATACAGGGATGAGGTACTGAGACCACATGTTCGACTCTTCAGAGGTGTGGTTGGTCCAGACTTCCTCTTAATGGACGATAATGCCCGACCGCACCGCTCTGCTCTGGTGGATAGATTTCTGGCTGGGGAAGACATTCATCGCATGGACTGGCTAGCAAGGTCTATGGATCTGAATCCTATAGAACATGCCTGAGATGCATTGGGGAGGTGAATTGCATCCCGTCAGCTTCCACCAAGGACCCTCCAAGACCTTCGCATTGCCCTTTCGGAGGAATGGGATCGACTGCTACAAGAGCTCTTGGACCATCTGATAGAGAGCATGCCACGTCGCTGCGAAGCATGTGCTGTGAATAGCATATTTTGTTGTGGAAGCCATTGTCAAGTTTTGTTCGTTGTTTTCAAAGGTGTACCTTAGCTATCAGAACCTTTCTGACATTGTATTTTTAGACAAGTTGTGTGACATATGGTGTGTGGATCAGCTTCCGTTTGTTCAGCAATCCGTCTGACATTCCTATCAGGTGGTATGACCCCGTTTAGTGATTATGTTTAACTTTTGGACACTAGTGTATTATCAGTACATGCACCATATGAAGAATGTGTTGGTACATTCTGATATTTACCCTTATACAAAAACAAATATTTGTATATGACAGTTATGGTTTTGTTTTATAATTGAGTGATTTTGTTTAAATGTTTCATACTGGAAGAAATAAATATATAAGGAAGAACTTATTACAGTTCCAAAATGTATACGTCCACAATGTTATGCTCTTATATTTCATTAAGCTAGTTTTGAAAATTTGTGGTGAAGAGGCTTTCTTTATATCTTTTTTTAATATCCCACTAACTACTTTCTCGGTTTTCGTAGACGCCGAGGTGACGGAAATTTGTCCCGCAGGAGTTCTTTTACGTGCCAGTACATGTACCGGCACGATGCTGTCAAGTTGGGTTCAGAAGGCCAGAGCCTCAACCGTCTGAGCCACTCAGCCAGGCTTTATATCTTTTAGCAGTTTGTTATACAGATAATATATAAAAAACATACATACATTATCATTGTCAAGTTTTGTTAGTTGTTTTCAAAGGTGTACCTTAGCTATCAGAACCTTTCTGACATTGTTATTTTTAGACAAGTTGTGTGACATATGGTGTAGACTGTTATGCCTTTCAGCGTTCAGTCTGCAAGCCTCTGTGAATTTACTAAACGTCGCCACAATCCTCGATTTTCAACTAGTGTTGTGGCCTCATTTAGTTCTATACCTCTTACCTTTAAATCGTTAGAAACCGAGTCTAAGCATCGTCGTCTTGGTCGCCCTCTACTCTTACCCTCCAGAGCAAAGTCCATTATTCTCCTAGGTAACCTACCCTCCTCCATTCGCCTCAGTGTATTTCTACCATACTTGTTTGAATGGCTTACTGTGCAGTGGATATTTTTAGTATTTTTTGTGTAATCATTTTGGAAGGAGAAATCGGAGAGCGAAATACGCTCGCCTAGAGGAGTCATTGGTCGTGGTTTTGAACTGAGTGAGTGAAGTGTCTCTGGTGAGTGAACGGCGTGTTTACATGCATACAGTTCAGTAATAGATAACGCAGAGAGGTCGCATTGCGCACATTGCCTAAAGAAACAGGTGCTTTGGAGAAATAGGTTTTCAACCTAAACTCCCATTGTGTCGGCAACCTCTCTGCGTTATCTATTACTGAAGCTGAATGCTGCAAGGTTATACTAAACGTAAACAAGTCTTTCTACGATCCACCAGGTGGGAGTTTATTATTGTGCACGAGGGGAAGGTTTTTGTTGACGTAATGACTTCGCTCGTAATAGAGCTTTAGTAAATGTTCCCGTTGCATGTTAAAGTAACTACGAATTGGTGAATTTTCTATAGTGAATGGGGAAATTAGAAGAAATTGTTTTAATTTCGAAGGCAACATGCATGACGTAATTTACGTAACATACCTCATAACAGGGATGATCCTATAAGAGGATAAGGGCAGCAAGTGAAATTTGGCACCCTATATGTTGTCGAGGGTGCAAGGCTGTGATATGGAACGTAGGGTGTGTATATTAAACAAATATTGTAAATAAGTGGCACTACGCAGTAATGAAAGTTTACGTTTCCTTCATTCCATTACTCGATGCTTTCAGTTTTAAAGTAGATCGTCGTACTGTTCTACAGAATGCAGGGAGTTCCCGTCACATCAAATGTTTAGACTGAAAATCTACATCTCCGAAGCACCTGTTACTTTAGGTTACCCAACTTACTGAGTTGTATGATTTTGAAGCACGCTGTACTTTTGTAGTCTCCGTACCAGCCTGTGAATGTATTCGTTTATCTCTCGAGAATGCGGGTTTTTATTTCATTCGCGTGTCTATTCTCTTCTATCATTCATTTTTCTACCAGTCAGTGATATCAGATGTAGACAAAAGTCCATAGCACGAGTCACTATACCGGACGTTCTGAGACTGAATATAGCTGTGCAAAGGAGGTAGTCTGAAATTGTAGCTTCAAATACATCACGTGCAAAACTGTATAGAACCTTCCCAGTTAGAAATACTTTTCCTTCAAAAGGAAACTTAGAAGTTTCTAAATGAACTTTAAAGATATATCTCATAGCGGAATATTAATTATGCAGGTTCTACTAAAGTATGGAGTGTCGATGCAGGCTCCCTTGCTGCATAAAGCAATCTTTAAGTATCATCTCAAACTCAGGCTAGACTCAGCCCATCCACTAGCAGTAAGTAGATCATCAGAGATAGCTAAGCGAGGGTGTCTCATCAAGGTAATGTAGAATTCATGCACACTTCAGACTACTCCTCCAGGGATTGATTCTAGGTGCACAGACTGTGAGCACAAGACGATAAACACAAAATGTGGCAATGGCTGTAAGTTTGCTCTCCTATTCACTGAGATGCCGGTGTATTTCAGTACTCACCTGTTACGAGATTAACACAGGGGATACTACAGGTAACGTTACAGTAAATACTTCGATGTTATCATGGATTTACTTTATGTCAGGTTACTTTATGCTGGTATATCTAAGGAGAATTTTTATCCACTTAAAAAAATATACAGCTTGAGTCACAATATATATTCAAGGTTTAAAATTTTGGAGAGTCCACTGTCAGCTGAACCGGAAAAATACACCCTCAATTCGTACGTCAATCGGTCTTGAAGGAATCTATATCAATGAAATCGTAACGACCGTGTGTCTGGTAATTTTGGTAAAATTTCCGTACAGTTACCCTTTTTAGGTGTATTAATGACCATCTGCATATCTTTTAGCTTTGGTGTCTGTTTTTCTGTTCGTTTGTTTGTTGGCCTGTCTGTCTATAACTTGAAAACTACTGGATATATTTCTACCAAGCTTCATATTCAGAATCCACCTGTCCGTGGGTAGCTTTTAGGGCCAATGTTGTTTCTAAATCCCTGAACTGACTGGGGGTTTATACGAAACCGATACCAATATTTTGCACTCCCACAAAATATACACAACCAAACTTAATGGAAATCTACCCGACTTAATGGAAATCAATTTCTAATCCTTTATTCTCATGTGCATCATTTTGATACGAGGATTAATAAGGGAGATATCATTAATGGACCGTGTTTCAGTACAAGTCCCACACGACTTAATTCAATTTAACTGAAGTTATTTCAACCAAACTTTATATTTAGCATCCACATATCCAAAGGTAGGTTTTAAGGTCCGTACCATTTCAAATACCTGGAATGAACTGGTGGGTTTATAGGGAACCGAAACAGAGGTTTTACTCTCTCAAAATATAGGCAAGCCCATCCTGACTGGAAATCGATGAACCTAAAACTAAATTACAATGGTAGTCCCTACTTTCTAATGCTAGTTACAAATATAATTTAAAGTTTTAGTAATGGATCTCCATCAAGGCGAGAGGCACCAGACAAAACTTCTTAGAGGTATATCGTTTTTGGACCACTTATTGTTTAATTCTAAGACACAGAGGAGCAACCATCATATGAAATTTAAACCTCTTCATAAGACAAACCAATGGTTCCAGAGATGTGAATTTTTTTGTCGTCAAGCCTCAGTCCCTCCCAGTCAAATTTTAAAGAAGTGGTTATAAAACAACTCAACCATAAGGAATTTTGACTGGGAGGGACTGAGGCCTCACGACCAAAAAATCATACCTCTGGAACCTTTTGTTTGTCTTATGAAGAGAAAATTTGTCAAAGTCAAAACTCTTTGGGTGTGTATTGTTATAAGACCACTCGTCATGTAAAATCTAACACACTAAGGGATATCTATCATGTGAAATTTAAACCTCTTATGTCAAATGGTTTCAGAGAAATTAATATTTGTGTTGTCGGGATTCAGGTCCCATTCAAACCCCCTTAGGAGTTTACTTTTATAAGACTTCTTATTATTTAAAATGGAAGACTTATAGGAGGAACCATCACTCGAAATTTCAACCTCGTATATCAAGCGGTTTCAGAGATATGAATATTTTGTTTTCGAGTATTAACTCCCAATTAACACTTAAGGGCTGATTTTTTCTATACTTGCCTTATTTAACATCTAGCATATAAAGAAAAATTCACTGAATGAACTTTTAACAGTTTTCGGTGAGCAGCTTCGGAGGAACGAATATTCTAGTGTTCAGAGCTTTACCCCATTTCTTACCCTTACGGGTCGAAACACTTCCGTAGTCAGCATCCACACTGTAATAGAAATGTATCCTTAAATCATTTCTTTATGTTCAATTAGTTTTGCCTGGGAGACGATTGAGAGTCAGGACATTGCCTTTTATATATATACACACCGGTGGTAGAGAGAGATAAGCCAGAGTTAAGTAGTACAAACTCAAGCCTCGGTTGCATTTGATTACAAATCGTAGTGTGGTGTATTCACGGCTAAACTTACATAAATTTATTCTACCAACATACATATCCACCCTAGCTCAGTAACACATATTCAAACAGAATCGAATTTAGTACCCAATTTCAGCTTCAAATTTTAAAAAGTTATTTCATAAACATTATAATGATTAATATAACCTTCATTTCAATATATTTTATGCTCTCAGTGATAAATAACTAATCTAGTACTGCGTAGGTTATGATTCTAGTCTTTATAAATCATGAATTAAAGTGAAAATAAGGTCTTTGGAAGCAGTAAAAGGGATGGATCCACTCTGTGCACTCATCGTGAGCGTCGAACGGATAATCATCCTGGGTATTCATCCAGATTGGGCGTCATTTTGTTGTGTAGTCAATTAGTGTACACTGCTGTGTTTGCTGCCGAGTCCCACAGTTCTGTAACGTGCCAAAAGTTATCAACATAAATATTTCACCCTCAAATTCCACCGATCTTACTCACGATCGCACTCACTAACTTGGGAAGAAAAAGGAATGCATAAAGCCAGTGCCTCATTGATCGACACATTCGATCATAAATATTCCTTGAAACTGCACGTAACGTCAATATATACATACGATAAATGTTTTGTTTGTAAGAACCTTGTCGAAGAACCTTGTTATTGAATATGGCCAGAATGAGCTACGATTTTACAGGGTGGTCATTTATCATATCTAGATAAAATTGGGTATTTTGCAGGAAATTACCTCAGCAGCTCGAACTCTGTTTGTTTGTTTGTTTGTTTGTTTGTTTGTTTGTTTGTTTGTTTGTTTGTTTGTCTGTTTGTTTGTTTGTTTGTTTGTTTGTTTGTTTGTTTGTTTGTTTGTTTGTTTGGTCATCAGCCCGGAGGCAGATTGGATCCTCAAATAGCACCACTAGAAGTCATGTGGCAATAGGGAAACCGCAAAAACCAATAGAAGCAGTAAAATAAGTTACATTAGGCAAGATGATAAGTGAGGAGGTTCACAGTTGCTTTCTTCACTGGGCCAAAACGGCCGGCCCAATGTGTAGAACCTTTTATAACATCCACTTGTGCTCTGAACGTCATTACTTGGCACTACTCATACCTAAACAGCTTCCATAATGTCACAGCCATGAGTGCGACTGGGACTTCGGTGCAAGCTGCATTTCGGTCCGGTCCGTGCCAAGACTTATGCAAAACTTCTAGATCCATCAAGAAACGGCAACAGGTCTTCGATACAAGGACATACATTATTGCTGAAATTATGCCCTGTATTCGTCTGAGTATTATCTATCTCATTATTACAGATTGTTCAAATAATGTCTTGTACTTCCATGAGTTGTCCGTACTTCCTATTTCAGACTTCGTTTCAGCTATTGACGAAGGTATGCATTTTCTTCTACATTTATTTGAGCTATTGGCGAACGTATATTCAAACAGTGTTTTGCATTTGCTAGAGTTATCAGTATTTTCTATCTCATACATGGTATTCAGCCTTCATTTAAGGTATTGGCGTATGGATATTGTTGTACATTTCCCTCTAGTACATGCAATTACACGCTTAATAGCCACGTGCTAATTGCTACAGCTTTCACAACAGATCAAGCAATTACGTCATGGTACAATAATCACTTTATCATCGAAGATAGATCGTGTGATATGTTGACACTCTTATACTGTTCGATGATGTTTTGTTTTCTTCCTTCCAAAGGAGAGCTTGCAGTCCGAAGTGTTGTGACCTAATTCTTCCCTCTATGTAGTGAGCTGAATAGCTGTATTAAATTACCCTTACATGCCCAAGAATTTAGTAATGTTATGAATGATTGAGACAATAGACATGAAAGGTTTCAGTTTCGAAGTTGAGAAACTGTGCTTAGTAAGAGCAAAGTAAACTGTAAACACCAGTGATGACTGCCTCCATTGTTATCAAGTCCAGTTTTATTTTCCCATTATCATTCCTGCATTGATATTTTTTGCAGCCTATTTCGTTTTCTCATGCGACTTTCACTGCGATGTAACTTTTGCGCTACAGACAGCTTTAAATTTAACTTCTTCCCTTTTTAGGATTAAATCTTTCTATTAATATTTTAAGGTATAATTTTTCTTATATTAATAATAATAGTATTATTATTCGGGTCTAGAAAGCCAACAATAACGGTCGAGAGGATCCGTCATGCTGACCGCACGACACCTCGTAATCTGTAGGCCTTCGGGCTGAGCAGCGGTCGCTAGGTCCGTCGGGGCTGTTGTGCCATGGGGTTTCGGTTGGTATTATTCTTATTGATAATAATAGTAGTAATAGTGATGATGGTGATACTTGTTTTTTAAAGTGGCCTAACATCTAGGTCTATCAGTATCAATAGTAACAGTAATATCGAGCGAGTGGACTGCGGGTTCGGTCCACATAGCTGTGAGCCTACCGTGGGGAAGTGGTGGATTAGAATCAAATTATTGGCATCCCTGAAGATGGTTTGCCATGTTTCTACATTTTCACACTAGGAAAATTCTCGAACTGTATCTTAATTATGGCAAATGCCGCTACCTTCCCTGTCCTAGCCCCTTCCATTCCTTACGTCCCCGAATACATTCCATGAGTTGAAGCAATAATGAAATACATAATTATGATAATACTCATCGTTTAATCTCACCTTACATCCCTCCACACAGAGTTAACGTCAGAATGAGCAACCGGCCGTAAAAATCCACATTACTCTCCCCTCCTGACTATAGGGGAAATGTCAGAAAAGAAAGAGAACAGGGAAGTAATTCGACGTCAACTGCCGTGTGTAGGCACTTTTATTTAATGATATTTAGGATACATTTTGTGTGGCTATTTCTAGCCGAGTGCAGCCCTTGTAAGGCAGACCCTCCGATGAGGGTGGGCGGCATCTGCCATGTGTAGGCAACTGCGTGTTATTGTGGTGGAGGATAGTGTTATGTGAGTGTGTGTGAGTTGCAGGGATGTTGGGGACAGCACAAACACCCAGCCCCCGAGAAATTGGAATTAACCAATGAAGTTTAAAATCCCCGACCCGGCCAAAAAATCGAACCCGGGACCCTCTGAGCCGAAGGCCAGTACACTGACCATTCAGCCAACGAGTCGGACACCTATGGGTAACTTTCCCTCTTCGGTTTTTACTTTACCAGATGATTGGGTGACTTATCGTTAAAGTTTAATTATTTTATGTCACCAGAGAACCTTTAAGGGCCCGAAACGTACAATCTGGTGTGGCCTGCGGACTTCTTCCTGTCCTTCAGCAATGAACTACTTTTACTGTGTTTCAACCCGCGATCATAAAATACGGAGGTCGATAATCTACCACTGAACCAAACAGGGAGTTATTTTATTAAATCTTTATAGTTTCTTGGAAAGCTTCAACCTAAGAAAACAAGTTAAAGATTTACACCGTAAATAAAATGTATGCCTACTTAACTTATTTATTGCGCATGATATTTATATTCTTCATAAATTTAAATATATTTCAGGCTTCCATATCAATTAAATTAGCCTATTATTCTCAAAATTAGGTGTTATTAAAAGTCGTCCATTGGGTAACTGACATATTTTAAATAGCTTAGAGAACGTAAGAAATGGACATAGTTTTCGCATCTCGTTCACCAATAACATCACTTTTACCCGCAGCGCACCTACTGACCGAGGAGAGGGTGTTACCCTCTAGGTGGCGTGCTTTACTCTTCTGAGTTGGAGAATGAAAGCTTTTAATTATTATAACATGTTCCTGCAAGAGGCATGGGCATTTGTTTTGTATACTATGTTGTCTTAAACTGGAAAATTCGTTTATGTGTCATGAACTATTCCAAATAAAATGTCCATACACAATTTGTCTAAATTACCTAACATATGCTACTCTATGCAACGAATCCTTAGAATAGTCACCATTATATTTTTAAGCAAATGAAGCACTTCACTTTACACCGCGGTAATTGATAGTTAATTTTTGCCAACAAGAATGTTCAAAGGTCTGATGTTATCGAAGTTGACATGTAAAATAAGCCTAGTGTACATATCCGAAGTGTAAAAGTAGTAGTAGTAGTAGTAGTAGTAGTAGTAGTAGTAGTAGTAGTAATAGTAGTAATAGTAGTAGTAGTAGTAGTGGTGGTGGTGGTGGTGGTGGTGGTGGTAGTAGTACGAAATAATATTGAAGTAACGATCTTTTTCACGTTCGAAATAAGGTATGATACTCGTAACACAATAACGACTGTCTTGTTTAAACATTATTTGGACCCGTGCCTTCTAGCTTTAACATGTGGGAATGCAGCTTTTAGCACTCACAAAGGGATGTTTGCGTGTTTAACACTGGCCTAGCTGTACGAATCTTCATTCAAACAGAAACTACAACCCATGCTATATCACTGTTTTGAAAGTATTAATTGTTACCCAGAAATTCAGTAGTGTAGTTTTCAAACTGGTAGACATTCATTCTACTTTAAAAACGCTGATCTAACTCTTGATCTCTGGACCGCTTTTTAGCCATGCGAGACGCAGTGAAGAAGAAAGGGAGGAATTATAGATATCCTGCGCACATGTACGGCCATGTACTGATATATTTCCAAAGCGATATGAGTAGTACTTGTGTTAGTTATGGAGAAAGGAAAACCGATAACAATCATACGTAACATACAGTACAGACCGTTAATGAGCAGACTGCAACTGCGAGTTAAAGTGCAGACCCGAATCAACGGTCTTCCTCTCGCAACTTTACACTCCTTTCAGGTTTTCGTTGCTGAAGAAATTTCTCTGCTACTGCCAAGTCGAAAAATCTCACCTGTTCGTATTATAATAATACCGTTATTTGCTTTACGTCCCACTAACTAATTTGACGGTTTTCGGAGACGGTGAGGTGCCGGAATTTAGTCCCGCAGGAGTTCTTTTACGTGCCGGTAAATCTACCGACACAAGGCTAACGTATTACAGCACCTTCAAATACCACCGGATTGACCCAGGATCGAACCTGCCAAGTTGGGGTCAGAAAGACAGCGCCTCAGTCGTCTGAGCCACTCAGCCCGGCGTTTGTATTTTCATCAAAGTACTCGGTGGAGTGGCTATACGTTCGTTTCTGTACTCTTGTTTTGCCTGTTGTTAAATAGTAAGAGTAGTATACTTTTGGAGAGTTCGGCGGCCTCCTCTACCTCCGGCCCCTGGGAGAGGCCTGATTCGATGGGTGCCGTCACAGCGTCACACCTTAATTGGCTAAGAGCGCAATCTTCACCTCACATAACACGCTGGCTACGTGCCAAGGCTTAAGGGCGTTAACCTTACAGACCCAAGATTGATGCAAAAAGTGCAAGCTTAACATAACAGCCAACGTGATTATGGCCAAGAGGACAAGCTTAACCTAACAGGCATGACGTATCTAGACTTAACCTCGCAGATCCGGGGTTCGACCCCACGCCTAAGAGCGTTAACCTTACAGACCTAAATTCGATGCCGAGGCTAACCGCGTAACAGTGTAAGCTTAACCTTACAGGATGTTAATGGTTAAAAGTGCAGGCATAGACTTACGCTGACCAGGTGTTAACCTGACCGGTTGCCCTTCCCTACACTCTGGCTAAAAGTCCAGGCTTAACCTCACGCTGACGAGGCGTTGACCTAACAGGTTGCCCTACCCTACACGAGCTTAGCGGCTACGCGTCGTACTAATAGGTCTGGGGAGATGGTGTAAGAATTATTACATATGCTTTATTCATAGAGGCGTAACGTTTGAAGGTAACCTCAGGGGCCAGGAGCTGAATTTGGTACACGATGGCGGCTACACACATTGTATTAATGGAACTAGGGAGATCGTGTAAGGCATAATACATACGCTTTATTCATAGGGGTGTAATATTGAGAAGCATCTTTGAGGCTCCAAGCTAAGTGACTGCGGAGATCAATACGCTAGCGTGTGAACATGAGAAACGCACTACTGGTTTTCAGTGTTTGGAACACTGAATGTTTAATTAGAACATTCATGCTTATAGATTTGAACTCTTAGAGACTTATAGTAGCTTACATTACTGTTGACATCACTTAGAGATTAAAACTTTGTTCAGAAATGAAAAAAATGTTCGCGGTACACATGTCAGGGAATGGAACCCTTTGGACTGCTGAGCATTATGCTAAATAAGTGTGCGTTAAATTCAAAACACCTAAACTTCGAGCTACAAGAAATTTAAAAAATCGCCGGCCCGACTTGAAAACTAAACCCGTGATTCCTCTATGTGGGCACCAAACACGCATGACTGTACGTTAAAGGCTTGTGTGTTTAACTGAAACAGCTGGCTTTAACGCTACAAGAAATTGAAAAATCACCGCTGGAATTGGGATTCGAACTTGAACACAAAGCTGAAGTATCATTGTGTAATTCAAAACACCTAACGTTGGAGTTGCGGGAAATTAAACGTCCCCACCCCGACTAGGATTCAAACCTGGAGCTCACTTTGACTCAAAACTGAAATGCTATTCAAATATCTAACTCCGAAAATTCGAACATCTAACTCTAAGCAAAGAAAAAAATCACAAGCTCGGGGTTTCGAAACTGGATCTTACTTGGACTCGGGACTATAGAGTTTAAGCGTATAATAAGAAAAACATCCTCAACCCGACCTGAAATCGATGGCAAACTTTTATTTCACTAAATACTAAGTGTGAACTGTTAGTTCAAAGTACGGAGTGAGAATGCTGCTAAAGTGAGGTCGTGAGAGTATGTGCATTTCAGCAAAAAAATTGACTGTACGAGCAAGTTGATTAGTCTTGGAAGTACTTGCTGAGACATGAAATATCAAGTTCATTGTTTGTGCATTTAGCCTAGTATGCACATATACGCAAAAAATGACTGCATGCAAGTTGACTAGACTTGGAAGTAACTTATTTGCTGAGACAAGGAATACAAAGTTCATTGTTCCCACAAATTCACGAATAAGCATGCACAATCACGCAATCTAATAAAATTAATAATAATAATAATAATCCTTTAGAGGAACCAACCCACCTTCATGCCGAATACTCAACATGCATACATAATTAGAAAAAATAAACAGCTGCCGGAATTTAGCCCCACAAGAGTTCATGACTTCTCACGCACAATCACGCGCGCTAATAATAATTTAGAGGATTAAACCCACCGTTCTACAGAATACTCAACATGCATGCCCAATTAGAAAAAAATAATATCTTGCCGGAATTTAGTCCGGCAAGATTTCATGACTTATCACGCACAATCACATTCCCTAATAATAATAATAATTTAGAGGATCTGACCTACCTTCGTACCGAATACTCAACATGCGTACCCAATAAGAAAACTAATTTGGTGCCTGAATTTAGTCCCGCAGGAGTTCGCGTATTATCAGAATTACCAAATAAAGAATGAATTACTCGACCCAGCTGGGATGCCCTTCCCTACAGCCTGGCTAAAAGTGCAGGCCTAAACTTCCGCTGACCACGCGTTAACCTAACTTAACCTCCCCGGACTAGGAGCTGAACTTGGGACAAGATGGCGGCTATAAGGCTTAATACGTATGCTTTATTCATAGGGGCATGACATGGGAAAGCGACTTAAGGGAGCTTGGAGCTGAACTTGGAAAAAGATTGCGGTTATAAGGCTCATTGCGTATGCTTTATTCATAAGGACGTAATATCGAATGGTGACTTTGGGGCTCAGAGCTGAACCAGGAACAAGATAGCGGCTGCGCATGGGACTAAAGAGATGGTGTCAGACTTAATACATGTATTTTATTCATAGGGAGCGTAACATTAGGGAAGATTCTTTGGAGCTTGGGGCTGAAACTAACCTACCAGGCTAACCGCAAAAGAGTGTAAGCTTAACAGAATTTAAGTTCGATACCCGGACTAACCCCATAAAAGTGCAGTTTTAACCTTACGCTGACCCAGCGTAAACCTAACTGGTTTCCCTTCCCAACACCTTGGATAAAAGTGCAGGGTTAATCTTCCTCTGACCACGCGTTAACCTAACTTAACCTCCCCGGACTTGGAGCTGAACTTGAGAGAAGATGGCAGCTGTAAGGCTTAATGCGTATGGTTTATACATAGGGGCGTGACATTGGAAAGCGACTTAACGGAGCTTGAGCTTAATATGGAACAAAATGGCGGCTATAAGGCTCAATACGTATCCTTTATTCATAGGGGCGTAATATCGGAAGGTGACTTCGGGGGCTCAGAGTTGAACTAGGAACAAGATAGCGGCTGCACGTGAGACTAGGGAGATGGTGTAAGGCTTAATGCATGTTCTTTATTCATAGGAGGCGTAACATTTGGGAAGCATCTTTGGGGCTCGAAGCTGAACCTAACCTTCCAGACTAACCGAAGAAGAATACACGCTTAACTGAACAGAATTTAAGTGCGATATCTGGACTAACATTAGGGAAGATTCTTTGGAGCTTGGGGCTGAAACTAACCTACCAGGCTAACCGCAAAAGAGTGTAAGCTTAACAGAATTTAAGTTCGATACCCGGACTAACCCCATAAAAGTGCAGGCTTAACCTTACGCTGTCCAGCGTAAACCTAACTGGTTGCCCTTCCCTACAATCTTAGCTAAAATTGCAGGGTTAATCTTCCGCTGACCACGCGATAACCTAACTTAACCTCCCCGGACTTGGAGCTGAACATGGAACAAGATGGCGGCTACACATGGGACTAGGGAGATGGTGTAAGGCTTAATAAATGTGATTTAATCATAGGGGTCGTAACGCTGGAAGATGAACTAGGAAGAAGATGGCAGCTACACATAGGACTAGAGATAAGGTGTAAGGCTTAATATATGTGATTTATTCATAGTGGCTGTAACGTTGTAAGCTGAACTCAGGTACTGTCCAAAAGTAAACTACTAGTAAACTACAGTGTACAATGCTTTTAGGAAGGTTGTCATCATTCAGCGTCACAGACGATGCCAGTGAGAGATCCGCCATTGTTCACTTTTCCAACCCTAGAAACCTTCTGAAGAATGAACAGTATTCACGTTAGGTAATGATATGAATAGAGTAAAATCACGCGAATTTTGGTGTTTCTAGTGTAGGTAATTTGATGCGTCACAGCTAACATTCAGCCACATTCAGCACGAATTCATTATCTTATTGATAGGAGTGGTAAGGAAGCGGCCGTAGCCTTTATTATGGCACAGCCCCAGCATTTGCCTGGTGTGAAAATGTGAAACCACGGAGAAGCATTTCCAGGGCTGCCGACTGTGGGCTTCGAACCCACTATCTCCCGGATGCAAGCTCACAGCTGCGCGGCCAACTCGCCCGGTACCTCATACTTCTTACAAATAATGGAATTACACAATGTATCCCATGTGATACATGCAGGCATACATATATACAATGTATGAACATCTTTCATTATAGGTTGTTTCGGACTGCTAACATAGTGAATGAATTAAGCAAATCTATGTCCCTATTCTTCTGTTTCCACTGTGAAAATAAATTAAATGCAGTATATGACCATCATCTCCCAGCCCTCGCTCCGTTCCCCCTTACATATCGTCTAAGCTTATTGAAATACACAGCATTACTATCGTATTAATTACCAACTTAGTAATTCATTCTGCATCAGCGTTGTTATTTCTACCTGTTTTCACCTCCTCACATTCATTTTTCTACCCTTGTATTTATCCCCAGTTTCGTATGAGCTCACTCAACTTCCACTCCCATACAGCAAAGTAAGGCTGAAAATCAACACCTAATTCTTTTCTATAAACATGATACAATTGAGAAATGACATTTGATTGTACAGTTTGAGCCTTTGTCGAGTTCACGGTTATTCCCGGTGCTGTGTCTGGGCGAGTGGATGATGCAATAGCCAGCCATGCCATAGTCTCAGCTACTCTACGATAAGGTTCAGTACAGCGTACAATATGATTGTTCTTTATCCGGCAGTAATCGATCGAGTGAATGCGTTTTATGGATTCTGAATTGTTTTGAAAAGAGTATTTTCATATGTTGTAGATTTTTAAATCCTCTTCAGGTCGAAATGTTTAATATTCATGAGGCTGAACCGGAAAATCATCGCACGCTATAACGCTTGACTCCACGCTGAGGGAGTGCATTTTCAATGCGGTAAGTTTTATTGCTTTCCTGCTTTTCGCTATGATTATCAATTCGTCGAAGTTGGTGGGTTTTCTACGGGCGTACAGGAATGGTGTGACGGCGACGGCACTCTCGTTTACCAACACGCGGCATGCAGGACGGAAGGCAACCACTGTGAGGTTCGTCCTGTATACTTCTTGACTTAAAACATAATAAGGAAATGTATTAATAGGAAGTGGTGCCATAATATGTCTCCTTTTTCTTCCATGTCTCAATGTTCTTGTTAAGCATGTCTAACCCCCCTCCCCTCCAAAAAGAAGTGATAAATCTATTTTAAGTCGGCTCCATGGCCTTAGAACAATGTTTTAAAAATTGCCTCTACGTCGCACCGACATACATAGGTCTTATGGCGACAATGGGAAAGGAAAAGGCTAGGAGTTGGAAGGACGCGGCCGTGGCCTTAAATTAAGGTATACTCCCAGATTTTCCTGATGCGAAAATGAGAAACCACGGAAAACTATCTTCAGGGCTGCCGACAGTGGGGTTCGAACCAACTATCTTCCGAATGCAAGCTTACAGCTGCGCGCTGCTAGCCGCACGACCATCTCGCCCCCCTGGGAATAACATTAATTCATTTTATGCCTTACTCATCACTACTAAATCGCCTCATTACCTTGATGTTCATAATAATAATAATAATAATAATAATAAAGATTATCAAGGGATAATTGGACACTACCATGGAATGTAAGAGAAGCAGTGTGTATGAGAGAGAGAGAGAGAGAGAGAGAGAGGCCTAACTGTGATTACGACCAGTTGCTAAGAAGAGGACAAATTTACTAATTAGGATTTAATAATTAAACGACTCTAGGGTTCTTAGTTCATTCACAGAGGCTTACAGACAGACAGTTAAAACACATAACATTCTGTAATGGAAAATTTCGTACTGTATGTATGAATGCATGAATACATGTACGTTACAATTCAATTATAAGAGTGATATAGTACTAAATCATGTGGGAGTGAAAAATGATTCGTGCAGGCTAGATATCTCATTCGATTTAATTCTTGATTTTTTGTCAGTTTTACTCATGGGACATCGGAAAAGTGTGTTTGAAACCTATTTATTTTCACCTATCTTTGAACCAATATCAAATGTTTTCTGTTTTCCAATCCGGGATAATGCTGGGATGGAAAAAGTTCCGACTTCTCTCCACACTATTCCAGCATAACTCAAACCTGTACCTTCAGGATGGCTAGCATGATGACAAGATTAAAACCTTGGGAGTCGGAAAAGAATTGGTTTACAGTTCTTTCGATGAGGGTGATGAAACTTCTGGGTGACGAATTTGGGTACTTTAACACCAAAATCTACATGCAAAGTCTATCAATTCACTCCATCTAAAACTATTAGGAGATGACAGAGAAATCCTGTTCTGCTATTGTATCATCCACTACAAATTTCACATCCATAAATTCTAAATATGGTCTACGCTGGAGGAAGTCTGATCTCTAACAATCTAAATTTTGTGGAACCCAGGTAGTTAAATACATCGTAATACGCTCCATCGCCGAACGCCGGATGTATGGTATTTTTATTGGATTACAGTGTACTTCTCGTACAGCGTATACGTTTTTGAGGGAGGGTTTATGCTGCCCACAACGTACCATTATTATTCAGTATACTTAAAATCAGTTATAGAATATGATTATGTAATTATTAATTAATTAATTAATTAATTAATTAATTAATTAATTAATTAATCTGTTTACCCTCCAGGGTTAGTTATTCCCTCGGACTCAGCGAGGGATCGCACCTCTAGCGCCAAGGGCAGTGTCCTGGAGCGTGAGACATTGGGTCGGAGGATACAACTGGGGAGAATGACCAGTACCTCACCCAGGCGGCCTCACCTGCTATGCTGAACTGAGGCCTTGATGGGGGGGATGGGAAGATTGTAATGGATGGACAAGGAAGAGGGAAAGAAGCGGACGTGGCCTTAAGTTAGGTACCATCCCGGCGTTTGCCTGGAGGAGAAGTGGGAAACCACGGAAAACCACTTCGAGGATGGCTGAGGTGGGAATCGAACCCATCTCTACTCATTTGACCTCCAGAGGCTGAGTGACCCCGTTCCAGCCCTCGTATCACTTTTAAAATTTCGTGGCAGAGCCGGGAATCGAACCCGGGCCTGCGGGGTGGCAGTTTAATTAATCAATTAATAATATAAAGAATAGAAACGCAAAGAAGGAACAAATGACCAAAAATTCACCCTTTTCTGGTATTTTGTAAAACATGTTTCCAACAACGCAAGATATCTTTAAGCTAAGTAAACAAACAAAAAAAAGTAATTATCGAAGGGACACACTTCAAATCATATTTTACTATGTCACATTAAGGAAATGTGGAGCTTATATGAAATGTGGTGGGTTTGGAATGAACAATATTATTATATGGATCGAACGGATATTTCACATTTGAAAAAGAATCGGTAATAAATAAGCCGTTTTATTTGTCCTGTCAGCCCAAGGGTGTGGATGTAACATGTCTATTTCTTATTCGGAAAACCTGGGTTTGATTCCGGGGCAGTCAGTAGTTTCCATTCTGGACTTAGGGTTGGAACAAACTTAACTTAGTCTCATTAAACCAATCGAGAAGTTGCCTGGAATGAAAGGCACTGGACCTGGCCATGTAAGCCAAGCGATAGGCTCTGATATCGTCACACTGATCAAGTCGCATTTCAATAACTTCAGATCATCTGGCTGGGTAACAGTTGTCTCGGCAAGCTAAGGTCCAAAAACTGACCTATGTACCATGACCATCATTTAGTAATGTATTTATTTAATTGAATATGTAATATGACCACATCTTGATAATTAATCTTGTGTTCTGTAATAGTGCGTTTTAATGTAACATTTTAACAGCCGAGGAAATTGTTATTTATTTATTTATTTATTTATTTATTTATTTATTTATTTATTTATTTATTTATTTATTTATTTATTTATTTATTTATTTATTTATTTATTTATTTATTTATTTATGTTTTGCAAGTTGCTTAACGTTGCACCGGCACATATAGGTCTTATGGCGACGATGGGACAGGAAGGGGCTAGGAGGGAAAGAAAGTGGACTTGGCCTTAATTAAGGTGCAGCCCGAGACCATTTGACTGGTGTGGAAATGGGAAACAATGGAAAACCATCTTCAGGGCTGCCGACAGTATGGTTCGAACCCATTATCTCCCGAATATTTGATACTGGCCTCACTTAAGCGACTGCAGCTATCGAGCTCGGTAGAAAATTATTCTTACATGGAGTGAATTATACGAAATTTCATGTAAATCAAATTGAGGTATCTTTGTTTCACATTTCATTGATATAATCGATCCAATGTCCCTTCCGTTTCATTCTCGAGTGTACAATAGGCTGTTTGCTTCTGTGGAAACCTACTAACTTTTCTAACAGTAGATCTATCGGTCCGCTTATTGCCTTTGCATTGCGGACACAATCTCTGTACAGAACAAAGGGTGTTGGCAAATTTATTGCTTAGTTATACTTTTCTGCTTTTATCCTTCAGTATCACTTATTCTTTCTCTGCTCCAGTTGTACGTTCCGTACAATATCTCTAACATGGATATCACTGCTTCTCTTCAATAATCGAATATATTTCTAGGCTGCAATAAATTCTGAAGAACTGGACCACAGTTGACGGTGTGTGTGATCCAAAAATATATGATTTGCAATTCCTTCTAATGTCGAATCACAACCGTTGCAACGAATAAAACATAAAAATTCAATAAAAATGCATTATGCATGAGGGACAAATATTAGTAGATATTTATCTGGTTGGAGAACAAGTGTTATCTAAACATTTTCCAAGTGTTGGCTCATCCATATTAATGATGCACATGTGTGAGAAGTGGGTGTAACATATATGGCACCAGTACACACATCTGTCAGCCATACGCACTTTGCACTGATGAAGTGGGTGGCAGTCAGCTAAATTACCCGTGAAATTAGTAACACGCTAACCGTGATATTAATAATAGTAAAGATATTTCCCTGATTATCGCACCACAAAACAGTAATAGGCGTAAAAGAACGTAGATTGCGAAAATATATTCCAGGAGGAAATCAACCGACATACCAGACTGCCATTTTAATCCCAGCTGCACATTTTTCTTTCTTTTGCTAGGGGCTTTACGTCGCGCCGACACAGATAGGTCTTTTGGCGACGATGGGATAGGAAAGGCCTAGGAGTTGGAAGGAAGCGGCCGTGGCCTTAATTAAGGTACAGCCCCAGCATTTGCCTGGTGTGAAAATGGGGAAACCACGGAAAACCATTTTCAGGGCTGCCGATAGTGGGATTCGAACCTACTATCTGCCGGATGCAAGCTCACAGCCGCGCGCCTCTACTCGCCCGGTACACACTTTCATCGGAAAACGATGTCATCATCATCATCTGTTTACCCTCCAGGTTCGGCTGTTCCCTCGGACTCAGCGAGGGATCCCACCTCTACCGCCTCAAGGGCAGTGTCCTGGAGCTTCAGACTCTTGGTCGGGGGATACAACTGTGGAGAATGACCAGTACCTCGCCCAGGCGGCCTCACCTGCTATGCTGAACAGGGGCCTTGTGGAGGGATGGGAAGATTGGAAGGGATGGACAAGGAAGAGGGAAGGAAGCGGCCGTGGCCTTAAGTTAGGTACCATCCCGGCATTCGCCTGGAGGAGAAGTGGGAAACCACGGAAAACCACTTCGAGGATGGCTGAGGTGGGAATCGGACCCACCTCTACTCAGTTGACCTCCCGAGGCTGAGTGGACCCCGTTCCAGCCCTCGTACCACTTTTCAAATTTTCGTGGCAGAGCCGGGAATCGAACCCGGACTTCCGGGGGTGGCAGCTAATCACGCTAACTACTACACCACAGAGGCGGACGGAAAACGATGTACTTTTAAATATTTTGTATTCATTTGGCCATATAAATTAATATGCTGGTATTCTCGGCTCTCTGGACATTATAATTCTCCACAATACAGGTTAATGTATGCTGAGTTACCAACTCCAAGGTGTCGAGTTTGAGTCCCGTGCGATAAGGTATTGTCATCTCAATGGATCGAAACTCTAGTAAACACTAAATTCCTTAAGAATTACACATATATTATTCAATCTGGTGCTCATACTGTATAGTGGTGTACCATTGATAACATTTATATTTTAATAATAATAATAATAATAATAATAATAATAATAATAATTGTACCGGGCGGTACACCTCCACTCCGTTAATTTAAAATGTGCGCCTGTTGGAACTCCTCTGCTGGAGGAGGGCTGAACTTTATCTACGCTGTTAATTCTTTACTTTCTCAAAAGATGTCACCATGTGGAAAAATTTGAGTTTTTGAACTGTGCCATTTTTGATGTGTTTTTGTTTCGCTTGAAGTAAGAAGTGTGAACTTTCTCTTCTAGAGGACACTACTGAAGATCTACAATAGTGCAACCTAGTGCGGAGTCAAAGAACTATTTTGTTGGAGAAAATTTAATTTCAAGAGTTTGTTCTTTGTTAAATTTCTTTCTGTCATTGTTTAAGTTGGCAATATTTACCCCTTTCTTCCCCTTGTTATGAATGTAACCAATCCCGAATTTCTTTAATTAATTTCTGACCAATCAGGGGTATCTTCCCCCAACTTGAATCTGTTGCGGGGTCCTATCCAATAAAAACGTTGTGGGCGGGTGTTTTATTTCCCCTAACGCCTAGAACCTTCCACGAGAGGTTATAAACTGCTGATTTTTGGGTCTCCGGGCCACTTCTGTTCCATCTTTCAGTGTGTTAAGTACATAGCAGGGGGCGGGAAGCGCCTCTTTCTTCGGCAGCGGTCAACAACAAGGTAATGGCCGATTAATAACTTCTTTCTTTGCTAGCTCAGCAGTTTAACTTTCGGGGCGGGTTCTAAGCGTTCTACCATGTAACCTTTTCCTAAATGTAACTACTCTTTTATATATTCTCTTTTAAAGCTTCATATTGGGATAGAGAGTGCTAACCCTCTCGAGCTCCCACTCATATTGTTGTGAGGTGAACTTAGTTTTCTCAACCTATTCTTCGATAACGTAAAACAAGTGTTCTCTTCTTAAGTCACCTCTTTAGTATGGGATTAGCCCTTGTGTTAACGGCCTAGTGCCAAGTAGGTCTTAATCAACGTGTACTAGGAGTGCAAGTTTGCCTCCTCCCCAAATTGTTATTTTAGAGGTCATTTAATTAACCTTCTTTTTCATTTAATAGACCTCAGTAGGTTGGGTATTTTACCCCTGTGTATATGTCCTTAGAGGACAGCTTGAAGGTGAAGTTTGGTGTGGCCTGTGATTGGCTTACACTTTGAGAGCAGATTGCGCTTTTGGAATTCAATTTTTGTATGCCTCGAGGAGGCTTTACTGTGTAATTCGGAGCAAGTGCTCCAGGGTTTGATTGGGGTCTTCTGCCCCTTGGTTAAAATTTGTATATCGGAAAGTTGGGCTAGTTGCTCACGAATTGTGAACTCAGGGCTCGAAGCCCAAATTCTGTAATCTCTGTAATTGTGCATTTCAAATTGTGTTTCGGCTACTAAGTACCTGTTCTTTGTTATTACTTAATTTTGAAAAGAAAATATAACCTTGTTAAATTTCATAGTAACTTTGATTCCGTAGTTTGAGACTCATTCACGCCCGCACCTTCTTTCACCTCTACCTACCACCAAAACACGGTAACAAGTGGTAGCAGAGCGTGGTTGAATGGGTCTCAATTTAGCCCCTTTTGACGGCTAAACATTGTTTTATCCGAACTCTAACTATTTTCCCAGTTGCTGGAATCTTTTGAGTTTTTCTAAATTGTTCTGTCATCATGCCAGGCCCTCGCGATGTTCTCCATCTTAATTATTTGCGCAAAGAGGAGTTGATCTATGAATTAACTATCAGAAATGTACAATCTGGAGGCACGGTTGCAGTAGACACTAACAAGCTTAGAGAGTCCCTAGATTTGCCCATTTCCATCCCCAATTTGGGAGAGAAAGAAATTGATGACTCTCTTTCCACGATCGTCGAGAATATTACTGGGCTAGCTTCTGTTGTTAGTTTTTTTGATGAAAATGATCCGTCTCCTAATCAAATTAAGCGTGTGCAAGGCAGGCTATATCATTTTTCGAATAGGGTTAACGATCTGTTGTCTCTAAAACTAAATGACGTTCAGAGGAAGGAAGCTAGTACGCTCCTGGAAATTATTTCCGAATTATCTAGTAAGGTCACTTTATTCTTGACTGGGGAAGTCCCTCCCAAATCTGGTCAACCCACCATAGTGAATGCAGGTAGTGAGGAAGCGCCTCCCAAGGGAGAAGTTAATAGGATAACCGTTGCTGCTCAATCTATCTCTGCCCCATTGGACAACGAGCCTGAACGCCGTGCATCGTTGAGTAACATTCGTTCTGAATTAACTTCTTTGCCATTGAAACCTTTACCTACTATGTCACCCGGGTTTAGCAGCTTGCCTCATCCATTGGCAATGTTGCTCAGAGGGATCTCTAAGTTTTCCGTTAATACCACCAGTGATGTAATTTCTTTTTTAAGATTTCTAGTTGAATTTCAGGATCATGCCCTTGTGTTTTCTCTTTCTCCATGTCAAATTTTGCAGATTATCTATCCGTATGCTATTGGTATTCTTTCTGATAAAATCGTAAGAGCTATTGCCGAGCAATCATCTATTGAGGATTTCCATGCCCATTTGCTAGCTAACTTCATCCCTGCTAGGGCCAGGTCCTCCCTTATTCAGAAGTACTATTATCGGGTACAGCGCTTGGATGAAAACTTGGCTGATTTCATACAAGACATAAAGTTTTATACCAGGGTGTTTGCTCTTCACTTCCCTGAGGATCAAATTGTACAAGCTATTGTGGAAGGGATTTCACCACCCTACAGGTCATATTTGTGTTTCGCGGCGTGCCCGCAAACTTTTTCTGAACTTGAAGCATTGGCCGTCTCAGCGGAAGGAGTTAGATACGCCGATTCTTTGCGTGTCGCGAAAGAACCCCCTCCTTCGTTTAGTAATACTCGGCCTCCACCTCGCCGACCAGTCACACCCCGTAAATGTTATGCTTGTGGGTCGCCTGACCATCTGCGCAATAAGTGTCCACTGATCAAGTCTAGTAGGGCAAATAATGGAGCTGGTTCAGCACAAGGCTGTTTTAAATGTGGGGCTTTCTCACATATCGCCAAGAATTGCCCAAACTCGAATAGCACCCCCTCCTGCTCAACTTCTGGTGCAAATTCCACCTATGCCAATAATAAAAAGTGACTAGTGGCTTCGGCTGAGTCGACTAATCCATCTTCCCGAGACTCAGCCCCGGGTAAACAGGTTGTAAATTCAGGGAACGAGCAATTTTCAAATTCATCTTTTGAATGCCCCAAAGAGTGTCTTAGGATTGCGGCGGATTCCCCCGCACCTATTCCTTTTCTTAAGATTGAGTTAAATAACGAGCCTATAACAGCTCTCTTAGATTCAGGCAGTGTTTGTTCGATTATTTCGGCTGAATGGTATTCTAAATTGAAAACGGTTTGTAAACTTCCTGACTATGTCTCTTCTCCTGTTCAATACGTTTCGGCTAATTCATCTCCATTAGAAATTCTAGGTTCCTTACTGGTCAAAATTCGTGTTTTTAAGTTTACATGGAAAGTTAAATTGTTTGTGGCCAAGCAATTGTCTAGCCCCATTATATTGGGAGCGGACTTTATTTCTCACACTGGTCTTGTGCTCGATCTCCAGTCTAGGTCGTGCACATTCAAATTTGCTTCTAATTGTAAAATACCTCTATTAAAGTGTAATTCTGTGTCATGTTCTTCTATTTCGCCTACCCAGGATGAGATGTTGTTAGACCTTAGACATCTACCTGAGGAGCAGGCTAATAGTATTCGCAAACTGTGTCAGTCGTTTCCCGAGGTGTTCTCTGATACTCTTGGTGTTACTGACCTTATTGAATACAAAATTGAGGTCACGGATTCGATTCCTGTCCGTTTTCCACCTTATAGGCTATCTCCACCTAAAATGAAGGCTCTGAAAGAAATTATCGATCAGATGTTGAAGGATGGTATTATTAGGCCCTCTAAGTCGGCGTATTCATCGCCTATTTTTCTAGTCCCGAAACCGCAAGGAGGCTTCAGGCCTGTCATTGATTACAGGGCTCTCAATCGGAAGGTGGTGTTGCAATCTGTGCCCCTTCCTGACCTTCATTCTTGTTTTTCATGGTTTCGTAAGGCCAAGTTCTTCACCATCTTGGACTTGAATCAGGCCTATAATCAAATTCCCCTTGCCGAAGAGTCTAAACATCTTACAGCGTTTGCTACGGACTGGACTTTATACGAATACAACCGCGTGCCTTTCGGGCTCCCCACCGGAGCAGCTGTGCTCACTAGGCTACTAGATAGGGTCTTCTCCGACATCAAATTCGAGTACTTATATCACTACTTGGACGATGTCGTCGTATTTTCAGAAACTTTTGAAGAACATCTAGATCATCTGCGAGAAGTTCTCGATCGCCTTCGTAAGGCTGGGTTAACTGTTAAGTTGTCCAAGGTCGCCTTTGCTAAGCCCTCTATGTCCTTCCTAGGGCATATTGTGTCACCAGATGGTGTAGCAGTCGATCATTCTAGAACACAGGCCATCCGTGATTTTAAACCTCCCAAGGACATTAAAGGTATCGCCAGGTTCATTGGTATGGTGAATTTCTTCAGGAAGTTCATTCCTAACTTTGCTAATAGAGCGGCGCCCTTAAACCTTCTTCGTAGGAAAGGCATCAAATTCGAGTGGGGACCTTCTCAACAAGCCGCTTTTGAAGATCTTAAATTAGCACTTTGTAATGCCCCTGTACTTGCTATGCCTAATTTCTCGAAGAAATTCATCGTCCAAACCGACGCGTCGTCGTCAGCGGTAGCTGCAGTCCTTCTTCAAGAAACTGAACTAGGGAGGCGCCCCATCGCCTATGCATCTAGGACTTTGTCGGCTCAAGAAGCCAAGTATTCCATCTATGAGCTCGAAGGGTTGGCAGTCTTATTTGCCTTAGAAAAGTTCCGTCTCTATCTGGAACATGTCAAATTCGACCTGGAAACAGATAATCAAGCCCTAAGCTGGGTCTTAGGTAGGCCGCGTCGTACTGGTCGTATAGCCCGTTGGGCCATCCGTATTTCTGCCTTCCAATTTGATGTCAGGCATATTAGAGGTACCGAAAATGTTGTTGCCGATGGACTCAGCCGTATGTTTTCAGACGACGTTGAGAACCATGAACAGGTCGACAGTTCATCACCCCCCGAGTCCATGCTATCTGGTGTTAATGCCATCTTAACAGATGCTCCCATGCTTTTTAGGGATATTGAGAAATACCAACGTGAAGATCCGACGCTGGCTCCGATAATGGAAACCCTTTCTTCTGGGGAACATGTTGTCCCTTATGTTCTGAGGAATGGTGTTTTATGTTGCCCTTCGAGGCATGATAAGATGATGAAAGTTGTCGTTCCAGCTGTTCTTGTGCCTATGATCTTCAAGTATTATCATGAAACCCCATTAGGAGGGCATCTGGGTATCTTCAAAACTCGTGAAAAGATTCGTGAAATGTTCATCTGGAAAGGTATGGACGGTGAAATCCGTGAACTTGTAAAAGCTTGTAAATCTTGTTTGCTCAGTAAACCCACCATGTCCACCAAGGTAGGCCTTTTGTCTTCGCATCAAGCATCGCGCCCCATGGAACGCCTGTATATCGATTATGTAGGACCATTCCCCCAGTCAAAGGGTAATGCCAACAAGTTCATCCTTGTGTGTGTAGATGGCTTTACTAGATTTTCCTGGTTATTTCCGACTAAGCTGGCTACCGCTCAGTCTACCATTACTTGCTTAAATTCTATTTTTGCTTCTTTTGGTCCGTGCCAATATATTGTATCTGATAATGCTAAGGCTTTTACATCTAATTTATTTCGTAAATTTTGTTTTGACTTGTCCATCTCTCATGTAACTACTTCGGCGTATTACCCTCAACCATCTCTGGCTGAACGGGTTAATCGTAATCTCAGGTCCGCACTGATTGCCTATCATCATGATGATCATTCCAGGTGGGACACGTCCCTGCATTGGTTAGCTTTTGCTTTGAATTCGGCGGTTCATGAATCTCACAAGTTTACTCCAGCTTCTTTGATGTTCAAGTTTGTTCCCAACTCGCCGCTCTCTAACCTCTGGTCTCTGAGTGACATTCTACCCGAGACAATAGATCCGGATAACATTAAAGATCTTTGGAAGAAGGCTAAAGCCAATCTTAAAGTGTCTCATGAAAAGGTTAGGGAAAGGTATGATCGTGGACGGAGACCCACCCCCTTGAAGGTAGGTGACCAGGTGATGGTCAAGAATTTTGTTCCCGCGGGCAAGCTTGCCCCCAGATTTCATGGGCCTTGTATCATTCTTGATTTTCTTACGCCGGTTACATTGTTAGTAAGCAATCCAGCCACCGAGAGGATATTTAGGGTTCACCTGTCACAGGTGAAACCAGTGTAAATCTTGTGTCAACTTGCTTCATATAATTTGAAAGGAATATGAAGGTTATATATATATATATTTTTTTTTTGTGTTCAACTTTAAGGCTTTCTGCCCTTTCTATAATATTTTGGTCTTATATGTAATCCTCTTGTAAAACCTTCCCCGATCCGTTAAACTGCCATTCTGTCCTTGCCTCGGCCATTACCACGCTCCCGTCTCCTGCTTCATACACACTGTGGCGTAATTTGAGTAAATGCCATGGATATCTACACGCCGCTGGCCCCTCAACCTCTCCACAAGCCTGTACCCTCAAAGAAGATGATAGTCCAACACAATTCTGCCGCCGAGTTGTTATGTTGCAGTGCCCCCGCAGCCGCGCAGCGCCGTGCAGCAACTGGGGAGGGGGATGGGCCCCCTCCTCTCCAGCGAGGACGACATGTGCACGGCGAGCCGGAGCTCTCCTCCCGGCCAAGGCTGATGTGCGGCGCACAACCTGCTACTTGCCCGCAGCCTGTATATGTTCACCGCGGGCGCGGCGTACTTCAACACCTCTGCTCCCCTCATAGTGCGGGCGAGCGGTATCTCAGGGTACTTGAGGGGTCCGAGCGGCCTCCTTTGGACGCAAGCTGCAACGGCCGGTCTGGCCATTCAACTTAGCCTACATCAACTACATGGACAGTCACTATAAGAGATGACTACACTTGGGAATTCAACAACAAATTTGGTGGACATTGCAAAATTTTTCATCACATTTTAAAAGATTATCTTCAGAAATTCGCCTTCTACAAACATAAAAACCTTACGTTACCAATTACAACAAAAATTTTGGAACTGAATTAAGAATTTCTCAAATACTTCTGCAATTTATTTTAATATCAACGTCAAAACTTGGACTTTGTTTTCAAACTGACTTCATGTGAAATCCCTGGAGGAACTTTTGGGGGGGGGGAGGTCTGTACCGGGCGGTACACCTCCACTCCGTTAATTTAAAATGTGCGCCTGTTGGAACTCCTCTGCTGGAGGAGGGCTGAACTTTATCTACGCTGTTAATTCTTTACTTTCTCAAAAGATGTCACCATGTGGAAAAATTTGAGTTTTTGAACTGTGCCATTTTTGATGTGTTTTTGTTTCGCTTGAAGTAAGAAGTGTGAACTTTCTCTTCTAGAGGACACTACTGAAGATCTACAATAGTGCAACCTAGTGCGGAGTCAAAGAACTATTTTGTTGGAGAAAATTTAATTTCAAGAGTTTGTTCTTTGTTAAATTTCTTTCTGTCATTGTTTAAGTTGGCAATATTTACCCCTTTCTTCCCCTTGTTATGAATGTAACCAATCCCGAATTTCTTTAATTAATTTCTGACCAATCAGGGGTATCTTCCCCCAACTTGAATCTGTTGCGGGGTCCTATCCAATAAAAACGTTGTGGGCGGGTGTTTTCTTTCCCCTAACGCCTAGAACCTTCCACGAGAGGTTATAAACTGCTGATTTTTGGGTCTCCGGGCCACTTCTGTTCCATCTTTCAGTGTGTTAAGTACATAGCAGGGGGCGGGAAGCGCCTCTTTCTTCGGCAGCGGTCAACAACAAGGTAATGGCCGATTAATAACTTCTTTCTTTGCTAGCTCAGCAGTTTAACTTTCGGGGCGGGTTCTAAGCGTTCTACCATGTAACCTTTTCCTAAATGTAACTACTCTTTTATATATTCTCTTTTAAAGCTTCATATTGGGATAGAGAGTGCTAACCCTCTCGAGCTCCCACTCATATTGTTGTGAGGTGAACTTAGTTTTCTCAACCTATTCTTCGATAACGTAAAACAAGTGTTCTCTTCTTAAGTCACCTCTTTAGTATGGGATTAGCCCTTGTGTTAACGGCCTAGTGCCAAGTAGGTCTTAATCAACGTGTACTAGGAGTGCAAGTTTGCCTCCTCCCCAAATTGTTATTTTAGAGGTCATTTAATTAACCTTCTTTTTCATTTAATAGACCTCAGTAGGTTGGGTATTTTACCCCTGTGTATATGTCCTTAGAGGACAGCTTGAAGGTGAAGTTTGGTGTGGCCTGTGATTGGCTTACACTTTGAGAGCAGATTGCGCTTTTGGAATTCAATTTTTGTATGCCTCGAGGAGGCTTTACTGTGTAATTCGGAGCAAGTGCTCCAGGGTTTGATTGGGGTCTTCTGCCCCTTGGTTAAAATTTGTATATCGGAAAGTTGGGCTAGTTGCTCACGAATTGTGAACTCAGGGCTCGAAGCCCAAATTCTGTAATCTCTGTAATTGTGCATTTCAAATTGTGTTTCGGCTACTAAGTACCTGTTCTTTGTTATTACTTAATTTTGAAAAGAAAATATAACCTTGTTAAATTTCATAGTAACTTTGATTCCGTAGTTTGAGACTCATTCACGCCCGCACCTTCTTTCACCTCTACCTACCACCAAAACACGGTAACAATAATAATAATAATAATAATAATAATAATAATAATAATAATAATAATAGGCTAATAATAGCATGGTCTCAACTACCGTTTGTGCCATCCTGGCTGCCTGCATGCCTATTTTGAATTCCTGTTTTACACGATTTCCGTTGATTGATCTATAGCTGTTTTATAGATCTTTGAAATGGTAACATCGCACGAAGTGACGAATGGACTTCTTTTCATGATTCAAAAGTTCCATTATACTTGACGACTTTTAACCCGCGATGTGGGGGATCCGCAGGACCACACTCATTCACAGATCCACAGAGAGCGCTTATAATGATGGTGATGACGATAATGTTAATCATAATACATCGGTTTTACGTCGCACAGACACAGGTAGGTTTTCGGAGACGATGGAAAAGGAAAGGGTTAAGAGTGCGAAGAAAGCGACCGCAGGTTTAATTAAGATACAGCCCCAGTATTTGCCTGGTGTAAAAATCGGAAAGCACGGAAAGCCATCTTCAGGACTGCCGACAGTGGGGTTCGAACCCACGAACTCTCGAATGCAAGCTGATAGCTACGTGACCCAAACTGTGCAGCCATAGATTTCAGAGACTCCGAGGTGCCGGTATTTTTTCGCCGCAAGATAGTTTTATGTGCTGGTAAATCTAAGAGATACCAGGCAATTAACCATTTAGAAATTTAACCAATGAAAGTTAAAATCCACCTCTGTGGTGTAGTGGTTAGTGTGATTAGCTGATATCCCCGGAGGCCCGGGTTCGATTCCCGGCTACGATGGCTAGAACGGGGTTCACTTAGCCTCGGGAGGTCAAATGAGTAAAGGTGGGTTCGATTCCCACCTCCGCCATTCTGGAAGTGGTTTTTCCGTGGGTTTTCCGTGGTTTCCCACTTGTCCCCCAGGCAAAGTCCGTGATGGTACCTAACTTAAGGCCACGGTCGCTTCCTTCCCTTCCAATCTCCCTATCCCCCTGACAAGCCCCTGTTCAGCAAAGCAGATGAGGCCGCCTGGGCGAGATACTGGTTATTCTCCCCAGTTGTATCCTCCAACCCAATGTCTCACGCTCCAGGACACTACCCTTGAGCCGGCAGAGGTGGGATCTTTCCCTGAGTCTAAGGGAAAAACCAACCCTGGAGAGTAAACAGATGAAGAAGATGAAGAAGAAGAAGTTCAAATACCCCACCTGACCGGGAATCGAACCAGGGATCCCTTAGACCAAAGGCCAGCACACTAACGATTCAGCCATGGAGCCGGACAGGGAGAAATGAAAGTTTGTAGTAGTGGTAGTAGTAGTACGTTTATTTCGAACAAGCAGCTTGAAACAGAGCTCGGCATTAGAGAGGCGCTGGGCTGGTTCTACTACCGGCTGTCCTGAGAATGCTTTTCCTTGGTTTTCCACTAAAGCAACTGTCCAGAAATTTCCTTTTATAGGCGATGGCTGCTCTCCTCTCATCCAACACATCTCCCGGCCTGAGAGAGAGCGTCGCCTTCTAGGATGCCCGCCGCACCTCATCAGGCTACGGAATGAAAGGTTTTAGTAGGTAGGTGTATTTGTCGAATGATGGATATTTACTGTATTTATATCGGAAAACGTGTGTAATCCCAGCGCCATCTCGAAGTTGTCTGTACGACAGAAATTGTTCTCTAGTTATCCGCTAACCTTTCCCACCCCATCCAGCACACCTGGGGGATATGCCCCACGCGTATTTCCTAAATTAACGAAATCTATCCTTAACTTCCTGTGGAAAAAAGTTTCAAACTCATACCGAATTTCGCTACGCTAATTTTTCTAGCTTGCATCTCTACCAGCAGACCAAATTTTAAGACGTTACTACGCAAGAAGGGAAAAAAGAAAACAAAACCTCTTTTTCTAAAAGATAGATTCAAAATTACTATACGAGGATAATTAAATTATACTGTAGAACCTCAAACTAGTTTCAAATACGTAGCAGATCTTGCGACTGAATCTGAGGTTTCCCGAAAAGAGTCTCCCAAGCTAATCGTAAAACGAGGCGGGTGGTCACTAAGAGCAAATTGAGAATTGATTGTGTTGTATACAATACTTTCATCGTGAACGACTTCATAGCTCACAGTGTACAGCGTTAGAGATAAAATAATCAATTTTCGATCCTCTTGCATTCGTTAATAATGCCTACGAGAATTATGAGTCTGATATTAATATCAGATGGTCAATACTGCATTCATGAATTGAATAGATTAAATTAATGGACGCAATTAATTAATTAAATTAACGTTTTGCGCAGCTTGGTCACGTTATTTGTGATTTATTTAGAGAATACCATTAGTGTAGACATAACTATTTCATTGATACTGATATTTTGGTGTGACTGACATATTCCTACGCACGCATGTGTTAATCGTTTACGATTAATTAGAAACAATGCGATATTCTTTTGAATGTAAAAGAGAAAGAAGGCAGTATTCATATACAGGGTGAAGCGTAATTCGCGCACTCGGGCGTCGCAGCGCGACTCTTCACATGCCAGCAATAAAAAAATGTATCTTACAAAATTTCGTCTTGCGAGTATATCCGGTAGAAAACGGACGTTGAAGAGTAGCAATCTGGCAACACTGTAATCATATGTAGGGTAACTACCGCTGTCAGCACACTCACGTCGTGCTGTACAGTTGGTGCATTGGGTAGAGTTTTTGGTTGGCATGCAGGAGGTCGATGGTTCGATCCTGGGTTGAGGCGCAATTTTTATTTGCTAATTTCCAACTGACATTACCTACTGTAATACAGTAAGAGGTCCGCCTCTGTGGTGTAGTGGTTAGCGTGATTAGCTGCCACCCCCGGAGGCCCGGGTTCGATTCCCGGCTCTGCCACGAAATTTGAAAACTGGTACGAGGGCTGGAACGGGGTCCACTCAGCCTCGGGAGGTCAACTGAGTAGAGGTGGGTTCGATTCCCACCTCAGCCATCCTGGAAGTGGTTTTCCGTGGTTTCCCACTTCTCCTCCAGGCGAATGCCGGGATGGTACCTAACTTAAGGCCACGGCCGCTTCCTTCCCTCTTCCTTGCCTATCCCTTCCAATCTTCCCATCCCTCCACAAGGCCCCTGTTCAGCATAGCAGGTGAGGCCGCCTGGGCGAGGTACTGGTCATACTCCCCAGTTGTATCCCCCGAACAAGAGTCTGAAGCTCCAGGACACTGCCCTTGAGGCGGTAGAGGTGCGATCCCTCGCTAAGTCCGAGGGAAAAAGCGAACCTGGAGGGTAAACAGATGATGATGATGATGAATACAGTAAGACCCCGTTTCTGAGGTGACATGTGTCCTACATTTACAACATTTTGTAACGCTGAAACAACAAATACCTGGTTAGACTAATAAGAAATAAACAGCTGAAACAAACAGGTTTTACATCTAGTAGATGAAGTGGTGCGAATAAATTCACGCTCACGACGTGGAAAGGGCGCCTTTCAAAGCTGACCAATGAAAACGATTGTTCGTCCATTTCTGATGATGATGATGCTTGTTGTTTTAAGGGGCCTAACGTCGGAGGTCATCGGCCCCTAACGTCCATTTCTAGGGTCGTAGTATGTAAGTGCAAATGGTTTCTAGAGGACCCACTGCAATCGCTGTTGACGATTAAGATGCTCTATCCACTGCACCAGCTGTACAGTACGCCTAGCTGCTGTTGACAGAGGTAGTTACCATACATGTGGTTACAGTGTTGCCAGATTGCTACTCTTCAACGTCGTTTTTCTGCCGGATATACTCGCAAGACGAAGTTTTGTAAGAGACACTTTTTTATTGCTGGCATGTGAGGAGTCGCGCTGCGACGCCCGAGTGCGCGAATTACGCTTCCCTCTGTATAGTCTGACTACACGGCTGAATGATTAAATGGCCCAGGGGTCACGGGTTCGATTCTCACTCGCCTTCATTGGGTAATTCCAGTGGCTCGGGAGTTGGGTGTGTGTGTCGTCTTTAAAACTGGAATTCATCATAGGTAAGGCCCCATCATGGCAGATGCACACGTCGCCTATACGGCGTCAACTCGAAATATCTGCACCCGACCTCTTTAGAGACCACACTCTATTATTATTATTATTATTATTATTATTATTATTATTATTATTATTATTATTATGTTCTTCTAATTTTTTTAACCTCCAGGTTGGTATTTCCCTCGGACTCAGCCATGGATCCCACCTCTACCGCCTCAAGGACAGTGTCCTGAAGCGTGAGACTTTGGGTGAGGGGATACAACTGGGCAGGATGGCCAATACCTCGCCCATGGGGCCTCACCTGCTAGGCTGGGCAGAGGCCTTGTGCGGGGATGGGAAGATTGAAAGGGATAGGCAAGGAAGAGGGAAGGAAGCTGCCGTGTCCTTAAGTTAGGTACCATCCCGGCATTTGCCTGGAGTATAAGTGGGAAACCACGGAAAACCATTTGGAGGATGGCAAAAGTGGAAATCGAACCCCCTCCCCCTCTACTCAGTTGACCTTCCGAGGCTGAGTAGACCCCATTCCAGCCCTCGTACCACTTCTCAAATTTCGTGACAGAGCCGCGAGTCGAATCCGGGCCTCCGGGAGTGACAGCTATTCACACTAACCACTACGCCACAGAGGCGGATATTATTATGATTAATATTATTATTATTATTATTATTGTGATTATTATTATTATTATTATTATTATTATTATTATTATTATTATTATTATTATTATTATTATTATTATTATTATTATTATTATTATTATTATTATTATTATTATTATTATTATTATTATTATTATTATTATTATTATTGTATGAAGTGAGGGCAGCTTGTAATCGTAACAAGAAGGCTTTTCAGAAATGGCTCCAAATAAGTGCTGTGGTAGACAGGGATTTGTACGTAGATGAAAGAAACAGAGCGAAACAAATAGTTGTTGAATCCAAAACGAAGTCGTTGGAAGATTTTGGTAATAACCTGGAAAGGCTAGGTCAAGCAGCAGAGAAACCTTTCTGCACACTAATAAAGAATCTTAGGAAGGGAGGGAGAAAGGAAATGAACAGTGTTTTGAGTAATTCAGGTGAACTCATAATAGATCCCAGGGAATCACTGGAGATGTGGAGCGAATATTTTGAACATCTTCTCAACGTAAAAAGAAATCTTCCTGGAGGTGTTGTAAAGAGCCAAGTCAAGGGGAGTAGGAAAATTATGTTGGTGAAATTACGCTTGAGGAAGTGGAAAGGATGGCAAATAAACTCCATTGTCATAAAGCAGCAGGAATAGATGAAATTAGACCTGAAATGATGAAGTATAGTGGGAAGGCAGGGATGAAATGGCTTCATAGGATAGTAAGATTAGCATGGATTGTTGGTAAGGTACCTGCAGATTGCACAAAAGCAGTAATTGCACCTATCTGTAAGCAAGGGAACATGAAGGATTGCAACAACTATCGAGGTATCTCATTGATTATTATACCAGGCAAAGTATTCACTGGAATCTTGGAAGGGAGGGTGCGATCAGTCATTGAGAGGAAGTTGGATGAAATCGAGTGTGGTTTCAGACCACAGAGAGGCTGTCAGGATCGGATTTTCAGCATGCGCCAAGTAATTGAGAAACGCTACGAGAGGAATACAGTAGACAGATATGTTTATGTTTCGTAGATCTAGAGAAAGCATATGACAGGGTACCGAGGGAAAATATGTTGGCCATACTGTGGAACTATGGAACTAAGGGTAGATTATTAAAACCAATCAAAGGCCATTGTGCTTCAGTGAGAATTGATGGTAGAATGAGTTCTTGGTTCAGGGTACTTACAGGTGTTAGACAAGGCTGTAATCTTTCACCTTTGCTGTTCGTAGTTTACATGGATCATCTGCTGAAAGGTATAAAATGGCAGGGAGGGATTCAGTTAGGTGGAAATGTAGTAAGCAGTCTGGCCTATGCTGACGACTTGGTCTTAATGGCAGATTGTGCCGAAAGGCTGCTGTCTAATAACTTGGAACTTGAAAATAAGTACAATGAGCATGGTATGAAAATTAGCCTTTCGAAGACTAAATTGATGGCAGTATGTAAGAAATTCAATAGAACTGAATGTCATATTGGTGATACAAAGCTAGTACAGGTCGATAATTTCAAGTATTTAGGTTGTGTGTTCTCCCAGGATGGTAATACAGTAAATGATATGGAATCAAGGTGTAGTAAAGCTAATGCAGTGAGCTCGCAGTTGCGATCAACAGTGTTCAGTAAGAAGGAAGTCAGCTCCCAGACGAAACTATCTTTACATCGGTCTGTTTTCAGACCAACTTTGCTTTACGGGGTGGACAAAGGATATCTCATTCATAAGTTAAAAGTAACAGACATGAAAGTAGCGAGAATGATTGCTGCTACAAACAGATGGAAACAATGGCAGGAGGGTACTCGGAATGAGGATATAAAGGCTAATTTATGAATGAACTAAATGGATGAAGCTGTACGCATAAACCGGCTTCGGTGGTGGGGTCATGTGAGAATGGAGGAGGATTGGTTACCTAGGAGAATAATGGACTCTGCTATGGAGGGTAAGAGAAGTAGAGGGAGACTAAGACGACGATGGTTAGACTCAGTTTCTAACGATTTAATGATAAGAGGTATAGAACGAAATGGGGCCACAGCATAGTTGCAAATAGAGGATTGTGGCGACGTTTAGTAAAGTCACGGCGGCTTGCAGACTGAACGCTGAAAGGCATAACAGTCTATAATGATAATGTATGTATGTATGTTGTATACAGCGTTATCCAGCAAGGATGTCCTCCTCAAGTAACTCGTGAAGCTTTCAAGACATCGACATTCTGTTTACACCTCCAGTAATGTTACCAAGGGGCTCATAATTGAACCTGGGCCGATGACCTTCGATGTTAAGCCCCTTAAAACAACAAGCAGCATCATCATTATCATCATAATTGAACTTCTAATACTTTTGCAGGGTGTCAGAATGAGCTGAGATAGCGGTATTAACCTATGATTAAAATGTCCGATTATGAGCCCCTTGGTAACATTACCGAAAATGAAAACAGTGAGGTTTGAAATCTTGTGCACCAAAACAACGGGGTCTGCAGTTTTAAAAGGTGGCGTAGGGAGAGCCTGTTAACCTCATATGTGAAGATTCAGAATTCAATTCTCCGCCATTGTGATTCGGGAATGAGAGTCCCAGCATCGTGGGTTCAACTGAGAAGCTGACTGATATGAGGAACACAAAATCCGGTTAAAAACGTCTCACAATTCGGCTGAAGATGTCGTGATGCTCGCCACGTGACACTCCAATATCTGCAAGTCATCTGGTTGGGCAACAGTCGACTTGGCACGTCAAAGCTCTTTGGGCTATATACGCCAAAAGGGCGATGGGAATCACCAGATGGATGTAACATTCCATTTGGATAACTCTTTCAGGTATTAATCAAGCTCCAATCTGGGGTTAGCGTACATTTCTCTGTGGTTTTAAAGCTTATCATTATAAGGCGCAGGATAGAGAATTTTAAGTGGAACTCAAATGTCTTTTGTTCATGACGTCCATTTTGCTTTCTAAACACCGGTAGTCGCTAGCTACGGTCGTATGGCATTTTGACGTAGAATATTTCTTCTAGTTCCTGGACCGATGAGGGTTGTAAGAACATGAAAGTTTTCAACTCGACATACTTTCTAGACTACACCTGCGACAACAGTGTTCAGTTTATTGTTGTAAAGAGGAAGGCCGAATGCACTAGCAAAAACAGTCTTATCTCAATATGACGTCATTAACAGCACCGTCAACTGAAGGTACTGAAATCGCAGTGTCCCGCGGTTAGCAATTAGTGTTTTAGACTCCGGTGCGTTAGCACATCATGCGATTTGGATTCGAATTAGATTCCTGTCTGTGATTCTTCAAATTTATGACAAAAATGAAATCATCGTTTGGGAAAGAAGTGATGTGAGAAGTTTGTTAAGAAGGAAACCAGTGTCGACTTAGTTAATGTAACATTAAAGATTTTCAGTCTGACGAACACTAATTTTAACATCTATGCCACTATAACACAAATATCAACACAAATACGGACTTCTAATTTAGAATTTTGAAGTACAATTGAACTGAACAAGCAGCATTTTACTATTCAGCATATTTTCAACAGCACATGTCAAGTCTATTTTTTTAACAAATCACGTAATTTTAATATCAGCACTGAAAAATGTTTTTAAAGGGGATTTTATAAATTTATTATGTTGCTAAAAATTCAATGTCTTAATGTCTCAGTATAGAAACTGAACACCAACAATGTAATTCTCTAAAGGAGGTCCTTTAGCTTAGTCAAGTTGTTAATCATTTTAATGTCTTAATATACAATGGTTGCATTTGCTGGCGGGACCTAGTGTTTACAGTGCACTATGTCTTCTGATATGGGCTAGAGCAATCTTGTTACTTTCATTGATCTGTCTCAGCTTTATCCTTCGCTTTGACAAAATGAAAGTGACTGAGGTATGAGTGATGCTAGTAATGCCATTTCTTCTGCAGCCAGTCCCTGCTATGAATGGTATGAAAATATTGTTCATAGGGTCGGTTGGTGCATGCATTTCAGTGGGTTTGGCAGACTGATATGTAATAGCAACTTCTGGCTCGGTGAGGAAAGCAACGGGAAACTACCTCACTCCTCATTTCCCTAGTACGCCTCTTCAGTGATGCCTAGGCCATCTATGACAGCTGATGGCGGCGCTGTTGAGGATCCAACCAGCTTGCGGTTAATGGTCGCGCAGCTGTGAGCTTGCATCAATGGGAGGTAGTGGCTTCGAACCCTAGTGTCGGCAGCCCTGAAGATGTTTTACCATGTTTTCTCATTTTCACACCAGGCAAATGCTGGGGGTATACCTTGATTAAGGCCACGGCCGCTCCCTTCCCGCACCTAACCTTTTCCTATTTCATTGTCGCCATAAGACATATGTGTGTTGGTGTGACGTAAAGCAAGTTGTAAAAATACTAGCTGAATCCTAGCATTGCTTCCACTTACTTGCGCAATGCGTAAAACAAGTTGTAAAAATACTAGCTGAATCCTAGCATTGCTTCCACTTACTTGCGCAATGCGTAAAACAAGTTGTAAAAATACTAGCTGAATCCTAGCATTGCTTCCACTTACTTGCGCAATGCGTAAAGCAAGTTGTAAAAATACTAGCTGAATCCTAGCATTGCTTCCACTTACTTGCGCAATGCGTAAAGCAAGTTGTAAAAATACTAGCTGAATCCTAGCATTGCTTCCACTTACTTGCGCAATGCGTAAAGCAAGTTGTAAAAATACTAGCTGAATCCTAGCATTGCTTCCACTTACTTGCGCAATGCGTAAAGCAAGTTGTAAAAATACTAGCTGAATCCTAGCATTGCTTCCACTTACTTGCGCAATGCGTAAAGCAAGTTGTAAAAATACTAGCTGAATCCTAGCATTGCTTCCACTTACTTGCGCAATGCGTAAAGCAAGTTGTAAAAATACTAGCTGAATCCTAGCATTGCTTCCACTTACTTGCGCAATGCGTAAAGCAAGTTGTAAAAATACTAGCTGAATCCTAGCATTGCTTCCACTTACTTGCGCAATGCGTAAAGCAAGTTGTAAAAATACTAGCTGAATCCTAGCATTGCTTCCACTTACTTGCGCAATGCGTAAAGCAAGTTGTAAAAATACTAGCTGAATCCTAGCATTGCTTCCACTTACTTGCGCAATGCGTAAAGCAAGTTGTAAAAATACTAGCTGAATCCTAGCATTGCTTCCACTTACTTGCGCAATGCGTAAAGCAAGTTGTAAAAATACTAGCTGAATCCTAGCATTGCTTCCACTTACTTGCGCAATGCGTAAAGCAAGTTGTAAAAATACTAGCAATCTAGAGCAATCCTAGCATTGCTTCCACTTACTTGCGCAATGCGTAAAGCAAGTTGTAAAAATACTAGCAATCTAGAGCAATCCTAGCATTGCTTCCACTTACTTGCGCAATGCGTAAAGCAAGTTGTAAAAATACTAGCTGAATCCTAGCATTGCTTCCACTTACTTGCGCAATGCGTAAAGCAAGTTGTAGAAATACTAGCTGAATCCTAGCATTGCTTCCACTTACTTGCGCAATGCGTAAAGCAAGTTGTAAAAATACTAGCTGAATCCTAGCATTGCTTCCACTTACTTGCGCAATGCGTATCAATTTTATCTATCCTATCTGACCTCCCTTGGTCAACTATTGTTCATTTCCGACCACGGTGGAATTAGGTTTGCGAGGCCTAGTGAGTCTTTCGTTTTCATGCCGTTCGCGCCCCTTGCATTTCTTGGCCTATACCTTCATTTCTCGAAGTGTTGGTTCCTTCCATTCTTTCCCTCCGTTTTATATTAATATAGGAATGTTGTCCAGTTGTACTTTCGATTAAATTAATAATCACCGGGAGAGCTGGCCATGCAGTTAGGGGCGCGCAGCTGTGAGCTCGCATCCGGGAGATAATGGGTTCTAATCCCACTGTCGGCAGCCCTGAAGATGGTTTTCAGTGCTTTCCCATTTTCATACCAGACAAATGCTGGGGCTGTACCTTAATTAAGACCACGGCCGCTTCCTTCCCTTTCCTAGGCCTTTCCTGTCCCATCGTCGCCATAAGACCTATCTGTGTGGGTGCGACGTAAAGCAAATATATAAAAAAAATCACCACCACCACTATCAATAATGTTATTTGTTTTACGTCCCACTAACTACTTTTTAAGGTCTTCGGAGACGCCAAGGTGCCGGAATTTAGTCCCGCAGGAGTTCTTTAACGTGCCAGTAAATCTACCGACACGGGGCTGTCGTATTTGAGCACCTTCAAATACCACCGGACTGAGCCAGGATCGAACCTGCCAAGTTGGGGTTAGAAGGCCAGCGCCTTAAGCGTCTGAGCCACTCAGCCCGGCCCCACCACTATCGGGAGCGTCTCAAATTTAAGGCAGCCGAGCGTCAGGAGCTGAGTTCCGCGCTTAACGGTGCCCCAGCTGAACACATCCACTGCCCCAGTGATCGAAAATTACTTCGATCTCATAGATGTAGATACTGATCACGCCAGTCTGGTCGGCTTCGTCTTCATTGTTTAGAATTAAGACATAAATATCAAACACCGAGCAAGTTGGCAAGTGGAGGGCTGTGAGCTTGCATTCGGAAAATAGTGGATTCAAACTACACTGTCGGCAGCCCTAAAGAGTGAGTCCGTGGTTTCCCATTCTCGCACAATATAAGTGCTGGGACTGAACGTTCATTAAGATCACGACCGCTTCCTTCCCACTCCTATCCTATCGTCGCTATAAGGTGTATCTGTGTCGGTGCGACATAAAGAAAAGCATGAAAATAAAAATAAAAGTTAAAAATAAAATGTCACACCAATATTAACCAGATATTTCATTTCGACAATACCTATCACACAGTACTTTAAAAACTTGCGGGGGCCGATAACCTTAGATATTAGGCCCCATTAAGCAACAAGCATCATCATCACCTTCAAAAACTTGCAGCTGTTAGGTTTTCCAATTCTGTATAGCAGTGAATCTTGCTCAATCATTACGCTACTCCATGTATTACTCCTTCTATATAATACCTGTTAATAATAGAGTGCTAGGGGAAAACTAGTTCTTCACACAGAATCTTTCTTTTGATCGGTTTCGCTGTTACAGGAATCAACAGTCTGTATTTCAGGATACGGTGTGAACCAACATAATTTGGAAGATACATTCATTTTAACCTCTTGGCTACGCTTGTCTGTACCATGTATTAAGTAACGGAGCACGGAGAAAAGTTAAATGCCATCTCCTCTGATAGACACCACATAGTGAGGAAACAAACAAGAAAAAATGTTAAGAAAAACAGTGGCTAACGCTCCATCTCAAAATATATTCCCCTTACCACAACATAAAGAAAGCTATGACATGTTATATGAACACTATCAGTTGTTTAAAAAATAACTACCTCTCACAGCAACCCACGATTTACCACTTCGAAGCACACCCCATTTTATCCCTTTGGGTTGCAATGTTCAAAATGGTTCTTAAGTGTTACTTATGACATCAGAAGAATCTCTATGACAAAGTTCACTCTCACCGCTTTGGTGATTCCGGAGATACTGTGATCAATAAGTGAATGTAATTTCGCATTTATATAGATCTCCGATATTTCGCTCTCCTACTAGATTTATGGGATCTTTTCGGTGGGAATATTCTCCTTATTATTCTTTAAGTCTGAATGACGTGGTACCTTTCAGCTCCTCCTCCTCACTGCGGTTACAATACTAAAGTAAGCATAAATCTTGAGAAAATGCCTTGAAGAAGCAAAATCAACTTACAAAACATGTTAAGATAAACATGACAGTTAAATAAAATACCACAGAAGCAACATTGTCTCAATTTGTGTGTATCTAGGGCCATAAATTTAATTTTGAGACAGTGCTTTTCTAAATTAACTCAAAAGTAAATTCGAATATAGACATTGCGTAGGTAGGTGCAAAGTAATATATATATATATATATATTTGCTAGTTGCTTTAGTCGCACTGACACAGATAGGTCTTATGGCGACGATGGGACAGGAAAGGTATAGGAATGGGAAGGAAGCGGCCGTGGCCTTAATTAAGGTACAGCCCCAGCATCTGCCGGGTGTGAAAATGGGAAACCACGGAAAACCATCTTCAGACCTCGCTACGGTGGGGTTCGAACCTACTATCTCCCGAATACTGGATAGTGGCCGCACTTAAGCGACTGCACCTCGGTAGGTGCAAAATATTAATTGGTAAGTATCTCACAAAAAAAGAATTGTATTCATAAAGTGACACACAAGAATGAGCTGCAGTAGTGAAAGTAATTTGTTCAATAGAGTAGAAAGTACGTGTAAGTACAGCACAGAAGCCATTCCTTGAGAACTGAAACGGAATTAGAAAACAACTTCCAGCAAATTGAATATTTAAATACAGTTCTTAAAACGGGAAAATAAATATAGAATAAACTGTAAAATTCATAAAATATTCAAATGAAAGTTCTCTTGATAAGTACCATATTCCGAGACTTTTATTACAGATGGTACATTGTAAAAATGGACATTGTTGTATGTCCGGCGCTCCCTTCTCGCTCCGCCAGCCAGCTGCACGCGCGCCTGTGTATCATTCTGCTAGCTTCGACGCGCAGCCCTCAGTGCGCGTGCCTGACCATCGAGTGTACTATAAATAGGAGCTCCCTGCCTGCTCACTTGCCCACTTGCCCCGGTGTCCAGCTCCAGAATACACCCTACGTCGAGCACGGAGGCTACTCCTCTTGAAAATGTGCTTCGACCAGGTGGACTGAATTTCTGGCAGTACGAGGTCTCACCTCTGGTCACCGCTCCCTTACCTGTTTCCGCTGCCTATGTTCCGTAATTCTTTTACAAGCCATTTTCATTCCCTAATTTATGCAAGCTCCCTTAGTTTCGCTAGGTGGAATTTCTTCAATCAATTGAACTTGCTTTTTAGGAATTCAGACACTTCAACAAACAAGGACTCTCATGACATTTATGTTAGTGTGCCAGATAGTTCTCGACTATCAACGTGTCAATTCACAAAGACTATCTTTTCAAGATAGAAGTGTATATAAAGACTGCAAACCTGTACATATTGTATAAAGACAGACTTTTCTCAAGATTCAATATTCCTTTTTGCTTCAAAATAAATTTCAGTTATTTGTGTAAATATCATAAAGTGAAGCAAAATAAAGTTGTGTTTGTAAATTTCAACCTTGGTTACAACACAACTCTATGGCGACGAGGTAAAAAAGCAACCAACTACAATTCTTCGGCCCCAGTTGCCAACTCTATAGTGACGAGGTAAAAAAGCAACCAACTACAATTCTTCAGCCCCAGTTGTCAACTCTACGGCGACGTGCTAAACAACACCGACACTCCAACCAGTTCTGACACACAGCTTACCTTACTCTTTCTTGCACGCATCTCGCAATGGCTACTGCGGAACAACTCGCTACGGTCTTCCAAGCCTTACAGCAGCAACAACAACAGTTTATGCAACAACAACAGGCAGCATTACTTCAGGCTCTTCAAGCTATTTCTGTCTCTACACAGCCATCAGCTATTCCTCCGTTCTCTGCTTTTGATCCGGCTAAGGAAGAATGGTCAGTTTATTTAGCCCGCTTGCAACAGCATTTCATCTGCCATTCTGTCACAGATGATCAACGCCACCGCGCACTATTTCTTAGTTCGGTTGGCAATGCTACGTGTGAATTACTACGTAAATTAAGTCCAGAAGAACACTTATCTGAGGTACCCTTCACGCAGCTCTTGGCCCGTCTCACGGAACACTATGCCAAAGCTCCTCACATAGTGGCTGCTCGCTATAAATTTTTTCAGAGCAGAAAGCAACCCCATCAGACACATACTGAATGGATAACTGAATTGCGTGGTCTAGCTAAACCCTGCCAGTTCATCTGCTCCAAGGACGGTTGTGGTTCATCCTACACTGATTCTCTCATTCGGGACATGATAATTTTACATACTCCTGAAGACAAAATACGTTTTGACGCTGTCAAGCAGAGTAACCCTTCTTTAGTAGACGTCCAGCGTATTGCTACGGTTTATGAGCTTACTACCAAGACTGCCGCAGCCATAGCTTCTCCACACGAAGTTGCACAAGTCTCGCCTCAGGCCCGCAAGTCCTCTGCTACAGTGAACCGTACGGATAAGGCGCTCTCCACCAAGCATTCTCGCCAGGTTCCCTCTCGTCATGCTACACGGAAGCCCAATTCTAAAAGCACCTCGAAACTCCTGCCTTCCTGCCGAGGTTGTTTCAAGCATCATGAACGTCGTGACTGTCGTTTTTTCAAAGCTACTTGTGAACGATGTAATAAACTTGGACACATTCAGACTGTCTGTCAAAGTTCGCTCCGCCCTGCTAAGACTACTGCAGCGCGCCGGAAGCATATACAGCCCCGCCAAGACATGGAAGTTGATCAGATCAATCTTATTCTTCCCACAAAGGATTCTCACAAAATCATCATTCCTCTCTCATTCTCTGATCGATCTGTCGATTTTCAATTAGACACTGGATCACCTGTCTCTATTATTAATCTGACTACCTACCACGACTTAGGTTCACCTTCATGCTCTCCAGCTGACATCCAGCTCGTGACATTTAACAAGAAGAAAATTGACATCAAAGGTCAAATTAAGCTTCAGGCTAGTTATAAAGGAATTCAGAAGGCCATTCCTCTTCTCGTAGTTAACAACTACACTGCATCAAACATTATGGGCATGGATCTATTCAACTTATTTGGTTTCCAGATACATGACAACATTAACGTCGTATCTACATTGCATCCTACTTCTGACGTTACCGCTCTCCTAGCGCAGTTTCCTGAAGTCTTCGACTCTCAGCTCGGAACAGCAAAAGACTATACAGCTCACATACAGCTGAAATCCGGAGCTAAGCCTCGCTTCCTCAAAGCACGTCCAGTACCCCTAGCACTTCAAGACCAGGTCACGAAAGAATTAGAAAGATGGATACAAACTGGAATTGTAGTCCCAGTTACTTCTAGTCAATGGGCTACTCCACTCGTGGTAATCAAGAAAGCTGATGGTAATGTTCGACTTTGTGGCGATTTTCGATCTACAGTCAACGCACAACTCGAAACCGATATCTTTCCTATTCCACGTCCAGAAGACTTATTCCGTCGTCTCTCTGGTGGACAATTCTTCTCTCGAGTTGATCTTAAAGAAGCATATCTCCAGCTACTTTTAGACGAAGAATCTAAGAAATTTCTCACACTCAACACTCCTCTCGGACTGCTCCAGCTCCAGCGGCTCCCATTCGGTATTTCATCCTCAGCGGCTATTTTTCAGCGCTATTTGGCTCAACTCACCGCCTCCATTCCCGGTTGTGCTAACTACCTGGATGATATTATTGTTACTGGAAAAGATCATCAGGAACATCTAACCAATCTCCGCCTTCTTCTCCAGAAATTGAAAGACAATGGCCTACGAGCGAATCTCGCTAAATGTACCTTCTTTCAGCCTCAAGTTCACTACCTCGGACATATACTTGATAAGAATGGAATTCGTCCTAGTATGCAGAATGTCTCCGCGATAGAATGCCAGCACCTCAGAACCTCAAGCAGCTTCAGTCCTTCATAGGCAAAGCGAACTATTATAATAAGTTCATTCCACACTTCGCTACAGTAGCAGCTCCATTAAACGCTCTACGTAAAAAAGGTGTTAAGTTTCAGTGGACTCCGCAATGCCAACAGGCATGGAAAACAATCAACGACGCCTTAATTCAAGCTATACAACTCACTCATTTTCAGCCCGACAAGATCATCACGCTAGCTACTGACGCTTCAGACTACGGTGTCGGTGCCGTTCTCTCCCAGAAGGATCGTCATGGACAAGAACGCCCCATCGCCTTCGCTTCGAAAACACTTAATGACCATCAACGTCGATACTCACAGATAGAGAAAGAAGCTTTAGCCATCATCTTTGGTATTCGCCGTTTCAATGAATATCTTTATGGCAACCATTTCCTGATCATTACCGATCATAAGCCTCTCGTACACTTATTCCATCCTGGTAATAAGATCCCAGAGAATTCCCTCAGAAAGCTTCAAAGATGGTCCATGTTCCTTTCTGATTATTCCTATCAGATTGTATATCGAGCCACATCCCAGCATTGTAATGCTGATGCCCTATCCCGCTTACCCGTTGGTCCTGATACTGCCTTCGATTCTCAAGAATCTGAATGTCTTCAGTTGGACATAGAACTTGAAGATACTGTATCCAGTTTTCCTATTGATGCTACCTGCATAGCTAAAGCTACGGATAAGGACAGTACACTTGCTACTGTACGTACTTACATCCGCAACGGTTGGCCTCTTCAGAGCACACTTCCTGCCCACCTGGCACCTTATCATCGTATGCAGCATCGTCTCACGACTCGTGCCGGAGTTGTACTACTAGAAGCAGGCACCATCTTCCGAGTGGTTATCCCACTTAGCCTACAGAAACAAGTTCTCGAATTATTACACCAAAGCCATTGGGGTATCTCCAGAACAAAGCAACTCGCCCGTCAACACTGCTACTGGCCCGGTATTGATGCCGCCATCGAAAAGCTAATACGTCATTGTGAGCAATGTCAAGCGAATCAGAACGCCCCGTCTTCTGATCTTGCTTCATGGCCTCCTGCTACTACTCCATGGGAACGAGTTCACATCGATTTCGCAGGTCCTTTCCTCAATTCCATGTGGTTAATAGTCATCGATTCACTGTCAAACTTTCCATATGTCGTGGATATGCATTCGACTACTACAACCGAAGCTACCATTCGTGCTCTCCAGAAAATCTTTACTACAGAAGGTTTACCGCAAGTACTCATTTCGGACAACGGACCTCAATTTACAGCTACTGCTTTTCAGAACTTTTGTACACATAATGGCATTCGTCATATCCTAGCACCACCTTTTCACCCTCAATCTAATGGTGAAGCTGAACGCTTCGTACAAACATTTAAAAGAAGTATGAAGAAAGCTGTCTCTTCAGGCTTAACTAAAGACCAAGCCTTGCTCCAACTCTTAAACAACTACAGAACTCTCCCCGGCGCTGATAATATCACTCCTGCACAGAAGCTCCATGGACGACCTCACAGAACTTTACTTTCTCTGTTACAGCCTCTTCCGGCCCAGCATAAGACCTCACCAACGAAGTTCTCCCTCAACGACAAGGTCTACACCAGGACATTCAAATCCAACCCACTCTGGATACCTGGAGTCATCTGCAGATCTTTGGGTCATCGTCTCTACGAGATACAGACTACGGAGAAACGTATCTGCCGCCATCAAGATCAGATACGTCTGCGCTACCGCCCCTGTCCAGCCATTGATGCTATTGCTAAACCAGATAAATCTATTGCTGAACGCGCTTTAGATCATTTAATAACAATGGGTTCCTTTCAGGACGAGACAGCGCCACTCCGCCCAGTTCCAGCTCCGGACAATACAACAGAGACATCAGCAGCTCCGCCCCAGCATCGCAGTCGCCGCCAGCGCCGCCGCCGTTTCACGCCGTACCGGCGCATTTAGGAGGGGAGGGTGTTGTATGTCCGGCGCTCCCTTCTCGCTCCGCCAGCCAGCTGCACGCGCGCCTGTGTATCATTCTGCTAGCTTCGACGCGCAGCCCTCAGTGCGCGTGCCTGACCATCGAGTGTACTATAAATAGGAGCTCCCTGCCTGCTCACTTGCCCACTTGCCCCGGTGTCCAGCTCCAGAATACACCCTACGTCGAGCACGGAGGCTACTCCTCTTGAAAATGTGCTTCGACCAGGTGGACTGAATTTCTGGCAGTACGAGGTCTCACCTCTGGTCACCGCTCCCTTACCTGTTTCCGCTGCCTATGTTCCGTAATTCTTTTACAAGCCATTTTCATTCCCTAATTTATGCAAGCTCCCTTAGTTTCGCTAGGTGGAATTTCTTCAATCAATTGAACTTGCTTTTTAGGAATTCAGACACTTCAACAAACAAGGACTCTCATGACATTTATGTTAGTGTGCCAGATAGTTCTCGACTATCAACGTGTCAATTCACAAAGACTATCTTTTCAAGATAGAAGTGTATATAAAGACTGCAAACCTGTACATATTGTATAAAGACAGACTTTTCTCAAGATTCAATATTCCTTTTTGCTTCAAAATAAATTTCAGTTATTTGTGTAAATATCATAAAGTGAAGCAAAATAAAGTTGTGTTTGTAAATTTCAACCTTGGTTACAACAGACATGATCTAACAGAATTTAAAAAATAGTTGACTGAGGCTTTATCATCATATTTGCAGTTACCATTCTCAAAATTATTTTTTCTGGATTACAAATTGAACCACCTGACGTACTTTAATTTTCTCTCGGATCATTTACTGAAAGATGCGTTATATATGCCAAGAGAACAAGACGAATTTATATGGATTTGTGTTAACAAATTGAAAGTGTTCAACCTAATGGGAGAAGAACGCATATTAGCGGAGCTTCCTTACATTTGAATAATAATAATAATAATAATAATAATAATAATAATAATAATAATAATAATAATAATAATAATAATAATAGACTATGTTAGTAGGTTCTTCTTCTTCTTCTACTTTAGCGTTTGTCCCACCTGGTGGCAGGGTCCGCTGGGTGAATTCGTTATCTCCATTTATTTCGGTCTCCGGCAATGTCTGGATGTATTCTTACAGCTTTCAGGTCGTTGTGCACTGTATCGGTCCATCACTGTCTTGGTCATCCCTTGGGCCTATTACTAGATTAAGACCTAATTATAATTCGAAATAATCGAGCGACTTGACTGAGCAGTTAGGATTGTGTGGCTGTTGGCTTGCGTTGTGGATATTGTGAGATCGAATTCGTCGGCAACCTTTAATATGGTTTTCCGTGGTTTTCCATCTTCACACAAGGCAAATTCTGGAGTTATATCTGAATCAACGCCACGGCTGATACATTTCCAATCCCTCCAAAACATTTATGCGTGTTAGTGCAACGTTAAACGCCTTTAAAAAATCTTGTTTTACCTTGTATATTTAATTTGTCCGGTTGGTAAACTTAAAAGCACTTCCAGTAAAACAAAAGCATTTCAAATTTGCACAGATAACTACAGCTTAAAAGTTAGAGTGGTGGTTTCTCATTTATTAAAGAGCCTTCGTCAAGGAGATGCACTTCTTTAACGTGAGATTAAAAGTGGTTCTCAACTTTGCAACATAAACCATCTTGATTAACACGGAAATATATTAGTCTGATGAAAAAGTAAGTAAAGCCTGGCCTGAGTTATGCAGCTTTAGCAACTTTTAACAAAGTTACTCCTCATAGTTTTAAACATAGATTCGAACCTGTTGTGTTCTAAAGGAACGATATATTAGTAATTTACTTAAGTAGTAGGGTTTACAATTGGGTACACTGAATTATCACATCATTAGGAAGTTACAAACGGTATTCTTAGCTTAGATATGTACTTTACACGTAGTGCATATGCGTAGGTTTAGTTAATTCTCGCTGGTAGTTCAGTTGAATGACTTACGAGAATTCCTGTAAACATATAATATGGCTAGATTGTGAGGCACTGTCGTCTGTCCCCTCTCATATTCTCTCCTCTCTCTCTCACACACACTTTGTTAGTATTTCATTTCAGAAAACAAACTTGATCGCTTTTTATTTTAAGAAAGGAAATTGTGACATAAAGTAAAGTCGATGTAAAATTAGGCAAAATAAAAGTAGATAAATAAATGGACAAATTACTGGAGGTAAGGATTGTGCTGAAAGTTTCGTAACTGTAGAATTGTAACGATCTATTAAAATCATATATTTATGTCACTTGTATCGATATGTACGTATTTAACAATAATTACATAATTAATGATCAGCTTTGAATTATATCAAGTAAGATAATGTGGTAAGAATGGTAACAATACTGAGTCACACACACTGAGCGAGTTGGTTGCGAATAAGCTTGCAATCGGTTCCTGAAAATTGTTTTACTTCGTATCCTATTATCACACAAGCCAAATGTCCGTGTTGTATCTTAATTAAAACCACGCGTGGTTCCTCCCTATTTTTAGTCCTTTCCAATCACATCGTCGATGAAATATTAATTTTGGTCAACCTGATTGAGCCAACCGGCTTCTGTAGTGTATGAGTTTGTCCAAGAATTTTAACATCCTGAATTGCTCGAATGATTTTCACTTAGGGATCCAAATCCTGGTACTGCATGAAACACGTTTTACAGATTCAGAAACGATAGACTACAATAATTGCAGGATCTTCAAAAGTGGAACAAACAAGAAAATTGGAAAAGGAACAGCACTATTTGGCATGGCCTTCATTGTAGACAAAAGAAGTTTTAGAATCCGTAAAAGAGGTGAAACCCATCAACAATAGACTTATGACCTTAGGAATCAAACACACCAATAAAAACTACCCATGCACCAACAAATGATGACAATAAAAATGAGCCAGAACAAAGGAAAGGTTCTGGGAAAAACTTGAAACAGAAATGGTCAAAATTCCAAAAGATGATGTGAAAATTCTACTCGGTGATTTCAATGCCCAAATTGGCAGGGATCGCAAATAAAAAAAGACAGTGGTTGACTGTCCGGCACACAGGTTCACCGTTAAGAATGGCACACGTCTCATTGGGTTGTGCCTACAAAACAGCTTGAAAATGACGCCAACTTCACTCCAGGAAAATCCCAAAAAACAAAAGACATGGCGATCACCCATCCACCGTTTAGGAGAATTTCTGACTGATCATGTTGCAATATCGTACGATTACCTAAAGTAAATTCACGATGCGAAAGTGCGCAGAGGTGCTAACATCGATTTGGATCATTATTTAACCTGGATCAAAATTAAATTCACACCCAAACGAAAATTCAAGAGGAAAACGCCGGTGATCCCAAAATTTGATCTACACAAAGTCAGAGACTCCAAAATAATGGAAGAATGGGAAGAACAACCTGCAGAGAATTGGCAGAAATTTCAAAGTAAGATCATCAAAACGGCGAAAGATCTCATCCCTCTTCACAAGAAACCGAAACACCCTTGGTGGAATCAAGAATGTGAGAGCGCACAAGAAGAACGGAAAAAGGCATTTCAAAACTATAATAGCAATAAATCAGAAAAAACAGAAGAAATTTTTCGAAGTTTGAAAACAAGCATCTAAGATTCTAAGACAAAATGAACGGAATTACGTCAACGATCAACTGAAGTCAATTGAAGACGACTTCAAAAATTACAACACACACGATTTTTAAAAGACCTTCGCGAACCAAATTAAAGGGTTTCCTCCACAGAGCCTTTGTTTTCGAAAAAAAGGATGGTAAACTGGCCTTAACAAATAAAGAAAATTGCCAAGAACTATCCACGCATTTTTCACAGCTTTTAAATTGCCCATAACCTACAGAGAGATTCTCGAAAATACAGCCAGACATCTCACTAGAAAATTCGTCACCACCACCAACACTAAAAGAAATTTCTTCACACTTCAAGAAACTTTAAAAGAACAAAGCATCAGGGGAGGGCGGAATTATAGCTAAACTTTTGAAAAATTTAGGCCCAAATTCACTCAAAGAAATTACACAAATAAATCACAACATTTGGCCAATTGAAAAGCTCCCGGATGACTGGAATATTGCTGTAATCCATCCACTACATAAAAAGGGTGACAAATCAGATTAAGTACACAGGGACCTCTCCTATATCTGTCGCCCATAAAATTTTATCACTATATCTCTTGAAAAGAACGCAAAATCAATTAGAACCGAAATTAGCTGAGTATCATGCAGTATTCAGACCAAATAAGTCATGCCCCGAACAAATTTTAAACCTCAAAACCATACTCAAAATGCGAGCTCTCACACAAAAACCCCTCGTATGCACATTTGTAGATTTCGAAAAGGCTTATTGTTCAATCTACAGGCCCTCACTGTTCCAAATTCTAGAAGAGAGGGGACTAGATTTGAAAACTCGAGAACTTATAAAACAAACATTGACTGGCACGAAATCCAAAGTGAAATGTATGGGGGAAGTCTCAGAACCCTTCGACATTCAAACAGGAGTGGGACAAGGTGATGGACTCTCTCCTATTCTCTTCAACGTCGTTCTAGAAAAGGTTATGGAAGAATGGGAGAACGAACTCACGAAATGTGAGCTTTGGAAGCCAATCCTACTTGGCTTTCCCAAATATAACCTCTATATAACATACCTCGCTTTTCCAGATGATTCGGCAATATAAACAGAGGATGAGGAGACTGCCGTTAAACAGCTCGAGATAAAGAAAGTGCAGAAATGGTGAGACTACAGATATCATGGGAGAAAACTAAATTCTTTTTTTCAAAGTCAGATATCAAGAGACCGAGAACAAAATAGGGTACAATTGGCAGAGTCCCTTACTTTAAATACCTCGGAGAATTTACCGAACCGATAGGTCTTGAAAAGATCTCACAACAAACTCGTCTCCAAAAAATTACAAGAGCATTAGGGTTAGTCCAAAACATCTACAACAAAAAATCCATGTCAAGACATGCAAAAATTCGGCATTTCAACACAATCATAAAACCAACAGTTCTTTACGCAAGTGAAACATTGACACTCAACAGAAAGCAAGAACTTGAAGAAATCAAAAAAGAAGACGGGAAGATCATTGGGAAAACCTTCGGAGCAAGACACACCAAAGAAGGTTAAAGGTTTCAGTCAAAGCAACAGAAAAGTTTTCAAACATCGAAATTGAAATTAGGAAAAGACGAATCAAATTCTTCGGCCATCTGACTAGATTACAAAAAAATCGATTGACAGAAAGGATAATAGATTACGTAACCTCGCTTAAGAACTCAACATCCTTGTTTAACGAACTTCGAAAGGACCTCGAAAACACAAACATAAGTTCAACAGACATCCCAGAAAGAGACACAATTATTTAGACACAAAATAAACCACTTGGAAGTTATATCAGAGCAACCACAACAAAAACAGTACAGACTAAAGTGGTCGGCAGTACGTAAACAAGCCTTCTCGCAAATAATAGAAACCTATTGGAAAAACAAGAAGAACCCACAGAATAAATGACTGAGTTATTTGCTTAATGTCTTCCAATACTGGGAGATTTCGCTAATAATAATAATAATAATAATAATAATAATAATAGTAATAATAATAATAATAATAATAATAATAATAATAATAATAATAATCACATTATTCTTCGTGGGTTATGTGGCCCAACTGTTTAATTGCAGTGATTTTCTATGGATTTCCAGCCGGTAGAATCAGCTACTTCTTTTACGTGCTGTAATTAATTGAAAAGAGCCCAATTTGTGTAGATGTTCTCTGAATCATGACCGTGGACTTTAGTGCACAGGTACTACGCCAACCGTGTCTTTACAGTGACCTTTTCCTTTTTTGTAAGATTCCTGCGTGTCATTTTCTTTGTAGGAATTGATTCGTTCAATGGGACATATTCGAAATTGTAATAATTACTGTGCAGTTTTCGCTGGAGTAATTCTTTTCCTTTAGTATTTTCCTTACCTCGACTAAAACAGTAAGTGTGCAGATTTTGGAAGTTTATTTGTTAATATTTGGACTCCGATTTCCTATCGCCCATTTTTCTGGGGTTGGATTTCCCCTCGGACTCAGCGAGGGATCGTACCTCCACCACCTCAAGGGTAGTGTCTTGGAGCGTGAGACTTTGGGTCGGGGGATACAACTGGACAGGTGGACCAGTACCTCACCCAGGCTGCCTCACCTGCTATGTTGGGCAGGGGCCTTGTGGGAGGATGGGAAGAACGGAATGGATAGACAAGGAAGAGGGAAGGAAGCGCCAGTGGCCTAAAGTTAGGTACCAACCCTGCATTTGCCTGGCGGAGAAGTGGGAAACCACAGAAATCCACTTCGAGGATGGCTGAGGTGGGAATTGGATACAACTGTACTCAGCTGATCTATTTGACTTAGTTGGAGTAGTTTGAGAATCGGAAATGGGCCCATGGTTCGAATCCTGCCATGTATATATGTTGATATTTTTGAAGCTATTAATCTAGAAGCTCCTAGTGACAAACCGACATGTAGGCGACGAGTGCGTGACCGCCGTCTTGCTTGAGGAAAGACTGTAAAACTATTCGTGCACTGCATTCGTGACTGATCAGACCTATTCAGATACACTCTGCTCGCCCCAAATGGGGAGGGGGCTAGAAAGGTGCCCTAAACATAGTCAGCCTAAACACAACTCGACTGGAAAGCCACGCCTAGAGAGAACACCATATGCGTCGAAAGAATTTACACGTAAATTTTGAAACTTGAAATATCGGCACTCTAATGGACAATGACACAGATAATCGACCAGAAAGACGGACTGCAATTGTGTCCCATGAACTGAGAAGATTAAATATAGACATTGCAGAACTAAGTGAAAGTAGGCGTGCAGGTGAAGGACATATCAGAGATCATGGCGGTGGTTATACTTTCTTTTAGATAGGGAAAGATAGTAATTATTCCCGCATTCATGGAGTCGCTTTCGCCATCAATAATGAACTAATGACCCTGCGCTCAAAGTTCACAAATAATCAGTGAGCCACTGTAACTAGTGCTTATGCTCCAACTCTCGCCTCTGATGAAGACCAAAAAGAAGCATTTTATTCCCAGCTTTACATGCTTCTAAGCGAAATGCCCAAGGCTGATAAAATGATTCTGACGGGAGACTTCAGTGCCAGAGCTGGTAAGGAATCAGCACTATGGCCTGGTGTAACTGACAAGGATGGTGTAAGAAAATGCAACTCTAGTGTAAGTCTCCTACTCACTAACTGCGCGGAAAACAATCTGCTTACTACCAACACCCTATCCCGACAGAAAGATAAGTTTAAAACATCTTGGCAGCACCCAAGGTCAAAACACTGGCCTCTAATAAATTATGTCATTGTGCGTGCCCGAATCCAACATGATGTCTGAATCACAAGGGACCTAACTAGTGCTGGACCGACCACCGACTGATACGATCTGTAATGGCTCTGCATGTTCAAGAACAACGAAGAAAACAGAAAAATGCTCACTAGGCGCAAGCTGAAGGCTGATCGTCAGAACGATAATGACAAAAAAACAAAGATCTACGAACTCCTAAGAGAAAATATTCCCAGTACATATCCTGGCAGCGTCGAAGAACGTTGGTCGACATTGAAGTATGCGGTGCTGTCATCCTACGGAGAATCGGTCGGTTACATCAATGAAAAGCACCAAGAATGATTTGACGACAATGATCAAGAATATGTTTTTATAATTTTGCTTTACGTCGCACTGACACGGATAGATCTTACGGCGACGATGGGACAGGAAAGGACTAGGAATGGGAAGGAAGCTGCGTGGTCTTAAGTAAGGTACAGCCACAGCATTTGCCTGGTGTGAAAATTGGAAACTACGGGAAACCATCTCCAGGGCTGCCGGCAGTGGGATTCGAACCCACTATCTCCTGAATACTAGATACTGGCCGCACTTAAGCGACTGCAGCTATCAAGCTGGGTAATCAATAAATTATGAGCCTCATAGATAAGAAGTTGAAAGCACGCACAGCATGGCAGAACAACTCTAACTCATCTCCCAGAAAACAACAGCATCAAGAAGCCAAAACAGCTGTACAAAGAGCCACTCGTGTCTTTAAAAATTTATGGTGGGTTCTAATGTCCAAAGAGATCCAAGATCTAGCAGGCACCAAAAACACCCGGGCTTTTTTCAGTGCCACCAAATCTACATACTGTCTATTTACTCATGGCATAGATACACTAACATCAATACATCGTTCCGAACTACCTAAAGACAGCTGCTCCATTAAGGACCTTTAGAAGGAGCATATCCAAGAACTTCTGAACAGACAAACATATGTGCACGAGGAAATATTTACTAAAAAACCCTCAACGATCTATGCAGCAGCTTATTGGCGATACTCATTCTCTTCAAAAAGTTAAAGATGCCATCAAACTGTTAAGGAACAATAAAGCTGCTGGACAAGACGGAATCCCTCTGAATTCTGTTGGTATAATCTTCTGTGCTAGACAAATGCAGGAGAAGTCCAGGGAAAAAAATTCCCAACTATGTACGCCATTCGTAGATCTTGTCAAGGCCTTTGACCTGGTTAATAGAGATGCTGACTGAAAAATCTTAGCACTAATTGACTGTCCATCAAAGTTCACTAAGATATTTCGACTCCTCCATGACAACATGTATGGTATCATCCTTACGAATAATGGACCTGGAGACCGATTTGAGATCACTACTGGTGTAAGGCAAGAATGTGTAATAGCTCCTACACTATTCTCAATGTTTGTTAGAACCATACAAAACCTTGTTAAAGGTGAGATACAACAGGGCATAGAAATAGAGCACAGGTTTGAAGGAGGTTTATTCAGCCTTAGGAGACTGCGTACCAAGACGAAGATTTCTACTTCCTTGGTTATGAAACTCCAGTGTACAGATGACAATGTTCTTCTGGCCAATTCAGAAGATCTACAGACCACCCTAAATGCTTTCACAAGAGCATACATAGGTCTATGTCTCAACATCCAAAGGACACAGATATTGCATCACCCTGCACCCAAACCCAATGCTACTTTTCCTAACATCACAGTCCATGACGAGATCTTGCAGAACATCCAAAACTGTGCTTACCTTGGTAGTCACCTCTCAGCAAATGCTAATATAGATGCTGAAATTCAATACAGTCTGAATTGTACCAGTGCAGCATTCGGTCGTCTACGACAAAGGATCTTTGATAACAGTAACATCAGTACTCCGACAAACCTTCATGTGTACCAGGCTATTGTAATACCAACACTCCTTTAAGGTTTTGAAACTTAGACTACTTACAGGAGGCACGTTAAGTGCCTGAGAAAAATCATGAGCGCTGTCTGAGGAGGATCCTTGTGGTTAAATGGCAAGATCACCGAATTAACATGTATCTCGAAGGAAGCCTGTGCCATCAGCTTTGAGGCTATGATCACGATACATAGACTTCGTTGGACAGGTCATGTCGTTCGTATGCCTGATTTTCGCCTCCCAAAGTAAATTATGTATTCTCAACTGAAGTGTAGCCGTCGACACAACGGTGGACAACAAAAAATATTCAGGCACGTACTTAAGTCAGACATGAAGAAATGCCACATCAACACCACTAATTGGGAAAAAAAAGCAGCTAACCGCCTGGTATGGTGTCGTCTTACCCACGAAGGTCCTAAAAACTTCGAACAACAACGCCGGAGATTACAAACTGAGAAGATAATTGCTCGGAAAGAGCGGGCCTTCCTCTGGATAAATAAGCCTCAACAAATGGATCTCAACGCTGGCAATGTTTGCCACCACTGTGGAAGAATTTGTGGCTCGAGGATTGGCCTCCACAGTCACCTAAGAACTCACAGACTCACTAGTAACATCTGAGTAAAACAATCATACTCGTCAGCGAGTGATAGTCTATCATCATTATCTGGTTAGTCGCTGTCTTTAATGGGACTATGTCACACATACACTTGTGTAACAGACTAACATCAGTTGGTCACCTGTTATGCGAGTATTACATAAAAATTAATTTCGCCCGTGCCAACGGCAAATTACAGCAGGAGCTTCTCGATCTGGTTTCGAAGCTCAAAGAGTATTTTCATCAATAGACACTACACAAAGCGCCCAATGATGTAGCCAATTTGTCAATAGTTCCCTTTTAGGATGAATCACGATTTCGAAACGGCGCTATATAAAATCCGATACAATCGGACCGTTTCAATCCAAATCAAAATCCCTTCTTTGGAAATGAGTAGGAAGTGCCCGTACTATATCCTCAGTGAAAGACGTAAAAAAATGAGGGGTACAACTTTAAATTTGAACCTGTCCCTGCACGGCTGTGGTGCTTTATATCGCCCCGTGCAGGTTCTTACCACCTTAGCTACTGTGAAGCCCGGCGGTCTGTAGTATGTTCGCAGTTGATGTGGTACGTATCTGTTCTTAGACTCAAAATACGCTTCCCATTCAAACGTGTTATTCACATATGTGATCGTTACATGAATTCATTAGAGATTCTATCGTTTAATTACCATTAGTACTAGCGATTTCGTATGTATTCTCAAAAAAACATCATTGTACTAGAACAGCATAAGGAGAGTCACCGATATCTACAGGCTGTATATAAACCACGGGTTGCTAAAAATAAATGTTACGGTGCTGTTGTACCACTTTGTACGTATCTGAGCAGCAGTCGTCGTCATTTAAGGCCCTTAATGAGCTGTAAATCATACGTAGAAGGTAGTATTCTGACTGTATCTGTGGATTTAGTATGAAAGTATGCTTGACCAGTGGCATTGGTTAGGAAGAAGAGAGGACCTAATGGTCTTACTCTTGTTAGCTGAAATAAATCTATTCCATTAACTTGAGTTCAATGGTAAAAACATCACGTTTTACTTCTTTTGGTGACGCATATTTAATTCGCCAACATATTGGGGTACGATATGAAGTTTATTTGCCTTTAAAATATTCATTTCTTCCCAACGGTTGGTATTTGAGATGACTGATAAAAATCAGCTTATTTTAAAAATCTATTTTCTGTGTATACAATTACTACAAATACTACAATCACTAAATACTTGTATCAACGTCAAGACACAAACTCAAATGATATCTAGTCATAATTACATTGTATCAAAAGAAAGACAGGCATGTTTTCATGAAGCTGTATTGTTCTAGACAGTCTCGATTTTGAAAAAAAACATACTTTCACAGACACAATTTCAGGTGAGGGCTACATGAAATTAGTGAATATATTGTAATTAATTAAAAAATGCACTGAAGTATAATTTTATACACAAACGTATTTTTAAATAGAAACTCATATATATTTTAGCATTATTGAAAGCAAAAGACCGAGCAAGTGGCTATGCGGTTTGGGTCGTGTAGCCGTCAGCGTGCATTCGTAAGATAGTGGGTTAGAACCTCACTGTCAGCAACCCTGAAGATGATTTTCCGTGGTTTCTCATTTTCACACCAAGCTAGGCTGTGCCTTAACTAAAGCCAAGGCCGCATCTTTCCCATTCCTAGCCCTTTCCTATACCATCGTCGCCATAATACATGTCTGTGTTCGTGCGGCGTAAAGCAAATTTAAAGAAAGGAAATCATAAGAAAAGAGATTAATAATGTCATATATTACAACGTAATATACATAAATTGAATCCCGACTTATTGTAATGTGAAGATGACGCTTGAGGTACATTCCTCAACATTTACAACTCCACTGTTCTCCCTTCATTCCATTCTCTCAAACCCGATTTAAATTCGTGGTAGCGCCGAAAACCTATCCCGGACGAGCGTAGTCGGAAACTACTCTGTAAACCTCCAGAGCTCTGCAGTGGAAGCTACTGATATTTAAATGCTGCATGTTTCAGTTACATCCTTCTCCCATCTATTATCTGTGCACTGCTAAAACATTTGGAAGACTTCGATCAACTAATCCTGCTTTCACATGCTAGCCCTGTCGTAAGAGCTCAACAATGCTAGGCAACACTACAATATTCCACACAACAACGTAACTGCACCACAATGTTCCACACACAGTGTCCAAGTCAGTCTACAGTCCACAAATGTCATCCAGCTCCACTCATACACTCTACTTCGACACACATCCAGTACTCACTCAGTACTCTGGTGTAGTGCTGGGAAAGGAGCGGTAGGAGCGGAGAAGTTGTTCGCACAACATCAATCGGTATCTCCGATTACCAACGTTGCCTCCGCTTCCTCCCCTAAAATCGTTATGCACAGAAAGGAGCGGTAGGAGCGGAGGAGTTTGTTTTAGTATGACCTATTTTAAGTAGAGTTTCAACGCGGCCAATCCATTGGACTGTTACATATGGTACTGTTTTTAAGCAGCACGTGTGGTAGTGTTGATTTGAATAAAGAAACTACCGTGTATTATATAATACCGATACATCATTTAATGTAACAATAATTCATAACTTGTTGGTAGCCTATATTAAAGAGAAGTATGTTTATAAAAAGGCAGCCTCATAGTAAATGCACTCAATTACTTCGAAGCCAGAGCCATACACCAAATAAATAAATAAATAAATAAATAAATAAATAAATAAATAAATAAATAAATAAATAAATAAATAAATAAATAAAATAAATAAAATAAATAAACTTTTCAGTCAAGAAGAAACTAAGTTCAAGGCTACATGCGTTACTGGAAGAAATATCTAGAGTTTCCATGTAAGAAAAGCATAGTGTTTGCTCGTTCTGGCGATAAAGCATTTCTTCTTGCTGTGATTATTTGTCCGGCAGCAGAAAACATTCTTTCCGCTGGGTAAGAGGTAGCTGGATTACAAAGGTATTATCGTTCTATTTCATGCTACGGATTACATTGGTTCGCCACTTGAACCCAGTACTTGACAGGGTCGGTAAACCTATGCCCTGGCTCTAATTTCACGTACTGCCTTAGGAGTTTCGTAGTATTCGACATAGTCATCGCAACATGTCACTTCTGGGCCGGCTTTGCATTCAAAAACGCTAAGAGATTACATCTGCCTTCGTTTCTTCCTGCAGCAGGCTTTTCTTCCAAACATTTAGAGTTTTCTGCTGCTGCTTGTAGCCGTAGCCCTTAGCTCGACTTCAACCTGAAAAATGGATAGGTTATATAGACAGTGAACACATAGTGCTATTCTTCCATTGAAAATAGTAACAATAACCTGTTTACGTGCTTCTTCTACATGATCTGGTATTCGAAATCCATCCCTTTTGTATTTAGGATCAAGAAAATTGGCCACCTTTGTCACAGAACGAGTTTCATATGCAAAAAGTCGCGTTGTTACGGCTTCCATACTTGCTTCGAAGGCCATGTGTCCCACAGTGGTAGCTGGTTTTTCTACTTCAGTAGAAGGAGAGATAAATAACCCTTGCACCAAAGGGATCACGTGAGAACTCCGGATAACATGGTATTCATCATTTCGAATGGATCTAGAATTGCTACGCACTCCTTTAAGATCAACCATTCGTCAGCTGGAAATATTTAAGGACATACATTACATTCAAATGTTACAAAAATACGGCGTTTTCAATACATTATACTGTATTTGTAATTCTCAGGTGTTAGTGCTTGAGGTGCATTCACAAGTTTCGACTGAGCCAGTATGAGTTGGTCCTTTACCTCGAGGGGAGGCGCATCATGGCAAGGTGACTGTTCCATCGGTTCGAACAGTACTGAATAAGCCGGAGTGGCTGCTTACCGGTCTCTGACTGTTAGTGTTTTAATTTATGGCTTGCAACAATGCTTAGGAGAAAAATCAGGACACAAACACTAGCAGCGTTGCGAGAAGGCCTGGAGAAAATATGTGTGTATAAGCCATAGTTCGGTACTACCTTGTATTTAACATTTCAAAACTTACAACCCTAATCTTACTTTTACTTCTGTTGTGACATATTTAATTGAAATGCGTGACAATATTTGAGCAAGTATCCAAAAGCGTACGAAAAGGGAACATGTTCTTTACCACATCACTTATGGCCAAATTAAGTGTGTGCGCTACACAGGGGACATAGTGGATATCTAAGTGCCGTACCGCAGCTACCATATTTGCAGCGTAATCTGTAGTAATTGCTAGCACTTTACCAGACAGCTGACAAGAATTTATGATGTCTGACAAGCGGCTTGCGATACGCTCCGCGGTATAACTTCCTTCAAGAATTTCCGTTGCCAGGCATTAGAGGTGTGACGGTCCAGATATAATGTGTCACTGCTCCAACTGCTCCAATGACACGACATGAGCTGTGACACGTTGCCGGTCCAGTGACAAACCGGTCCAGCCACAGATGGAGCTGAGGAGCATGGCATAGCTACGGCAGAGCGCGGTGACACGACTTTTGTCTAGGGCCTGACACCCCTGACACTCAGGAGCCGTTTCGGCTATATTCGCTGTCACTCGGCTCGTAGTGCCGAACGCATCATGTCGTCACAAGTCCCGCTCACTTTTCGTTCTTTGAGAATCTTCGAGTGAGATAATTTACCTAGGCCCGGTTGTATAAAGACATCTGACTGGAGATCAATTAAGAACTTAGTTCTGAAAATGAACTGAGATTACGACTTCATTGTGTTGTATAAAACTGAACTCGGTTTACACATACGTAGTTCAAATGTAAACGGAGTTCAAAAAAGTGGACGTGGCAACACCGCAAAACAAATGAAATACGAATTAGCTCGGCCCTTTGGATAATACATAAATGGCGGGATTGACCTGGCCGTGACTGTAAACAAATGAAATACGAAACTGCCGTGACTGTCGAAGGAGGAGAAGAAGATCATATTGAAATCTCGCGAAGTAAACATGGAAAGAACTTCAAAGGAGCGTTCTGCGAATTTCACACCGAAATAAAAGGACGATGTGGTGGATATTGTACTATCAAGGTACAAACATATAATAGAAAATAAAAGAACCGATATGGTGACATCAAAGTTGAAAGAGAAACCCGTTGACTTGTCAATTTTAAGAGATCTCCAACAACCATTTGAAAACTTCTTGTAGCATAAAACATACACATGGGTGACAGGGGATAATTTCTTTGAGTAGGTTTTTAATAGTGTGTCCCTTAACTTCAGTTCCAGTCGTTCCTCAATATCTTTCGAGAAACGAAATCTCGTTTTGAACATTTGATCACCCATTTCAATCATCGGATTCCGTCTGTACCGAAAGACGCGAGGAGCTCATCGTAAAATCAACTCTTCTTCATCAGACGAAAAGTCGGAATAATCTGATATCTCTGCTAAATAATATATACCTATATGTATATATATATATATAACACAGTTGCTTTGTTTTGTAAACTTGAAACATAATTTAAAATAATTCATTATTGAAGCAGTATCATAAAACTAAGTAACAACAACGTGTTGGTATGGCAGTAGGTTATTGTTTATATGATATTCACATAACCTCACTTCTGAAAAATCGAGCGATCTTTAGCAATATTATTTAACTTCTAGCATTCAAGATATTTATAACTCATCTCGATATTATTAAGGTGCGGTATTCTTACGCAGATGCGATACAAGGAAACACTTCTCAAGTCTTCAGAGCTAGTTCAATGTTTAATATGAATGATAATGATCTAGGTTCAAGGAGATTAACCGACGAATATTCGCCAGTCAAATCTGAACTTAGATCGAGACGAGATGACCTTAGATTAGCGTTTATACAACGGAAAATCGAAGTTCAACTTGACTGGCAGCCATTTTTCCTCGTTAAACTCAGATCAAATGTTTTATACAACCGGGCCCTAGTGTGTTATTTAATTCTATCGAATCGTCACAAGTAATTAATTAAGGTAGTGTATTAAATTTAACAACCCCCCGTGGCTCAGGCGGCAGCGTGACCGCAACTCACCGCTGGATACCGCGTTTCTAATCCCGGTCACTCCACGTGATATTTGTGCTGGACAAGCGACGGCGGAACAGGTTTTTCTCCGGGTACTACGGTTTTTCCTGTCATCTTTCATTCCAGCAACACTCTTCACTACCATTTTATTTCATCTGTCACTGCTCCAATGACTCGACAGGAGCAGTGACACGTTGCCGGTCCAGTGACAAACCGGTCCAGCCACAGATGGAGCAGAGGAGCATGGCATAGCACGCAGAACGCGGTGACATGCTACCGGTCCAGTGACAAACCGATACAAGAATAAATGGAGCTGAGGAACATAGCATAGTAGGCTTACGTAGCCAGGGGATGCACGATTTGCTGTTCTTCGATGATGTCATGATCACGCCTATCTTATCTGATTCGATAATAGCACAGGTTCAAAGACTCGAAAATATTTTTTATCTTCAATTAATAATTACATATATAATAATGTTATTTTGTATTACGTCCCAATAACTACATTTACGGTTTTCGGAGACGCCGAGGTGCCGGAATTTTGTCCTGCAGGAGTTCTTTAACTTGCCAGTAAATTTACTAATAATAATCTTATTTACTTTACGTCCCACTAACTACTATTACGGTTTTCGGAGACGCCGAGGTGCCAGAATTTAGTCCCGCAGGAGTTCTTTTACGTGCCTATAAATCTACCGACACGAGGCTGACGTATTTGAGCACCTTCAAATACCACCGGACTGAGCCAGGATGGAACCTGTCAACTTGGGGTCAGAAGGCCAGCGCATCAACCGTCTGAGCCACTCAGCCCGGCAGTGTAAGTAAATCTACTGACTGAGAAACTGGCTATACGGTTTGGTTTACGTATCTGCCAACTTCCATTCGGCAGATAATTGGTTCGAATCCCACTATCGGAAGCCTTGAAAGTGGTTTTCCGTTGTTTCCCATTTTCACAACAGGCAAATGCTGGGTATGTTCCTTAACTAAGGCCGCGGTCGCTTCCCACGCCTAGTCCTTTCCTATGCCGTCGTCACAAGTCCGTGTCGGTGCGACGTAAAGCAGATGATACGAGGCTGTCGAATTTGAGCACTTTCAAATACCACTGGACTGAGCCAGGATCGAAGTTGGGGCTAGAAAGCCAGCGTTATACCGACCAAGCTACTCCGCCCGGCACAATTTTATTTCAAGAAGTAAATTACAAGTAAGAATTACTTCTTTTTCTAACACGCAACGATTACAAGTAAAATTTGCTATGAATATAATCGTTACAAGTAATCCGATTACTTTTACTCAATTACTTCTCAACTCGGAAAATGAAAGCATTTTGTGTGCAATTCTTACCTAAGATTCTGACCTGTGAATAAACTATAATATTGTTTTAGAAATCGCCGAGAATCATTTTGAAACATCTGACGCTTTAAAAAGTATTCAGTGTTGTGAATTTAAAATGTTCATTGATCATATTCTTCTTTCTTAATTTGCTTACCCTCCAGAGTTGGCTTTTCCCTCGGACTCAGCGAGGGATCCCACCTCTACCGTCTCAAGGGCAGTGTCCTGGAGCTTCAGACTCTGGGTCGGGGGATACAACTGGGGAGTATGACCAGTACCTCGCCCAGACGGCCTCACCTGCTATGCTAAACAGGGGCCTTGGTGGGGGATGGGAAGATTGGAAGATTGGAAGGGATAGACAAGGAAGAGGGAAGGAAGTGGCCGTGGCCTTAAGTTAGGTACTATCCCAGTATTTGCCTGGAGAAGTGGGAAACCACGGAAAACCACTTCCAGGATAGCTGAGGTGGGAGTCGAACCCACCTCTACTCAGTTGACCTCCCGAGGCTCAGTGGACCCCGTTCCAGCCCTCGTACCACTTTTCAAATTTCGTGGCAGAGCCGGGAATCGAACCCGGACCTCCGGGGGTGGCAGCTAATCACACTAACCACTACACCACAGAGACGGACGTTGATCATATTCGCCAGACTAAATGTTTAGTTATAGCATAAAAAATTATGTTTCACCATATTTTAACTATGTTAAGAAAAACAACCATTAATAATAATCACAATAATAAAATAATAATAATAATAAGGTATTATTATTTTTAGAAACGTTTCAGTGTTGAAGTAGATTACTGTGGATTTCATTCGTTCACATGAAACAATGAACACCGTACCGGTATTTCTCCGTCCTGTTCTTGTCACAACCTCCCTAACGGTACGGGACGACGATGCGATGGCTGGTTCACTAGACCGTTTGCGAATAGCAGTAACAACACTTCCCGGTACAGCAAACTGCGAGCCGCAGCGCAAGACTGTCACAGTATCAGTGGGCCCGGACCGGTACAGCAAACTGCGTGTCGCAGCGCAACACTGTCACAGTAGCAGTGGACCGGTAGAGAAGAGACTCCTGGAGCAGGTTGTCACTGCTCCATTCCAAGAATAGGTGACGCGTACCGGTACACCAGTACCGACACACTTCTACTAGGCATGCGGACGTCAGTGTATTTGACGTTCTTGATATGAAATGGGCAGTCACAGTTATGTATGGGTCTTGTCCATTGGATGTCTAACAGTCTGTCGTTAAAGCGGTTGCATGTCTATAGAAACAATCATAGCCAAACTCTGATTCAAGCGCTTATGCTCTTCACTGCCTGGGGCGTACACCTCGCTACTATGCTCAGTTGTTGGTTCCAAACATTGCTTAGGGCACCTCTTTAAATGATAGAATAAAATAGATGTGCCGCCTCTCCTTGAAAAACTAGGAGCACATAATTTTCACTTGGCAGATTTCTTCTGATCGTCTTCTGCATCGAAAAGTTACAAACAACTAACTGATGGTTTTCGCGGCATTAGCTACACAGTGAAGTTAACGGTGCCAGAAAGTTGACCCGTCACACGCAGCAACTGACAGGAAGGAGTATCTTGTCTGAATGAGCAGAGCACGTTCGCTCCGTATACCTCCGCAATTCTCCGCGGTAGTACCGGAGAATACCGGTGGAGCGCTTCACTTGCTACAACCGATTGAATCACTCGGAGGACTGCCTCCTCTCCCAGCGCTACTCTGGTGGGACACTGACGACAGCCAGCCCAACTGCAATCCCAGTCGAACTACTGAGACACTGTTCGTGGCTAGCCTCCTATTTATTTCCTGGTGATAGGGTACTAGAATCTTCGCGGTGCAGCTAGAAAAGGAAACTCCTCGTTTCCCGTTCCAGAAGGACCACGGGTAATGCCGACGAAAGTATAACACAAGCAGACGCGGGCCTTGCCCTCCAAGCCATCTGGGAGGTCACCGGTCTGACTCCGTAATACAGTACCTTCCAAGAAGTGTCGAAGGGACCTGCGGCAGGGCTGGCACGTACCAGTTAATTTCCATTCAAGGGCGCAATACAATGTCGTCTGCATACAGCGCGGGCTCTCATAAGTTCATTAAGTTGATTGTAAGGGTATCCAACATGTTAACTTGTCGTATTTAATGCCTTGAAGAGGCCATTGGTACACAAAGAACTAACAGTTTGACCGAAAACTATGACGTACAGTATTTATCTGTTTGTTTAATATGATGGTGTGACATCTAGTGCCATTAAACCTGGACTAGTAATAACACAACGGTAACCACTTAGTTATCCTGTAAACCAAGAGCTTATAACAGCTCATTCAAAGTTTTTTTTATATGTGAACACCAGTGTATACTGTAGCTTGGACCTATTCTCACAGTGACATGTTAGACTTTATTGAACACCCATTACAGGAAGAAACAATACCAGGGGTGTATTTCTTTAGGCAGTGATATTGGGAGCCATAATGTGTCAGTAATGTTCGTGAAATTTGACTTTACAGACCAGTGTACAAAGTGACTGCAAATCATAGATCACCATTCCAATTTAGGAACAACGGCATTGTCAAAGGAAAGAGGATTAAGTTAGGAATTAACAAGATGAATGCGTGTAAGAATCTGTTTGGATAATGGGGTCATGTGGGACTCACCTTTTATGCTCAAAGTAACGGGGTCAAATTTCGGCGGTGTGTGCTGTCTTTTACACGTTCGTAACTACGAGAGATGCGTATCAGTAGAAACGAAGAGAGACAGGAGACTGGTTAGAAACTCAGTTTTATTGTTCAAGAAGTGAAGCGGAGGGAGACAATAGATGATAGTTAGAAACTCAGATTATTTATCCACATACAATTTTACTGGAAGTACTCAAAGCTGAAAATCGAAATAATTGTCAAACTGTGTCTCTCATAATCACATTTAAAACATATCTGTATTATTAAGTTCGTTTTCTTTATTTAATAACACGTTTTAAATATTACTGGGTGCCTTGATGGCTGGTAATGGCTGCGATATTTACTGCTTCTTTATTCGAACACTCAATAAGCGCAATCTTGAATCTCTTCATTTGACAATTCTTTCTGGTAGGTCGTATACTACCCTCGCTGTGACGATAATATGGTAATATAAATATTATTCATAATGTGTTAGATAGCTGATAGGGCTTTAAAGCTCAGCAAAGTAAAATTATAATGGAGATACGATAAAGGAAATGCGTCCCAACTTTTGTAGCAATTTTCGTTATAATATTCACGGCGTACTTCCCCGGGGGGAGGGAGGGAGCTATGAATAAAAGCACCCGGAGGCCCGGTAAATTATGTTCGTGAAATGAAAAGCAGCCAGCGAGCTCTATAATGTGAAAATAGTGTGTATAGCGCTAGCTCCAACATTTGTCTTTCTGATGGCAATTTCAAATTCTACAAATTAGAGTAATAGGGTGTATTCCATGAATTAATCGAAAACAATACGCCAACATGTGTTCATTGCAACAAACTATCGGGTGGTTTTTCATGGTTGTTTATTTCCGTAACTCTCACCGAACTTAAGTAAAAGATTACACCTAGGGCTTTAAAGTTAACTCAGTGAGTAGACGTCTTAGAGAAATACTCATTAGTCAGTTTGTGGACTTGCTTCTCGATGCAGAAAGCCTCAAATATAATTACAGTTTTATAGCTCGTGAAATCTATCCAATTCTGTCAAATATTTAGAGAATTATTAAATTATATTAATACATTATTAAATGAAATTAAGAAACTTTATATTCTCAGCTTAGTGGTTGTTCATTTAAGGGACAAAATATCGAGATTACCAGCCTTAAATGTGCCTAAAATCTAATTTGATTTTCCTCATTCCACTCACATCTATAGTGAATGGTCAATTACTCACTGGCACAATCGTTTCCAGAAAATGACGGTTCGATACAGGGAGATTCGAGAGTTTCGTATCAAGAGAAAAAGAGAGAGACAGAAGACTATAGTTAGAAACTCAGTTTTAATTCATGTTCAAGAATAGAACATTACTCAAGAACAGCTATAAGTAACGTTCATGTGCGTCAACGATCCCACGGATATCTGAGTAGTCATAAACTAAACAAGTAAACAAAACCAGGCATACACAAAAGCATTGTATGTACCTTAGACAATCCCATTATAAATCGATTGTTTTAAGCAATCACTGTCACCATATTTCCCCATATGATTATAGAATTAAGTTTTCTGATTAAGTTTTTAGCAGGAAATTTTGGGAAAGAAAGCATGATAAGCATGATTTTGAATTGTGCTCATTATAACTACGTTAGAAATTATCAACATGTTTGAAAATCTAGTAGAAATATTATTCATAGATTTCAAGAAAGTGGTAACAAAGTAGTTCACTTTTTAACGCTGTACGGATTCTGCAGGAAGTAAATTGACAGTTAATAGTTGTTCTGTACATACAATGTTTGTGTACAAGCCTGGCTTTGTTTGCTGCTTGTAATCCTCAAATAGCACTGCCAAACGTAACGCGGTTGGTATTGTTTTACGTCCCACTAACTACTTTTACGCTTTTCGGGAGATGCCGAGGTGACGGAATTTTATCCAGTCGGAGTTCCTTTACGTGCCGTTAAATCTACCGACACGAGGCTGACGTATTTGAGCACCTTCAAAGGTCACTGTAAAGCAAGTAAACACGCATTGCCATCTTCGGAGCAAATATAAATTCTGTTCACTGTCATATATAGTCATCTATGAAAATAATATTTTTCTACGCCAGGGGACGTGTACAGTAAGTCGCACATTAGTCTCTAAACTAAGTTTAAAGTTTTAATCGTAATTCGTTGTTTGTTTCTTACTCTTGACACCGTGCAAGCCCGGGATAAAAATCACCGGAGTCCGAATCTGTACCGGAGTCTACCAATTGAAGACCCCTACTCTAGCCCATTTTTATAGTTATCTATGAATATTTTCTAACTACAGGTGAGAATTCCTCCAAGAAGTAGTAACAGATATTACGTACTGGTAACGTCGGCAACCTGTACGTAATATGCTGTACATAGAACAACTACTCAGCTTAACTACTCAACCCGAACGAAAAACTTAAAAAAATGCGTCATCTTATATTTAAATGTATTCAAATTTAGCGCCATAAACAGGTAAGGTCAATTTAGGTCAATACTCTGTTACCATCTCTCTCCAGCGTCCAGTGACAGGGAAAAGAAAATCAATAATATGGATTTTCTCTGCTTTCTTCACACAACACAGCTCACGCCATCACAAGAAGGCACGCTATCATGACGTCATCTTCATTGTGTATGCCACTCTTCATTTGATGACTAAATATAATCAGCTACAACGACAGCAGCGCCGCAAGAGGAGGATTGTGTAGTTATGATGCCATCCGAAAGACGGCTCCGTCCATTCGCTTTAGATCGAGATGAGTTCTTCTAGATAATAATCGACTGATTATTAAAAAGTGAGTTCATAATAAGCAACGTGCGATGAAGGAGATTTGAATTTGTTGTGAGCATGAAGTGATACTTTTGACAACTGGAATAACACGTAATTCCTGCACGGTAAGTACATTTTACAGTGATTAAAAGTGCTTTAATAAAAATGCAATAAATCGATTGTTCATTAACAAGTCGACAATAACCCATCAGCACTATTACTGAATTGTTCTTGGACACTGTCTTCAGAAATCTTTACCGCGTTAGTCAGCATTAATTTGATTACAAACTTCCTGAAAAATTTGACAGATGCATGACTGAATGCGAGTCACGATTGACATATCAAAATCACATGAAAATCGCCCACATCTAGCAGTATAAGTAGTAGTGATTGGAAGGTTTTTCAAATTAATTCCACTGAATTTAAATAAATCCATTTACTTTTTATTATATCTGGTTACATGGCTAAATGGTTAGAATATTGGCTTTTAGTCCACGGAGACCCGGGTTCGATTCTCGGCTAAGTCGGGGATTTTAACTTTCATTGATTAATTCCTGTGGCTTGGTGACTGGGTGTTTGTGTCGTCTTCAACATTCGAATTCACCTTAGCCAGGGACACGCGCAGGTCGCCTATATGGTATCTAATCGAAGGATCCGCACCAGGCAATACGCCATTAATTAATTAATTAACTATTCGCTGCGAATATCATTATTGCCATCATTTTCATTGGCATTGTTACTTTCATCTTCTCGCATTGTTGTTGTTTGATTTGATGCACCTCTTCATAACCACTGTATCCTGTGCTAATGTCTTTATCTTTACTCAGCTATTGCTTCCTACATCTACAATAATCTGTTTGTCGTATTTATAGCAGCTTTCCCCTCATATTATTCCCCTCAAAATTTGACTGAACAAGATCTGGGTATTCCACCATGTGTCCTGTCAATCTATAAATATTTTTTACTCTGGTCAGATTTCACAAAATGGTCCAAATGGTCCTCCCCTCTCCATATTCATTCAATATTTTTTTTGCTAGTTGTTTTACGTCGCACCGACACAGATAGGTCTTACGGCGACGATGGGACAGGAAAGGGCTAGGAGTGGGAAGGAATCGGCCGTGGCCTTAATTAAGGTACAGCTCCAGCATTTGCCTGGTGTTAAAATGGGAAACCACGGAAAAACCACTTGCAGGGCTGCCGACAGTGGGGTTCGAACCTACTATCTCCCGAATACTGGATACTGGCCGCACTTAAGCGACTGCAGCTATCGAGCTCGGTCAATAATTATTCATTTGTGGGCTGACTTACCCATCGTACACTCAGCATCTTCGGTAAAACAATATTTATAATGCTGCAATTCTCATTTTTCTACACCAATTACTATCAATGTTTCACTTCTACACTCCACATAAACACTTTCATATACACATTTCTGTTATTATTATTATTATTATTATTATTATTATTATTATTATTATTATTATTATTATTATTATTATTATTACCTTAAAGTTCGCATTTTTTCGGTGTCTGTAAGTGTCTGTTATAATCTTAGCTAGCTTAGATTTTGCACTTCTTACATTAAATCACTAAGTACTAAGCCCAATTACGAAAATATCGAAACTTTCTTAAGTGGATTTCCCTTCCTTTCTAACCACAACGTACAGGCAGGGGATACCGTGGGTGCTATACTACCGCCACCTCCCACAGGGGATCACTTTCAAGGAGTTACAAGACGTTGATTAATCCACTCTCACACACAAATTGAATGAGGGAATCAGCAGTAGTCGCGTCATCATCTAGTATGAGTTCGAGTGTCTCCTGCAGGCCGAGGATCCGTCTTAGGCCAGAGGATGTAGGTCATGGTGAATTCGATACCACAAGAACACACTGTGGAGGGGGTTCCCTCTTTAGGAGGTAACAGTACGTAAATCGTCCATGACCTACCCTCAGCCTACACAAAACTGCGGCCTCTCTCCGCGAAGGCCGGAAAGGGGACCGCCAAATTGCGCTCAACTTGTTTGGGAGTTCGGATAGCTAGCTACTCCGATTCCCAGGACGCCACGATGGTTTGACGTAGCTGAGAAAATAATATCCATTGCTGGTATATTCACAGGTCTATGCTCTTTCATCCACGAGTTCATTCCCAGCAATTCTAACGTGACTTGGGTACGGTTTTAAACTAGTCTGCGATAACAACGATCATGTATAGCCTGGTAAAAAGACAAAAGGAGATAGATATAATGAACGCACTTCAGAAATGCTTCCAGAAAAGCAGTTTCCTCGTACAAATAGCCTGGTAACAGGAGAAAGCTAAAGAAGATGATGAATTTTACTTTAAATTGTGGAGTCTTTGGAAGTAAGCCAAGAACCTTTAGTTAGGCCGTAAAAGGTATTTGGAGTGAGGTAAATCATTCAGACGTGAGAGGGAATTATGCAATTTATCACAGTGATTAATAATTCAAAGATTTAGACAGACATGCCAAAAGGATCGACAAGTTGTCAGAAGAACGGTCAATAAAGTAGAAATGCTATCTATGCTATCTATGGTATGTATATCTAAGGCAGGGTGAAATTAAGTCTTGTCCCACTACTAACTCTTATGATAGTGTGTGGCAAAGTCATTAGATCCCCCAATACAAAGGTTATGTAATGCAATGACCACTACAAATAATATAACGTTGTAATGAAACCATTAAAATGGGAAATAATTGGATTTATCTAGGCTATATAAATCAATGTTTTAGCACAGTACTGAATTACGCAGCATATCAAAATTGCAATTAAATTTTAAAAAGATTATCATGAAAATAGTTGTTGACAAGCTTAAAGAGTAACACAAATGAAGGAGCCCACAGTGCACATTTTCTGCTGAGTTTTTTAAAGTTTTAACTTTTCAGTACTAATTGTACCATACAGGAGTAATTAAGAATGTCATGATCATCAGTCTTATGTATTTACTCTTGGCGAAGTAGCTCGTTTAGTTACGTGTTCGTCTTCTGTACCCAGAGGCCTGAGATATACAAAATACATACAGTAACAACAGCTTTGGTTACATTCCTCTCCCAATAAGCAATTCATAGTGCCGGGCTGAGTGGCTCAGCCAGTTGAGATGCTGGCCTTCTGAACCCAACTTGGCAGGTTCGATCCTGGTTTATTCCGGTGGTATTTGAAGGTGCTGGAACACGTCAGCCTTGTGTCAGTAGATTTTCTGGCACTTGAATGAATTCCTACGGGACTAAGTTCTGGCACCTCGATGTCTCCGAAAACTGTAAAAGTAGCTAGTGGGACGTAAAGCAAATAACATTATTATTATTATTATTATTATTATTATTATTATTATTATTATTATTATTATTATTATTATTATTATGCTTAGTACGCGGCACCAATTGGTTCTATCATACGTACAAGATTATCTTCGGTAGGAAGACACGACCTTTTGCAGGGAAACTCCTATTTTCCTTTTGCCTCAGCCATTTCTTTCTTTACCGAGCTCGATAGCTGCAGTCGCTTAAGTGCGGTCAGTATCCAGCACTCGGGAGATAGTAGGTTCGAACCCCACTCTCGGCAGCTCTGAAGATGGTTTTCCGTAGTTTCCCATTTTCATACCAGGCAAATGCTGGGGCTGCACTTTAATTAAGGCCACGGCCGCTTCCTTCCCAATCCTAGCCATTTCCTGTCCCGTCGTCGCCATAAGACGTATGCGTATCGGTGCGACGTTAAAGAACAACATACATACATCATCATTATAGACCGTTATGCCTTTCAGCGTTCAGTCTGCACGCCTCTGTGAATTTACTAAATGTCGCCACAATCCTCTATTTGCAACTACTGCTGTGGCCTCATTTAGTTCTTGTTCTAGTTTTATTTCTAAGAACAACTTGTAAAAAAATTCTTTCTTCGTCACTAATATTGGCAAAAGTTACCGCTTTTCGTCACTCATAAGGGTCTGGAATATAAGCGCTTAGTGTTTCTATCGAGTTTGGAAAACGACGGGCAAGCCAAAGTGATCATCCTTTTCCCACTTGATACTCCCTTTCCAAAGATGTTTTATTTTATTTTTACAATTTGCTTACGTCGTACCGACACATACATATCCTACGGCGACGATGGGATTGGAAAGTTCTAGGAGAGGGAACGAATCGAGCGCGGCTTTGATTAAGGAACAGTACCAGCATTTGCCCGGCATGAAAATAGGAAACCACGGGAAACCATGTTCATGGCTGTCGACAGTGGGGTCCGAACCCACTATCTCCCGAATTCAAGCTGACAACTAGGGGGCGCAAACCACGTAGCCACTTGCTGGGTTTTCCAAAGAATAAAAATAACAATGACTTTCTTAAGAAATATAAATGTATTAACTGTCACAATGTCGTGGCATTACGATGGCTTGTAAAGCCTAGGAACGAGAAAATATATCAATCTCTGAATCTCTCTAATGAATGATCAACAAAGTGCCTTTCAAAGATAAAAATGAGTGTAGATACTGTATATCACCTTGCCTCTCTTAATCTTCAATGTTCTTTCAAATATCTAATTAATTCGGAACTAACATTACTATACATGTTCGCTTGTGATGGGTATTATCTCCATAAGAAGCGAACAGATAGTGGAGGTTACATAACAACAGGCTAGACACTGACAATGTTATCGCCTGGAAAACGCACGATAAGAGGTAAGCCTAAACAACTCCCTTATTTCAATATGACTGGTCACATTCCTCGTTATATCTTCAGTCGCTTACTCTCAATCAAGGACGTAGGCCTACAGCTGAATGATGTACGAAAACTTTCCGATGATAGGAACATGGCGCTCCAAAAAATGAACATTTAAAAATAAATTCTTCCCTGTAAACCAATGGAAGCTTTGAAAGATAATGAGGGATCGATCTCTTCAGTTATGGTGTATATTGCCTCATAAAGCGGAGTGGTTTTGTACGCCGATCAGCCGGAAACAAACTTCTGGATGTCTCACAAGTCACCCGTATCTTCATCCGGTTACATAAATGCTGTGTTCTTCTGTATGTAATAAGATCTTTTCTACGCAATAAATCGGAATTCTTTAATTTTGGAGTGTATTTTTCGGCAGGGAACCTCTGTATTCGACCAGGAAGCCTCAGACAGGAATGACCTGTACTTTCGTGGTATAATTGTGTAGTGTAACGATTTGTCGCACAATATCAATTGGGTTTTGTCTTTCACTCGGCTGTGATCGGCTCAGATCGAAATGTAGGGAGAAACCTACGTGTAGATATGCTGTTACCTCTGCAATAATCTAATTTATGTTTAACTGTATGATCAATCAAATGCTACTCCTATGAATTCGTTGTAAAATGGTAATAATTAGTTTTATTGTGTGCAAAGTCCAAGCGTGAGTTGTACAACCATAACCTATAAGACGATATATAGATTAGCGCATATTTTGGTCGTAAGTTTGGGGAAGAAGGAATGTTTAGGTATATATCGTTAACGTTTCTGATAATATGCCTGCCCAGTGTGGTACAAATTCGCCCATGCAAAGCAAGTAGTTGTGGCCCTTAATGAAACTGCGAGACTAATTACTGGATGTTTGAAGCCAACTAAAATATTGACAAACTGTATTGAATGGCAGGAATTGCTCCTCCTGATATACGCTAGGAAGTAGCCGCAAATGCCGAAAGGAATAAAGTTGAAGAAAATGAGCTACATCCATTACACAGACACATTCCACCAAAGCATAGATTGAAATCTTGGCGGAGCTTCCTACAGTCAACATCTCCACTAAATACATCCCTGAAGAAAGCCAGAGAAAAATTGTGGGCAGCCAGAACAAGTCATCTTCAAATATGGACAAAACTAGCTGAATGCTTACCAACCGGACACAACTTGGACTGATTCACATGGAGATCAATGAACAGGTTAAGAACAGGTGTTGGGAAGTCTTAAGGGGCCCATTCACAGTCGAGCCGGTTGGCGAGCCCGTCCATGTATAAAATCCACACCCCGAACCCGACTGGCTCGACGGTGACCATACACTGGCGAACCCGTTGGCGGACCAGTCCGCCAGTCTGTATTGCAAATAGTATGTGCATTGCCTAGTTTTTGTTATAGAGAAAGTGGGTTCGAATCCCACTGTCGGCAGCCCTGAAGATGGTTTTCCCTTGGTTTTCCATTTTCACACGAGGCAAATGCTGGGACTGTACCTTAATTAAGGCCACGGCCACTTCCTTCCAACTCCTAGGCCTTTCCTATCCCATCGTCGCCATAAGACCTATCTGTGTCGGTGGGACGTAAAGCCACTAGCAAAAAAGTGTTTTTGTTATGGCCCAACGAAAACATTCCAAAGTGGCTGTAGCTGTTGCAGAATTTGTGCAATGATGTAAAGAAGAAGGAACGTGTGTGAATGAAGGAATGGTTGAGAGATAAACCAGGATTTTCACACGTCAGCCTATTAAGAACTCTGTGCGTACAAGAACCTGCAGATTATAAGAACTTTCTGCGTATGGATAGCGACAGTTTTTGCGAAAAATTGGAGTTGATTCGGCCAAACATAGAGAAACAGGAGAGATACCATCTGTGCTGAAGAGAGGTTAATTGTAACATTGCGATTTCTAGCGACAGGGAGAAGCTATGATGACCTGAAATTTAGCAGTGTAATATCTCCTCAGCTACTTGGAAAAATCATTCCTGAGACGTGTTGGGCAATCTTCGATACGTTGCAGTCGGAATATTTGCACGTAAGTGGGCCTACGCAATTTTGATTGTGATGTATTATAAGGTCCGCCTCTGTGGTGTAGTGGTTAGCGTGATTAGCTGCCACCCCCGGAGGCCCGGGTTCGATTCCCGGCTCTGCCACGGAATTTGAAAAGTGGTATGAGGGCTGGAACGGGGTCCACTCAGCCTCGGGAGGTCAACTGAGTAGAGGTGAGTTCGATTCCCACCTCAGCCATCCTCGAAGTGGTTTTCCGTGGTTTCCCACTTCTCCTCCAGGCGAATGCCGGGATGGTACCTAACATAAGGCCACGGCCGCTTCCTTCCCTCTTCCTTGCCTATCCCTTCCAATCTTCCCATCCCTCCACAAGGCCCCTGTTCAGCATAGCAGGTGAGGCTGCCTGGGCGAGGTACTGGTCATTCTCCCCAGTTGTATCCCAGACCAAGAGTCTGAAGCTCCAGGACACTGCCCTTGAGGCGGTAGAGGTGGGATCCCTCGCTGTGTCCGAGGGAAAAGCCGACCCTGGAGGGTAAACAGATGATGATGATGATGATGATGTATTATAAGATCGTTTTTATAAAACAAACGTAATATTCTTTTGAAAGTGATTAGTTTGGGAAATGTTATTTCACTACTAATTATGAAATACAGAAAATGCCACTACTGTAGTAATGTATGATACATACTTACAGTATTAACAAGTTAAGTGCAGAGGCGCGAGAGTCATATATGTCATAGCACAATGGTCTATAGGCTAATAATATTTGTACGAGAGAATCGGGAGACCATGGATTCTTCTTCTTCAAATTACTATTATTACTATTATTATTGTTGTTGTTATTGTTATTATTATTAGTGTTCGAATGTCGCACTAACACATGGAAGGCATTGCGTGACGGAAGGCTCGGAAAGCTCCAGGACTCGCCCGGTACATTTCAATAAATTCTTCCCGGAACTGCTTATTCTTCTCAAAAGTCATTGTTATTTGAGGTAGGCCTAATTAACTCACACAGAAACCAAATTAAGCTACAGACGAAACCGCAGTGAGCCGGTCAGGTAGTGGCCATACACACACTGACGGGTTGGCGAACCGGTCGGGTTCGCTGGTTTAGCAGTCGAACCGCCAACACGGACCCAACCTCGAGCCCAACCCTCAACAACCCCCCATACACCTTCGAGCCGGTCAGTGCGACCAAGGTCACGAACGGGCTCGCCAACCCGCTCGACTGTGAATGGGCCCCTTAAGGACAACTTAGTAAAATTGGGGATATTTGGATGTGTCACCACTATGGGAATGCGGAGAGGTGTAGACTACCAAGCATCTGTGCCAGTGCTCGTGTTGCCCTGATTCTTGCAGTGAGGAGGATTTACTCAAGGCACAAGCAAATGCAGTCGCAGTTGCTCGCTTCTGGGCAAAGACTATTTAATACAATTTTGGCATATATGTGTAAACATTCTTTCTGTTTTATTGTTACTAAATTGTAATGTAAAAATCAAAACAAAAAAGTTCTATTGTATGCTTCTGACTCGAGTAAATAAATAAATACTGATCGAAGCAGCATCAAACTCCTTCATTTTATTGAAATTTATCTGGGAGTGGCTCAAATGACAACATTTGAAGTATTTCGCATTGACTTTATTCACTGACTTTGAAATAGCGTCTAGCGGGCAAGAGTGCTGCGTGGGTGACCTTAGGTAGCTCTGGCGTTCGTGACAAACAGCTGTTGTGTTGCGAGAAAGTATACATGTGCCATGTTTGTTTCACTACCTATAATGAAATCAGTGCCTTGTAAGAGGCAAACTTCAATTGTATATTTCTCCTAATAAAGTTTCAAGACAGTAAAAGTAGGATATAAGGCATTCAGGAAAAGGCAAAGAGTTTGTAAGTACACGACTAACACGTTCAAACTCCAGGTCTAATCTAAATTCACTTGGTTCCGAGGAATCAACAAGTTTTTTTACAATTACTGATCCAGCAGTAAGGAATGATATCTGTAAGTTTGTAAACAAAATCGGCTTACATGGTAGTGATTGGTTTGAAATTATAAGCAATATATGGGTGCCAGATGAAACATATCAGTTTCCAGTCTTAACACACTTCCAAGCAAAGGGTTGAAATCTCAAATTTCAGTATAGGGCCTAAGTGGTTATCAAGATGGAAATGGCTTGCTTATTCCAGTGGCGAAGATGGAGATTACTGCAAATAAAGTGTGGCTTTATCAAAGTCAGAAGCTGGAAAGAATTCACAGCCGCCTCTGAGTTCCTTGCGCGCAGAAACTAATTTACAAATTCTAAGAAAGCAGTGGAATGCTTTGATAAACACTCAGTTCATAAGTAACATGTGAACAGCAGACTACTTTTTTGTCTGTGAAAGCGAATCCTACAAAATCTATTGAAAACCAGATAGATACTGTAAAACAGCAAACAATAGCCAAGAGGAGACAGAAACTAATACCCACAATTGAAACTGTGATTTTATGCAGAATGCAAGAAATAGCTGTGAGTTAATAATGGCTATGGCACGATAAATTATGCAGATCATACATATTTAATGAGGAAACATTCGTGCCATATTAAGATACCCATCTATTATAGACACTGAATTAAAAGAAGCATTAGAAGGCCCTGCTAAAAGGGATAAGTATAGCAGTCGAACAATACGAAATTAAGTTATTGAATCTTGTTATACAGTGATTCTGAGTGAATGAGTTGAAAGAGTATAGAGAAAAATGTATTTCTGTGTTACTGGATGAATGTGTAGATGTCAGTGGAATTGAGCAGACTTCTCTTTGTGTTCATTATGTTGATATTTGATCTCCAGTTCATACACTTAGAGTGGACCTTTTAAAATTCATTCCAGGTACTGATTTATCTGGAAGAGGATTAGCAGCCTCAATGCTGGAGAAAATATTTAAGCTTGGGATTGATATACAGTATTTAAGGGGACAGGGCTACAATGGAGCCGCCAATATGTCTGGAAATCTCCAAGGAACGCAAGCTGTAGTCGGAGAAGCACATCTTACTGCACTGTATGCTCACTGTTCAGCTCAATCCCTTAACGTATCTGTGTATAAATCTCGTGAAGTGCTAACTGTTCGAAAGCGCTTAAGAGTTATAGGGACAGCTCATAACGTTTTCCTATATAGTAAGAGAAAAGTAGTGTTTATAGTGTTGAAAGATTTGATGATTCCAAAACCAAACCCCACGGCACTTAACGCCCTTGAAAGGGCTCTGGCCTGTCCAGCGACCGCTGCTCAGCCCGAAGGCCTGCTGATTACGAGGGGCCATGTGGTCAGCACGACGCATCCTCTCGGCCGTTATACTGGGCTTTGGAAACCAGGGCCGTCATCTCACTGTCAGATAGCTCCTCAATTCTAATCACTTAGGACCTCGAACCATCCCTCAGGTCGAGAGAAAATCCCTGACTTGGTCGGGAATCGAACCCGGGGCCTCCGGGCGAGAGGCAGGCACGCTACCCCTACACCAAGTGGGGCCGGCATTTGATGATTCACCTACTTCAAAACCTTTGAAAAAGGCTGGATTGAGAACTATGAAGCAGTCACCGATTTACTACAGCTTCTTGAGCCATTGATAGAAACACTGAAAATAATATCAGGCTGGTCAAAAGATTCGTCAGGTACATCTTAAGAAGCAAACTCCCTCCTTTGCTCTATTCTGCGATGCGAATTTATAATCTCCCTCTTGTTGATAGCTGAAGTCTTTGAATATGGTCGAGTATTGAACAAAATCCTCCCAAAACTCACCCTTTACTTGAGGGACAATACATACATGAAATGGAAATTCTAAGAGCTGATGCTAAAGAAATATTCGGGGCTCTTTTCGAAGTAGAGGAAATTTGTCAAAAATTGGACATTTCAATCTCAATTCCATGATTAACAGGGATCGAAAAAACAGGCCAAATTATGTGACCCGGAGTGCAGAAGAATATTTCCGAGTGGCAGTGTATACCCCATACCTGAATTGTTTTGTTACACATTTGAAATATAGGTTTTCACAGCATAAGTGCTTCTGGGTTTTCCAGCTGCAACCAGTGAAGTGTATGTGAAAGGCAGTGAAATGGCGAAGGAGTTTCTCACCCTAGTTACATTTTACATGAGAGATATGGACGGCTGTGCTGAAGATGTTGCTGAACTGCATTTGTGGAGAAGGAAATGCATAAATTAATATCTAAGGTTCTCATGTGCGATGACTGGCATTAGTTTGGGCAACAAAGAGATGTACACAAACATTTATACTTTTCTATACATTTTAGCCAAACCTCCAATGTCAACTGCCAAAGCAGAGAAGTAATTTTCCCCTCATAAAAGGATTAAAAGAAGTACAACTGGACAGGTGAGTAAATGAATCGCTTGTTAAAGATACTTTCACCTAATCATTTATATCTCAACATTACCTAGGTAGCCTATGATACCGTAATAATAATATTTCAGTCTTTTTTTTTTTTTTTTTTTTTGCTATTGCCTTTACGTCGCACCGACACAGATAGGTCTTATGGCGGCGATGGGACAGGAAAAGGCTAGGACTGGGAAGGAAGCGACCGTGGCCTTAATTAAGGTACAGCCCCAGCACTTTTCTGGTGTTAACATGGGAAACCACGGAAAACCATCTTCAGGGCTGCCGACAGTGGGGTTCGAATGCACTATCTCGCGAATATTGGATACTGGCCGCACATAAGCGACTGCAGCTATTGAGCTCGGTATTTCAGTTTCAATGATAAATAATTACACCTATTTTTTCAGACTAAATTGAATGGACTGACTCTCCTGTCAATTCACCGTTCAGTTCCAGCGACACCATTAGATGTTTTGGACGATCTTGCTAACTCGATATGTTATGCGACTGACAGATTGTTAGAATTTAGAAAAAAATATTATCCTTGTTAAACGTTTCAAGAGACCAGAATTTTAATTTCGTGTGGCTATTTCTAGCCGAGTGCAGCCCTTGTAAGGCAGACGCTCCGATGAGGGTGGGCGGCATCTGCCATGTGTAGGTAACTGCGTGTTATTGTGGTGGAGGATAGTGTTATGTGTGGTGCGTGAATTGCAGGGATGTTGGGGACAGCACAAACACCCAGCCCCCGGATTATTGGAATTAACCAATGAAGGTTAAAATCCGCGACCCGGCCGGGAATCGAACCCGAGACCCTCTGAACCGAAGGCCAGTACGCTGACCTTTCAGCCAACGAGTCGGACAAAAGACCAGAAGAAGTGGTGTAAACTTCAGAAACTGAAATTCATGAGTGTTCAAGGCACGGAAGAATGGTGTAATAGTAGGGAAAGTCAACACTTTATGAATTACATTCCAGCGTAGCTGCTTTTTTATCTACTTGCAGGTAAAGGTTAATTGTTGGTTAAACATTTCAAGAAACTAAAAATCTGACACTAACACTGCTAATCACCCCCCTCCCCAGACAGAATAATTATCTACGCCCCTGCTTTCTACAATCATATATCACGTCAATCATTTTATCCTATTAACACCTCTACCTAGGATGAAGTTGAGGTGTGGAAGGGCATCCGGTCGAAAAACTCGCAATGAAGATTCAACTGCCTTCATACCCGACCGTGTGGAGAACGGGACAATGGATGGACACACACATTGCCTTCCTGTACCCATCATGTGCTGAAAATAAGCTATGAATTCTTAGAACACCGAAGACAAAATCACTTCACTAAACATCTAAAATAAAGAAGTTACACACGTATATTGTAAGAGTAGAAATTACTGTATTTATAAAAAGAAAGTAAGAAAATAATATATCACTGTTGTGGAAATCGTTACGAATGCCGGCAAATCGATATGGTAAAATATTAACGTGCTTTAGCTAAAAGTGAACTGAAAAATAATTATAATACAAACCAAACCCCAAACTCCATGGCACTACAGCCCTTGAAGGGCCTTGGCCTACCAAGTGACCGCTGCTCAGCCCGAAGGCCTGCAGATTACGAGGTACCGTGTGGTCAGCACTACGAATTCTCTCGGCCGTTATTCTTGGCTTTCTAGACCGGGATAATTATAATAACTACACATTAATGCTTTTCCACTAATCTGTATCACTACATATAATTCACAACATTAATTTATAGAAGTACAACGAACGCTATAAAGAGACGCTATGCAGTCAAATAAATCAGGCCTTTCGTTTACTTTTCTATAAGTCTAGAACATCGGCCGAATCCAGTGCACCATAGCCTGCCTATCTCGTCAGCCACGCATTCCTAAAGGACTGTTAGACTTTTAGAAATGTATTTATTTATTTATTTATTTATTTATTTATTTATTTATTTATTTATTTATTTATTTATTTATTTTAATCATGTAATCAATTTATTTCGTAGTGAAACAGCCTTATAAGAAGTTCGCTACGTTTATTAGGCAAATAAGTTTTCCAGAAAATGTTTCAAGAAAAGTAGTTGATTGCTGACTGTTATATACAAAATCACATCTAGACAGTTATCCATTCCAGCGTTCGGTCTGCAAGCCACTGTGAATTCTCTATTTGCAACTTGCTCAGTGGACTAATTTAGTTGCACTTCACTTATCATTAAATTATTATAGAATGCCGTTGAATTTTCAAAATTCTACTGAATTTTTAAACAAATCATTCACAAAATGTCTTGTTTGTATTGTATAGTTTGTTTATATCGTTTCTTATTCTTGTTCAACTTCCTCTTATTTCCTGGCATTTTCTCACTTACATGGAGTCGGTACTTTGTTGATTAAGCCCAGTTATATGCCTGCAGAGACTGGCTGCATCAGGAATGGCGTTTACTGTACTATCATCAGTCATTTAGTTACTTTTAATATTGGCAAATCCAAAGGACTAGGTTTCATGAAGAGGGATGAAAGAACAAAAATGTTATCGCCCAAACTCTGTGCCAGATGTTGTGAAGATCGTCAGCCCAACTTGGCACATTGTTATGTGATGGTGTCTTATCGCTCAATGAAGAAAGAAACGGGAAACTACCTCACATCTCATTTCCCTAGTTCGCCTACTTAGAGAAGCGTGATCTTTCAGAGACAGATGATAGTGGATTTATTTCCAGCTGTCAGGTTGATAATTCATCACTATGTTTACAGCTTCCAGTGAAGGAAAATTATCTGTGCTTGAGTAATATGGTACGTGTAAAGGGAATCGTTGTATAATTTAGGTGAAGGTTCTTTAAAATCACTTCTCGTGGTTGCACAGTGCAATTTACGATCGCTAAAGCAGCTTATTAGTTTCATATGCCTTTACTGGCGAGATGTACTGTTTACAGTGCACCAGGTCTTCTGGTGTGGGCTAGAATAATTTTGTTACTTTCATTGACCTGTCTTAGTCTCATCATTGGCTTTGATAATATTAAAGTGACCGAGGTATGAGCGATGGTAGTAATACTATTCCTTATGCAGCCAGTCCCTGTTATGAATGGTGTGAAAATATCGCTCATAGGGTCGGTTGTGCATGCATTTCGGTGGGCTTGGCAGACTATATGTAATAGCAAACTTCCGGCTCGGTGAGGAAAGCAACGGCGAACTCCTCATTTCCCTAGTAAGCCTCTTCATTGTCTATGACGGTTATTGGCGGAGCTGTGGAGGACAAACCAGCCTTCGGGCTGAATACCCAACATACACATACATTTTCGCCATTACTTCGTACAAATACTCACGGCTCGGAAGCACGCATTCAAGTGCATCAAAGCAGAAGAATTAAGAAATTAAGGACATCACAATATAGTTCCATATACAGAACAGTAACGAAGTAAAGAAAATATTATCTGAAACGCTCATTTATTTCTACTGTGCTGTTACTCATTATCATCATCCTTATCATCATCTGCGGATTACGTAAACGAATTGTGTGAACGATATGCCTCCATCTGTTTGTGTTTTTTGTAAACGACTCCTCTCATTACATCTTCCAATGTCACTCCCTTTTTTTGTTATGTCTTCCTTAATTAGCCCCAACAACCTCCTTCTGCGACGTCCGACTGGTCTCCTTCCAGGCACCATCCACTCGACATACTTCCTCGAAATCTGCGTCTTGGGCATTCTTTGCATGGTCAGTCCATTTCAGCCATGCACTCTCAGTCTCTCCTACATAGTCGAGTTCACTTGCACTACTCAAACGGTCCGGCTCCTTGGCTGATTATTGTGAGTTGTGGCCTTTGGTTCAGAGGGCTCCGGGTTCGATTCACGGGCGAGCTGGGGATTTTAATCCTAAATGGTGAAATCATTTGGCTCCGGAACTGAGTGAATGTGCTGTCCAAAATATCGATGCAACTCATACACCATACACCACACAATGACACGGCAGTTGACACCCATACTCGTCAGGTCCGCCTTAAAAGGGCTTACTAGGCTATGAATAGCCACACGAAATGATTATTATTGTTATTATTATTCCTCGGACTAATTCATTATTCGAACAGCTGTAAAATCGTCATAACTTTGTAAATATTTCATGTAGGACTTCGGCTTAAGGTGTTTTCAAAGATGTTCCCCCCTATGGGGTGGTAGCTCTTCATCAGTCACGCTGACTCTTAGCAAGTATAGCAAAAATAATTATCTCTAGTACAGATGACAACTATAATTCATTATTCTCGCTCGTAAAAACTATTAATTTCGCATAAAAATACATCTACGAATTTTTATAACATTCCGAGTGTAAAAGAGGACCGAAGAAGCTAACTAATCAGTGCTTCAGAATGCAAAACGTGAAGACAGCTAAAAGAAGATCTTCCGCAAAGAATTTTGCAAACAATTTGACCTCAATATATATATATAATTTTTTCGATATTTTTGGCGAGTATATTTCTAGAATTCCAAGAACAGATAGACCTTAAGAGTATAGATATTATCCATGTCCAAGTGTAGGTATCTCTGATTAATATTTCCTCCAGATATAGAGTTCTCAGCCAGAGTGAGAGGCAAGGGATTTCTCAAACGTTTCAGGGATTATCATAAGATACATTTTGACTTTTATTCATGATTATAATATAATATAATCGTCCATTAGTGCGTCACTTCGCTGCTAGGTGACGACACATTTAGTTATATATTTAATTATATTTAGCGTGTGGGTTTTAGTGCCGGGAGAGTCAGAAGATATGTTGGGCGCATCTCAAGCAGATCTATTTGACACCATGGGCAACCTACGCGTTTGGGTGTGAAATGATGATGACGATGATGGCGAGGTAGGGAGAGTGTGAAATCTGGTATCGGCACATAGTCAACTCCTGTCGAATAACATCAAGGGGTCTGCTCAAAGCTTAACGTCCTCATGCGACGAACGAATCACTATCAACAGCATCGTATGCCCTTACTCCATATGAGCACCATGGAGAGGATTGGAATTGAGTCAAGGCTTTTGACACGCAATCTAACGATTCGAAGTTTTACGCCACCTACCCTGCCGGCCAACATTCTGATGTTGAACTTTTATCCACTATCGGGACTCGAACCAGCTAACCACGGTGTCAGACCATAGAAACTAAACGCCTTAACGACCATGACCACTACTCAGGCTTGATGAGAACACAATCAGAACGTCGAAATTTGTATAAGAGCCTCATTCCGAAGACCTGAAACCAGTGGCTAAAACCGTACATTATTATTATTATTATTATTATTATTATTATTATTATTATTATTATTATTATTATACTCTTCATTGATCGTCCGAATCTTGGCTGAATGGTCAGCGTTTACGCCTTCGATTCAGAGGTTTTTGGGTTCGATACCCGGCTGGGTCGGGGATTTTAATTGCGTTGGGTTAATTCCTACGACTCGGGAACTGGGTGTTTGTGTTTTCCCCAACACACTCCTCTTCATACTCACACAATCCACTTCACATAACACACCACGCTGCCAACCACAACAGAAAATCGTAATAGTGAATACACCTCTCGACATAGGGTTGGTGTCCGGAAGGGCATCCTGCTGTAAAACGGAGCCATACCCTAATGTGTGACAGAGTTCACACCTGAGCCTCCACCGGAGTGTGGGATAAGCGGTAGAAGAAGATACGTTCATTGAGAGCATGAATATCGAAGTTTGATAAGACATACGACACTCCCTCTTGTGATGCAACAGCCCAGCAAGATGGTGAGCAGATACTGAAGTGCTATGCGGTTAACGTGACTCTATCCTCAGTCGTACTGATTGGCTTTCTTGATGGATTCCACTGTCTTTTGCATCACATAGCTCCACTGTTGGTTTCAAGAAGCAAAGTCAACCGTGCTCCAGCCCTCAGTCACGAGATAAAATCAGTGGACTAGCCAGTAATCGAACCTGCGACTTCAGGATGAGAGACAAGCAAGCTATCCTTACTCTACTGTGATGGCTGTAAACGCATAAACGCTTAAAACCCTAGAACTGCCAAACGTCGCGCTTGCGACTCAATAGAGTGTCACTAGAATGCCAACGTCGCACGCGCGACGAATAGTACATGCATTCACTTAATCAGTCATAACATCATTTATCGTTCACCTACGTTATTTTAATAAGTAAGACATTGAAGAGGAAGCTTCAAGTCTTCCATCACACATTCCTTACTAGCCAGTCAAGGTCAGGGTAGGTATAAATTCAGCTACTCATTCCTCATCTTCCTGCCGTCTCAGTTGCTATGTAACTTCGCGCTCGCTCGCTGTTCCTGTTAGTTTCTGTGAATATCTTTCGCTATATTTCAACAGATTTAGTTTATTCTTAAATTGTTTCTTTCGAAGTGTAACGTTTCATCATGGATGATGAGCTACGTGATTCAAGGGATATTCACAAAGTTCTTGAAGACGATTGGGATGCTTCCTCTTCCAGCGATATACAGTATTTTCTTTAGCTGGTGATTCTTCTGAGAGCGGAGAAGAATATATTCCAGAATCTGAAGTTGAAAGTGATTCCGATGAAGAGAGCAGGCCTGTCGACGTTTCATTGGATGATACAGTTTCCGTAACACCAAAATGGTGCAGGGTTTATCCACCCGAACCGAAGTTCAATGTTTCCGGGAAGTTCCGCGTAAGGGATCCTGGAACCTATTATGTATTTCTACTTGTTATTTACGGATTTGATTTGGAAGCTCTTGGTAAAAGAAAGTAAGGACTATGCGGCGAGAAAAACTAAAAGACATTCTGGAGAAATGAAGGCCTTTTCTCGTATGCGAACCTGGTTTGATGTAACTGCCTCCGAAATGAAAAAGTAAATTGCCATTCTAATAAATATGGGTTGCACCGTGAATGCTATCATAAATTACAGCATTTCAGGAGGCCTATGAGGCACGGCAGGAAAAGAAAACTCCCCGAGAACGACTCCCAGTAGTGCTCGGCGGCTGACGGAACTGTGTGCAGCTCGGAAATTTTAATTCTTTTGTGATTATATTTTGTTTCTCCTTTTGGGGACTTAATATTTTTAAAAACTAGAAGAAATTTCGCGTGTTTTGTATATAGTGATTTTTTTAATGAGTGGTTATTTATTACTAATAGAGAACTTGAAAATATGAAAAACACAACTTTTTAATTTTGCCATATTTTTGATCGCGTGATACGCACCAGATAAGCAAGTAAATGTACTAATACATATATAAGCATCTTAAATAAAGCTTTCTGAGTAATATGGTGTGCTGCATGCCTAACTTTTCTGCACTAAACGTGCTTACATTTCTTAAAAACATAAATGTGTAATACATGCGAAAATGGCCTGGCATTTAAGGAAAAACACTCGGCACTTCTAGGGTTTTAACACTCAATTATCACGCAGCGTATTTTATGAGTGATTTAGTAACAGCCATACAGCAAAAGATAAAACGTGGCTCGGAGTTTCATAGCAAGCCATATCTAGTCGGTATAAGAGAGACATATCATATGACTTCCAACTTGTATCATCGAAGGTCGCTTTTATAAGCTCTCAACAAAGGCTCCTCGGACGATAAGGTATTAATATCCTGTGCTGTGTTAAAAGCTTCAGTGAAGTGTGTGTATTTCGTTCTGTTCTATCGTTAAGCGGGAATTCAACTTCAGTCAACAGTAAGTTTACTATTTTACATTTTTCATTTCATTTACCACTCATCTGCATTTAGGACTGTCGCTCAGGTGGCAGATTCTCTATCAAATATTTACGTACCCTTTTCAAAGGGTTCAAAGAAGTTGGAAATTTATCGAACATCTCCTTTGGTAAATTATTCCTATCCCTAATTCCTCTTTCTATAAACGAATATTTTCCCAAATTTGTTCTCTTTAATTTCATCTTTATCTCCGCAATTTCCTACTTTTAAGAACTTCACTTAAACTTATTCCTCTACTAATATCATACCACGCCACCTCTACAGTGATAGCTCGGAACATACCGTTTAGTCGAGCAGCTCGTCTCTTTACTCCCAAGTCTTTCCAGCCCATACATTGTAACATTTTCGCAACACTTTGCAGGTTCAATCCTGGCTCAGTCCGGTGGTAATTGAAGATGCTCAAATACGACAGCCTCGTGTCGTTAGATTTACTGGCACGTAAAAAAAAACTTCCGTGGGATTAAATTCTGGTACCTTGGCGTCTCCGAAAATCGTAAATAATTAGTAGGACATAAAGCCATTATTATTATTATTATTATTATTATTATTATTATTATTATTATTATTATTATTATTATTAATATAAAATTTCTCATTTCGATATTTTGTGAAGCAAATTGTCAGAAAGATGCATGATCAAGTAATGTGCGTCATGCCGGTCTTACAGAGAACAAGACATCACGTGACACAGCAGCTACTTGTGACAATTTTGTACGAATGTAAAGACTTCTTTTGCTGCATCCGGACCCTTTAGTTCCTTCTTATTGTGCAAATGTAGACATTGTATAAAATCTCGTGATATCGGGCACACGAACGCCTTTCTTTCGTACTTCTTGACTTTCATCGTAATAACCATCTCCTTCTACTTACTACCTGTCACCTTAACGGAGCCCATTGCTTTAATAATCTTAATAAATAACAGTCACTACACTTGGACACAAATTAGCAGTAGCGGTGAATGGGAACAAGAAGTGGGGCGGGGGGAAAAATGTTTACAGACAACAAATAGTACCCGGGTTTGCGGGATGTGGGGGTGGAGGGAGGAGTTATACACATCAAAACGTAAATAAAAAATTTAAAAAAGGCTACAATATTGTAAGTTTCCTGATGCTCTCTGAGCAAATTTCGACAGAGAGGTAAAGGCTTAAGTGCTGTATTAGTTTCTTGAGATTTTGATTCAATACCATGCAATAAAACATTCACCAAAGGAACAATATTACACATGTATTGCAATTAAATATACTTACGGCGTGATTATATAATTAAAAATCATTTAGTATTTGAGCAGTAAATTCCGGGTAAAAGATGGACGGATACGAGTAGAATTGCGAACGAAGAACGGGTTTATTATATTTCCTGTACAACTTTTAATCCCTTTGGAGGTGTCTCTTATGGCCTTCATCGAATACAGTACTAAACTTCAACAGCCACCTAGAAAGTGAATGTCGCAGAGAAGATGACTCCTGGAATTCAAGCTACTCAGACACGTAGTGGAAGGGAAGTGAGACGGCCTGCATGATTTTTATGATTTGTGGAAACACTGAATGATAGTAAAATTGTTTCACACATGCAGTTTTGTTGAAAAAAAAAATAACAAGGTAGGAGGATCTGGGGTGTCTTCTAGTTTCCCCCTTGGAACTTTGTTTTTATTTTTTGTTTCTTTGTTTTTGTTTTCTGTTTCTTTGTTTAGCTTTGCCTTGTTTTTTATACTCTGGAGAACGTACAAGAAACAGTGTATGAATAAACGATTTTTCTTAATTAACAGTATATTGCCTTGTAATAAATATTACGGACCGGACTATATTTCCGTAACAGTGGTTGTGCTAGCTATCATTCTCGCTATTTTCATGTCCGTTACCTCCAGCTTATGAAGGAGATTTCCATGACCATCTGGCTTTTATTCCAGTACAACAAAGTTGATATGGAAACAGAACGATGAAAGGTAATTTCTTCACTTAATTTTTCCAAATGCTATTGATCGCAACTGCAAATTCGTTACCTTAGCCCCGGAATATCCTTATTCAATTTCTCCTACTATAATGAGGGAAAATAGTCGAAATTACTTAACATACCGGACTGAACTTCGTACTTCCAAGGTGGCATCCAGATCTTCATATCGTCGTTGCGCCTTAGTTTGGTAAATTATGATTTCATAACACTCTCATCGCATATATCTCTACAGATTCCAGGATATTGCAAGTAGGTAGTAGACCTATGTCTACTAAGATCAAGTCACCGGGATAAGTAGAACTTCATCTGCATTTATCCTTCACATTGTATGTTTTTCAAGAATATTATCCATAAATAATAAGGATAAAAATATAGCTTTGTCGAATGCCTGGAAATACACTGAACCATGATTTAATTCTATCAATAAATTCTCACTGAAACCTGATTGTCAATATAAATGCATAGGACTTCCCACAAGAGCCAACCATTGATTCCATAATTCTTCAAATATTGATTATTAATTAACATAGATGTATAATTCTTTACATTACTGATTAATAAATGACTACCTGATTCATCTGTGAATATATTTTTTATGTATTCTTCCTTATACTCTTACTGAAACAGTTCAAAATTAGATACCCCTAGTATAACAAATGTATAGAAAATATAAGACCTGATTAATGACGCATTTTTTTATGTTTCAGATGGAACTCCTTCACCTTCTTTTGGCTATTATCGTGCTCTCTACAGCTGAAAGTGCTCGTATACTCACGGTCTTGCCGTACAAAGCCAAGAGTCATTTTGCAATGTATGGTAGATATTTCAAAGCCCTTGCAGCGCGAGGTCATAAAATTGACGTTGTGGGTCATTATCCGCTATCAAAGCCGGTATCCAACTACAAGGATTACTCTGTAGATGGTTCGGTTCCAGAATGGGACGATGGCGTCACTATGGACATGGTAGTGGAATGGAATATCTTTAACATTGCTCAAGAAATGTGGTACGAAAACCTGGATGCTTGCGAAAGAGTGATGAACACTACCGTCATGAAGAACATCTTGAAGTCTGAAGAGAAGTACGATTTATTTATTTCGGAAATATTTGCCTCAGACTGTGTTGTAGGCTTTGCGCACAAGTTTAAGATTCCTCTAATAAGCGTCATTTCAAGTATAGCTCTTCCTTGGGCAAATGATCGTGTTGGAAACCCAGACAGCCCTGCCTACATCTCCAACTATTTTCTACCTTTCACGGACAAAATGAGTTTGGCAGAAAGAGTGGTAAACACGGTGTATAACTTAGCGGTAAAGTGGGGAAACTATTTCATTTGTGATAAGTATACGAATCAAATTGCACGGAACTTCTTCGGGAAAGATTTACCTCCAGTGTGGGATTTAGTGAAGAATACGAGTTTGATCCTGGTTAATAGTCACTTCAGTATAAATCAGCCACGACCTCTCGTGCCAGCGTTTGTGGAAGTGGGAGGATTGCATATTGAAGAACCAAAGCCCCTTCCTAAGGTAAGGTTGATAGAATGTTATGTAATGACTCCAGAACGACGAACTGAGCGTCAAACAGTGTGTAGTGTAGTCTTTCTGTACGTAGTAAGCTCATGATCATTAAGTACTTTAGTTGCTCACTCTCGAATAGGTCAAGATAGTTCCATGGTGAATATTTGACGGGTGGAACACAGAGCACGTATGGCCAAACCGTGAACTCTTGAAAGCCACTCGTAAATGTAGCAAACATCACGTAGTTACGAACGAACCGGTTGATGGAGACACAAACGGACAATGAGAGCAGTGGCGATTGTTGATTCTTAGGCAATTTCTAATTACGGTTTATAGCATGCACTTTAGGCTACAGTAAACAAACAATAAATTAAAAGAGTTTGCTGTTAATTGCATTCCTTCTACACTAAGAGATATTCATTAAAATTTCAGATAAAGTCATTTTCAGCTGCATCAGTCAGTCAGTCAGTCAGTCAGCCAGCCAGCCAGCCAGTCAATCGGGATCTGTATTTTGGTTTGGCAATGTACATTAGTGAAAACTATTGGTCACATGAATAAGTAGAAACCAACATAGCCTAAATATTTGCTGCAAATAATTTTAATTTAATGAGCTTAGAAACTTAGTAATGTTTGAATTCATCTACACCAACTTTACCATGAAAAATGTGTTTGAAAACGTATAATTTTGCACTGTTATTAATTCTATTGTTGATGAGTAAACGTTTGTATTCCGCACCCGGTCAGGGTACGGCGGGAATCCTAGACGGTAACGTCGTCTCTCAGACCTGAGAGATTTGGGGCAGTGCTGTGATATTTGGGCTGAAAATTCCGTCTTATCCTTGCACATTGATTGTGAATGAGATTTCAGTATGGTCTACTTTGAGGCCACAGAGAAACTCTTCTTCCCATTTATAATGAAACTTGAGTTTGCTAATTTCGCTGGCTCTGAACGTGACATGGCGAACTTCCCAATTGCAACCACGCCAGTCAATGGTTAATCAGGTTTACGGTACGAAAAACTGACGGTTGAATGAACACTGACCTACCGTAGTTCACGTTAAGGTCAAGAATCATTTGAAGTTCGTTAACTAGTAAATGCCCCTGCATAACGTAGAACATCCACAGAAATACACCTAACATGAGTTGAGGACAACTTGTCGTATACCGAGGGAAAGTGTTTAAAAAAAACGCAGATTAATCGAACGCCACCATTCTCTGAGCTTTCTATCCCCCCACATGCTTCACGTAGGTCGGTAACTCACCAAAACCTGAGTCAGTCACCTGAGAAAATGATTTCATATTCTATTCGTCGAAACAAGAACTTTAGAAAAACTTATATTTGTATACACTTCTTCTTCTTCTTCTTCTTCTTCTTCTTCTTCTTATTATTATTATTATTATTATTATTATTATTATTTCCACCTCCGTAGCGTAACTGTTGGTGTTATTAGCTGGCCGTCCTAGGGAGCCCGGGTTGATTCCCGGTACTGAAAGAAATTTAAGAATGACAGGAGGGCTGGCATGTGGTTGAAATGGTACATGCAGCTCACCTCCATCGGGGATGTGCCTGAAAAGACCTGCATCACCTCAGGATGAGGTCACGAGTTTACTTCACAAATTATTATTATTATTATTATTATTATTATTATTATTATTATTATTATTATTATTATTAAGATGTTCTCTGGTTCCCCCAGTATTCAGTAATATTAGGTGGGATTACTGTCCAAGCCCAGTGAAATACTATTGACCTTCTGGCGTTCTACAGTTATTGATGCGTTATCTACCTATTCAGCACTCCCGTCTTAACAATGAAGGTTTTATAAGATCAGTTCAGCTCAGAGGAGACCTTAATGAGATTTATAGAAGGTGTGGCGCATCGCAGTTGGTGGAGAATTTGAGCTAGCTCTCCCACTACTATCTGAACAACGAAAACCTCTGCCCAGATTCCAGAACTCTCTTATTTCATTTACCATAAGCAGGCACCAGCGGACCTTACCTCACGTCATCTGTTAGTGTTAGGAACTTCGAAGGGCCACCTGATCTTATTATAATCCACTAACGTAAACCCTCGCTCTCACTGGCAGCAAATTCTGTAACTGCAAGTTGGAGGATGTTGACTCTCAACATCAGACCAGTCATGCTTTTTTTTTTCTCGTTTTTTTTTTCTTTGCTAGTTTCTTTACGTCGCACGGACACAGATAGGTCTTATGGCGATGATGGGACAGGAAAGGGCTAGGAGTGGAAAGGAATCGGCCGTGGCCTTAATTAAGGTACAGCCCTAGCATTTGCCTAGTGTGAAAATGGGAAACCACGGAAAACCATTTTCAGGGACCAGTCATGTTACCCTGAATGGGAATTACAGGCTTGGTCCAACAAAAAATGATTGCATACCGGGCGAATCAGCTCTGTAAACGAAAATATTCATTCCCCCAAAACCCTTTGAAGTTTGAGGTTGAAATTTCGCATGGTTTTCCCATGTTTGCGAACACTCTGTACAATTATTAGCTCTTCATGAATGAAGCCAACGGACGGCAGTGATTTCTTATTAGTTTCCGTTCCTCATGTACTGTTTTCTGGTATCAGAAATCTGGTTCCTGTTCCCAGTATTTATAACGCTTTATTATTTTGTTACTTTACACGAGTTCATTGTTCAGTAGAGTCAACAATTATTTTAAGCGTTCCATTTCATTTTGTTTTCATTACTTCTTCTTCTTGTTTACAAAAAAGAACTTGCCGCAAATACAAGGAGTAACTGTGCAATATAAATATAATGTACCAGGAAATGCCTATAGCCTGCAACATAGTTTTGGTTACATGAATATTTGCAATGGGACGACTCGAACGTATGTGTCGAGTGCACGAGGCAACGGTACGGCACGGAGCTGCGAGCAACGAGTGGGGTACGTCACCGGCTGCAAGTATACGTATGACGCAACAATCACGTGAACTTCACCTGACTCTCTAGAATATACCAGAAGGATTTTACTAAATTCTAAACCCTTTGAGATATTGAAAAATGGCATATATCATCGTGGAGCTCGTTATCTATATGTTAACATGCCATAATTTCATGAAAATAGATGGAGGGATTTTTAAGTTATTAAGCTATAATGAAACTGCATCTTTTTCACGACGAGAAACAGCTGACCTCGACAATCCGTATAAAAGGACAGTTACAACTTGTAACTCACAGCTGACAGACTGTCATGCTGGTCTCCGCGTACGGGTCTTCAAGAGTCGAACACGGTAATTTTGTCGCATAATATCTTCGCAGCCCACCTCTGTGGTGTAGTGGTTAGTGTCATTAGCTGCCATTCCCGGAGGTCCGGGTTCGATTCCCGACTCTGTCACGAAATTTGTAAAGTGGTACGAGGGCTGGAACGGGGTCCACTCAGCCTCGGAAGGTCAACTGAGTAGCCATCCTGGAAGTGGTTTTCCGTGGTTTTCCACTTCTCCTCCAGGAAAATGCCGGGATGGTAACTAACTTAAGGCCACAGCCGCTCCTTTCCCTCTTCCTAGTCTATCCCTTCCAATCTTCCCATCCCCCTGCAATGCCCCTGTTCAGCAGCAGGTGAAGCCCCCTTGGGCGAGTTACTGGTCATTCTCCCTAGTTGTATTCCCGACACAGAGTCTGAAGCTCGAGGACACTGCCCTTGAGGCGATAGAGGTGGGATCCCTCGCTGAGTCCGAGGGAAAAGCCAACCCTGGAGGGTAAACAGATTAAGAAAGAAAGAAAGAAAGAAAGAAAGAAAGAAGGAATATCTTCGATACAATTTTCGTCGTACTCTTAAAAATTGTGTAGCATTTTTTAACTAAGAAAATTTCCAGTGCTTCCAGACTAACTTAAATCTTTTACGGCACTGTTTTTTTTTTTGTTTTTTTGCTAGGGGCTTTACGTCGCTCCGACACAGATAGGTCTTATGGCGACGATGGGATAGGAAAGGCCTAGGAGTTGGAAGGAAGCGGCCGTGGCCTTAATTAAGGTACAGCCCCAGCATTTGCCTGGTGTGAAAATGGGAAACCACGGAAAACCATCTTCAGGGCTGCCGATAGTGGGATTCGAACCTACTATCTCCCGGATGCAAGCTCACAGCCGCGCGCCTCAACGCGCACGGCCAACTCGCCCGGTACGGCACTGTTTCAGAACTTATAATATTTCTGCGATTCACAAACTTAGTTTTTTTTTTTTGCTAGAAAGTGAACAACTTCATTTAACTTAGTCTTGTGCTAACACTCAAACGTGGTTTATTTTTGAACTGTTATAATGAATAACTGAGTGAACATTAAGGCTATTTTACGACAATTTAGCTGAACAGTAACTTTATCCAGTGGAAATAATCCGTAATATCTATTTAATTCGTGTGCGATGAATGTTTAGGAAAGTTTGAACTAAACCAGACTTGTGTCGCAAATGAACAACATTTTACCGTAGCATGGTAGTCATTTGAACTCGTATTCAATTAGAATCCAAACATTTAATATACATTGAACAAACTTGTGTGAATAGTATAAACTGTGTACGATCAACTGTGTTTCTAACTGTGCTTCCAATTAGTCAAACAATAATTACTTTCTGATAATGACTTAACATTTTAAAATTGCACTTAGTAAAAGCGTGCCAATTTGACACTCGTAACCCACACCGTCAGTTGAACTTCTTCATGTTCGCGAAATTCATTAGTGACACCAGAAACCCTGACATAGTGCCTTTTTCACCGTATCAACCTGATGTTCAAGTCGACGTGGGACTTAACGTGGTACATCGCTGGAGATGGTACGTGGTACTATGGTGAACATCACGACATCCGTTGCAAAAGAGTTCCAAATGCTGTTCGCTGAACCACATCAACTTTTTCTCAAATACTGAACTTTAAGACAGTGATTTCTTCATTTTCGACATTGCTGTTTGGAAGTCACATAATTCACATAATATTTCCAAATGCTGGGCAGTACTTATAAAATAGAACACAACACTAGACTTTGCAAGAAGATTAACTTTACGTTCTTTTACATCCTCAAGTGTTAACTTTATAAAGAGACTGTAGGAATTTTGAAATAAAATTTTTTGAGAGTCTATAGGGTTATTCATTCTCAAAGTGAAGTGATATTTTTTTCACATAATATTTTGCGTTACTTCTCAATACGAACTATGAACTTGATGAGAGAAATTATTTTGAATTTCATTTATTACAAACATTCATTGAAAATTTATGATATTGCTGGAGTCGGGCAACATTAAATTCAACAGAAGGTATTTAAATTTGATTTTCCATTTTCAAATTTGAAATAATAGAGGAATCATTCATTCTATTTAAAAGTTGAATAAACTTTTTTTTTTTTTTGCTAGTTGCTTTACGTCGCACCGACACAGAAAGGTCTTATGGCGACGATGGGACAGGGAAGGGATAGGAGTGGGAAGGAAGCGGCCGTGGCCTTAATTAAGGTACAGCCCCAGCATTTGCCTGGTGTGAAGATGGAAAACCACGGAAAACCATCTTCAGGGCTGCCGACAGTGGAGTTCGAACCTACTATCTCCCGAATACCGGACACTGGCCGCACTTAAGCGACTGCAGCTATCGAGCTCGGTAAGTTGAATAAACTTGAAATTCTAAAGTACCATCTATTACTTCGCACTGCGAATACCATTTTCTGTACCTCCTCCTAAGAACTGATGCGGGGCGCTATTTTCGGCGTCTCTGAAAGCAGACTGCTTACTCCTGTACCTCATCCTGTGTTTCTGGTTCGGCCGGGTGACGTTACATCTATAATCTCGCACCTAGCCGACACAACAATGCAAATCGGCTGACACCACGATGGAAGTCGGCCGCTCCCCAATTATCCACCAGCCTCGTCCTGGATGTCGACACCGCTCTTTCCAAAGACTCAATCCTCTCCGACCTCAGCACAACCGGAGTCTACAGGGCTACCCGACTATTCAACGGACTCAGACCAGTATCTGCCGTCCTTCTTCACTGCACCACTTCAGCCGCACGTGATCATCTTATTCATACTGGAGCATGCATCAGTCGTCGCCTCCACAGACTGGTCACTCCTCCTGGAGATCTTCTCACCGAGCTCCATATCACTTCACCTGCCACCGCTGCTTCGACTGCCGCCTCCACGACACCTCCATACATCCCCCGCCTCCATACATCCCCACGCCACGACGTTCGTCCTTCCCCTGCACCACCACAACCACTACCACCACCACCTCCCCAGCACCTCACCCTTCATTCACAACCCCTACCACTACTCTGGTTACATCCCATTCAACCCCTCTAATGACCGCTACTCTCTCCACCCCTCCCAGCCGTGCACACCCTCTTCAACAACCCGCATCTCTACCCTCACCTGCAGCAGCCACGGCAAGTCTCTCGTCATCACCACCAACGGACTGCACCTGCGTCTTTCGCGGCTTGGATCCACTCCTGCAAGCCGAAGACATCGCCCAGGCACTCCGCATGGCAGGAACGCCTATTCGACGAGTGTCCCGCATCTATCACGCCTCTGGACATTCACGCCTCGTGCGACTTCACCTACCGACCTCTGCGGATGCACAACACCTCATCGCTACTGGACTACATCTTCATGGCTACTACCATCACATCGAACCGTCTCGCTCTCCTCCCCAACCTTCTAACCACCCTGCAACGTCCCGTCGCCGTCCCCGGCCCACTCCTTCTTGCCAAACTTCTAGTCCGCCCAACCTCCTTTCTCCACCATCGCCCCTCTTCCATTTCTTACTCACTTCTTTGTTCAACTTCTCTTCCCTCTTTCACATACTCGCCCTTCACCTCCCACCTCCCAATCTAGCATAACTGTTTCCTTTGTCTCATCTCGGTTGCACAGAATTTAGCCTACTGCTTACACTGTAAATCATGTCTCTATTCTCTCATATTTTGTACGTCCTAGCCTCTCCTCCACGTAATTCATTCTATCTCTGCTATGTACTGTTCATGCTCTGTTTTATGTCCCTTCTGAACTTCATGCCTAATGCACATCCTCTTTCATTAACAGCATCATAACCATTCCTCATTCAATCTCTCAAATCGCCTATCTACCTTTTTCATTTCTACATCCCTCAGTTATCCTTACTTCTCTTGGCCCGAGAGATCGCATAACGATCTAGGGGGCCCGCCCCACCCTTTAGCTGGGAAATGAAAACTTTGAGAAAAGAAAGGAAATGAACACCCCTTAGTGAAGTCTAATGCCCCTTTTCCTTTGACTTTTCCTGATACAATATATACTGAATATTTGAGGCTAGTAACTGTCATAGAGAAAAATTCAAAGTAGTCTTCTGTCCTTTTATAAAAGGGCTAATGTTAACAACAATATACAGTATTTAATTATACCCAGACTGTATCCTCCGTTCGAAAGTAAGCGTTTCTGAAACAAAGTAAGAGGTGGTTGTGGTGGTGATGGTGATTATTGTTTTAAGAAGAAGTACACCTAGGTAGCCAATCTATATAAAAAAGTGAGAGATAATCGGCCTGTAAAAGTGTTGAAGTCAGTTCTCTTTGCTGTTCTGCGAAAATAAAATGTCAAAACACCTTATCCTATTAAAAATAAATTCAACAAAAATAAAATTTTGAAGTATGTTTATCAAGATTTTCATTTTATAGTAATGTTTTAATGCGCTATATACATATAGCCTTGTTTTTAATACTTATCCTGTATGAAAGAACCAAAAAACGAAGGTGAAATAGGTAGCTTCCATACTGAGAACTGTACTGGAAAGAATAAACTTAGTGGCGACGAAATTATTTAGAGTGGCTATTGCTTTCTGACTTCCAAATTTCATACCCTACTATAGAGTATATGTTAACATAAGGAAAGATGTTTTAATCCTGTAAATATGGAGGATGTAGTAGAGTAAGTATTATAAAATCAGCAACCTGTTGATGAGCTGTCAATTATTAAATTACGAACATCTTGCTTATTATTTTTATACGAAGAAATTTATTGACAAAGTAACATAAAGCATCCTAGATTATGCGATGCAGTAAAAATAAAATAATCAAGATATTCATATATCAAACATAGAATTGAATCTTTGTATTTTATGTAGGATATTTAGCTTTAATGAATTGGTAAATCAATTTCATATTCAGCTCTTTTCAAACCACATTTGCACTATTCCTGTATATTTTGTCAGTAGGAATGCATGTGTATAAAAATTTCTCGTATGATTAATAATGCATATTCGTATTGCAGGATATAGAAGCCTTCCTAAACGAATCTGAAGATGGTGTTATCTATTTTAGTCTGGGAACCATGGTGCAGGTGGAATCCTTCGCCCCAGAGAAACTCCGTGCACTATTGGATGTGTTCGCAGAACTTCCACAACGAGTCTTACTAAAGTGTGCAGATAATGCAATTCCTGGTCTTCCTAGCAATGTCAAAACTGCAAAGTGGCTTCCTCAGTTGGATGTTCTCAGTACGTATGCAAGTATTATCATGTCTAGGTAGAGATGAAGGAAATGATTGACGATACTCTTTTTTAAATAAATAAATCAATACATACATACATACATACATACATACATACATACATACATACATACATACATACATACATACATACATACATACATACATACATACATACATACATACATATATTTGCCGACACAGAAAGTTAGAGCGCTGAAAAACTAAGAACAACTGAACAGTTGCGAGCAATGTCACTTGCAACTATGTTGTAGTTCCTAGTTCGATACTCAGGGTTCGTGAAACGTTACTGATATAGAAGTTGCCATTATAACGGGACTATCTACGAGTGTTGGAAGCAATTAGAATAGTAACGACAATACAAATATCGGGCGAGTCGGCCATGTGGTTAGGGGCGCCCAGCTGTGAGCTCGCATCCGGGAGGTAGTGGGTTCGAATCCCACTGTCGGAAGCCCTGAAGATAGTTTTCCCTGGCTTCCATTTTAGCACTAGGCAAGTGTGTACCATAATTAAGGTCACAGTCGTTGCACGAGAGCGGAATCGTACACTTATGTTGTTATACGTTCCATTACAAGTTCCTTATGTGCCTCACACAAATTGCATTATGAAATAAAAATAAACCTTACTTCTCTTGTCTCGGTATTCGTCTATAATCTGTAGGTTGTACTTGATCAATAAAGGAATAAGTAGGTACGGTACGTAATCAAAGTACAACGATGTGAAAAGAAGTAATTTCTTTTGATGATAACACTATTTGAGAATGAAGTGTTTGTCAGATAGATGCTCGACATTAATAATAAGCCGGTTGTGGCGGGTATGGAGAGCCTAGACGGGAAGGGGAAACAGGGGAAATGTTCATACGCGGAAGGATACTTTACCTCTGCTCTTGAGTTGACTTTCACCATAGTAGAAGTTTGATTTTACATACCACACGCCGGGCCGACGAGCGATCTCCCGGATACAGCTCACTCCTTTACAAGAGTACATTTTTTTATTTATTTTTTTGCTATTGACCCTACGTCGCACCGACACAGATATGTCTTATGGGGACGATGGGACAGGAAAGGGCTAGGACTGGAAAGGAAGCGGCCGTGGCCTTAATTAAGGTACAGCCCCAGCATTTGACTGGTGTGAAAATGGGAAACCACGGAAAACCATCTTCAGGGCTACCGACAGTGGGGTTCGAACCTACTATCTCCCGAATACTGGATACTGGCCGCACTTAAGCGACTGCTTTACAAGAGTTGTATTTGTGTTGAAGAGATAATGAGAGGCAGATAGTTAGACATTGAAACTCTTATCAACGCTGTACAGTTAAGGTATACATTGTGGGATCAAAATGATACAAAAGACCAGATTAGGGACCTGGAAATTAACAAGCTTGAATGTTTTTAACATTAGCAAACTTTCTTTCTTTCTTAATCCACTTACCCTCCAGGGTAGGTTCTTCCCTCGGACTCAGCGAGAGACCCCACCTCTACAGCATCAAGGGAAGTGTCTTGGAACGTGAGACTTTAGGTCGGATGATACAACTAGAAAGGAGGACCAGTACTTCGCCCAAGCGGCCTCACCTGCTATGCTGAACAGAGGACTTGTGGGGGGATGGGAAAGGCGGAATGGGGTAGACAAGGAAGAGGAAGTGGCCGTAGCCTTAAGTTAGGTACTATCCCGGCATTTACCTGAAAGGAGAGTGGGAAACCACGGAAATGGGAATCGAAGCCGCTCTACTCACTTGACCTCCCGAGGCTGAGTGGAACCCGTTCCAGCCCTCGTACCACTTCCCAAATTTCGCAGCAGAGCCGGGAATCGAATCCAGTGTGAATAGCGCCAAAGAAACGAAAACTCGCTGATGAGCAGACGCCTTGAGTTTGCCGAGGGCAACGTGCTACGTGATTGGTAGAATGTTATATTCTCCGACGAGAACACATTATCGGCGAAAGGTAGGTCGTTACATGTGTTTCACCCTTTCGGCACGCGACACAATCCAGGATAAGTGGTCGATCATCGTTGCTCTGGCCGTTTATCTGTTGTGTGTTTGGTTTGGATGAGCTCTCGCGGGATATGAATGATGCACATAATAGAGAAACGACTCACCTCCTGGCAATATGTGCGCATTTTAGAGAATATTGTGACCTGTTCCGCCCTTTTCAGTGCTACATATAAGCTCATTTTCTATAAATAAGGGCCTGATAAACCCATGGAAGTTTCGTGACTACCGGGCGAGTTGGCCGTGCGGTTAGGAGCGCGCAGGTGTGAGCTCGCATCCGGGAGATAGTGGGTTCGAACCCCACTGTCGGCAGCCCTGAAGATGGTTTTCGTGGTTTCCCATTTTCACGGCAGGCAAATGCCTGGGGTGTACCTTAATTAAGGCCACGGCCGCTTCCTTCCCACTCCTAGGTCTTTCCTGCCCCATCGTCGCCATAAGGATCTATCTGTGTCGGTGCGACGTAAAGCAACTAGCAAAAAAATTTTCGTGACTCTCTATATAAATCAGTGTGTGAATAACAACGAGCATAAAATTATTGTACCTCACCAAGAGTACTCTTGGCATCAGAGACGAGCGGCCTTGGCTGATGGAGCCTGAACATTCGGAGACACTTCACAAGACTACAATATGACCACCGGACACAATATAGTACATAAATTACGACATTACGACTAACGTGTCAAGTGGACGGACATATAATGTCTCAGGCCGAAAGACCTAATGTGGCATGTCGTGTGGCCGTTTAAGGACAACAAAATAGAACGTAACTCTGCAAAGCCATGCTCCATCTCCTATCCTCCCACCTGTAGGTGCTGCGGGCGTCTATACCTTCCAGGGTACGCTCACTTCCTGTGTCGGCAAACATATATACCGTACATACATACATACATACATACATACATACATTTTAATGCGTACATATCCGCCTCCGTAACGTAACGGTTAGTGTTATTACTTCCGTCCTCGGGAGCTCGGGTTCGATTCCCGGAACTGCAAGAAATTTAAAAACGGCTGGAGGGCTGGTCTGTTGTTGGAATGGTACATGTAGCTCACCTCTATTGGGGATGTGCCTGAAAAAAGCTGCACCTGGGATAAGGACACGAATTTACTTTACTAAGATTACATCTCCAACTGGATTCCATGTATGCGTTGGCACAGGTTACAGGAAAATCTAGCTTTCATTGGAACGTAGGGGATGTGATAGTCGAGTGGCATCGTCACCGGCTTCCCATTAAGGTGGCCGTGGTTCAGTTTCCGTCATTGCATGCGGAATAGTAACAAAGGTTCCAAGGGGTGCCCATGTTTATGGTTACGGTACCAACAGTCAAGGAAAATAACAAGATTGTTTGCTTCTCCATAGTGAAATTGAATTTTATTTATTTATTTATTTATTTATTTATTTATTTATTTATTTATTTATTTATTTATTTATTTATTTATTTATTTATTTATTTATTTATTTTATTTTATTTTATTTTATGTCTCTAAGTGGGCAGAAGAGTTTACAATTACAGCGCGTAATACTGTACAGTATTTGGTTGTCACCGCCACGAGGAGATTTCTTGCGGGATCTGGCCCGTGACAAGTTGACAGGACAAAATCCGGTGCTGACAGCTGCACAGTACTGCACTTCTTGCTATCGCAGGCCCAGGCCATGTCCAGTGCTACAAAAGTTATTTACCGTGAATATCGTGTTTTTCTATGAACTAAGGTGGTGACATGTAGACTCTTTGAGTATGTATACATGTTGTTTAGAAAGTGTGTTAAAAAGAGTTCTACTGTATAGTGTATTAAAGAGTTCTATATGGTATTGACAACCATATTCAGGTCATATTTTGGTTTACATTCAAGGAAATACTGATTTTCCATCAACGGTGCCAGTAAACCACCCGCCTTTATATCCCAAATTCGACTAATCGTAACCATCGATATGACCAAGGCATACTCCAACTGATGTGCCACTCCATCTGTCGTTGAAGGTATTTTATAACTACTGCCAGAGTAGCTGCTCCTCTAGAAAAAGGTGAATTGCACGCTATTGAAATGAAAATGCTCTAATAAACCTTGGAGTAACGCGATTCAACCACGCATTGAACGATCATGTCGGACAACGACGGGAGTAGCGCAAATGGTAAAAATCTACGGGAAGAGAGACTTAGATGTTATGGACACGTCGTTCGTAGCGACGACAGCCATGCTTCTGGACCCTGAAGGCCAGCGACCACGACGCGACGGTGGATGGATCGCATCAAGGAGGATGTACACTGTGTGAATATCACCCCATGCCTTGGATCGATCTGAATGAAGACGGATGCGCCGGAAAGCGGACTCTCTTATTGTGAGCAAATAACGCTAAGAGGAGGAAGAAGTGCCTTGTGCCTGAGGTGGAATCCCGCCCTATTATCTTGAACAAGGGAAACGATTGCCTAACCAGCAACGTTACACAAGCGGCGATTTGTTTTTGAAGATCCCTATAATAATTTCGTGTGGCTATTTCTAGCCGGGTGCAGCCCTTGCATGGCAGACCCTCCGATGAGGGGGGGTGGCATCTTCCATGTGTATGTAACTGCATGTTATTGTGGTGGAGGATAGTGTTATGTGTGGTGTGTGAATTGCAGGGATGTTGGGGACAGCTCAAATACCCAGCCCCGAGCCATTGTAATGAACCTGGTACCCTCTGGACAAAACACCAGTAAACTGACTATTGAGCCACTTCCTGCCCCAGAGATTTTCAGGACCTCAAGTGGTACAACTGAAGATTATACGGCTGTAGGCAAACCGCAACAACTGAAAGTGGCACTATAAAGAGGTATACTGTGCAAAAATTACGAATGAAGTACTTTCCATTTTTTCCTCATTTTTTCCTTCAATTTGCTCTACGTCACACCGACACAAATAGGTCTTAAGGTGACTGAGGAATAGGAAAGGGCTAGGTTTTGGAAGGAAGCGGCGATGGCCTTAATTAAGGTAACAGCATTTTCCTGGTATAAAAATGGGAAACCACGAAAAACCATCCTCAGTGCTGCCGAATGCAAGCTCATAGCTGTGCGACACTGACCGGGCGGCCAGTTCCCTACGTATACGCCATTGTTTTCCTCTCTGAGTCAGATAGTGCACTGCAATAATACACGCGCACGAACCTTGCCCTGAATGCCACCCCTCTCCACCAGTCATCCCGCACCTGTTTTTTTGCTGTCACGACACAAAACAGACCAAGACTCAGTTGAAGCTACATTTTGCTCTGGCTTGTGCCAGAAGACGGATACAAAAATATTGCATCCTTCAAGAAACATTGATCGGATGAGTTGGCCGTGCGGTTAGGGGAGCGCAGCTGTGAGCTTGAATCCGGGAGATAGCGGGTTCGAACCGCACTGTCGGCAGCCCTGAAGATGGCATTCTGTGGTTTCCTATTTTCACACCAGAAAAATACTGGGCCTGTACCTTAATTAAGGCCACGGCCGCTTCCTTCCCACTCCTAGGCCTTTGATATCCCATCGTCTCCATAATATCTACGTATATGTGCCGGTGCGACCTAAAGCAAATTGTACCGGGCGAGTTGGCACTGCGGTTAGGGGCACACGGCTGTGAACTTGCATCCGGGAGATAGTGGGTTCGAAGCCAACTGTCGGCAGCCCTGAAGATGGTTTTCTGTAGTTTCCCATTTTCACACCAGGCGTATGCTGGGCTGTACCTTATTTAAGGCCACGGACGCTTCCTTCCAACTCTTAGGCCTTTCCTATCACATCGTCACCATAAGAACTATCTGTGTCGGTGCAACGTAAATCCACTAGCTAAAATAATAGCAAATTGTAAAAGGGAAATGTTGATATGTATTCTTAAAGAGGGAATGAAAGAGATTATGAAATACTATACAAATAAAAGTAACTCTGAATGATTTGTTCTTTCAAATATATGGTATAAGTTATTACACCAATCATAATGAAGTATTAAAACAAATAATATCATATGGAGATATTTCTACTGCATTTTAATCTTCATTATGTTCATAACAGTAAATATTATAAATTATATTCTTCTATTTCTTTCAGGTCATCCCAAGGTCAAAGTGTTCGTTACCCATGGAGGTTTAATGGGTACTCAGGAAGCAGTACATTCAGGAGTACCGATGATAGGAATACCTATGTTCAGCGATCAACGATTAAACCTTGAGAATTATGTCTCCAAGGGAATTGCAATTCTAATGGAATACCACACTATTAACAAACAAACAGTTGCAGCGGCTTTCCAGGCTGTTCTACACAATCCTAGGTGAGGAGCTACTGTTATTCTTTTGGAAACGATAAACAAACAGGGATATCTTCATTATTTATGTTTCGTATAGTTCCTTTTCTGTTTATTAAGAACATTTTTAAAAATATCTTCCTAAAGTTAACAGCATTGACATAGGCGCCGCTGCGGGTGGGGGTGAACGTGCAAACCCCTGACACATGAGAAAAGTGGGTTGAAAGGAGAAATGCCGCAGTAGGTTGCGTAATATAGAATGTAATAGAACATACATTCAATGCATATATTTAATACTACTGAATCGGTCTTCTTCTTATGACGCCGTCTCCCTCCAAAGATTGGCGATCCAATAGATTATGATTACATGCGAAACGGCAGCACGGAAGATTTCTATTGACGTATGTCCATACCACCGCCGCAAAAGATTCAATCCGCTTCTCCAATAAAGGGCTGAGCGTCCACCCTTCGAAACCATACAGATGGACAGGAAAGACATAACAACGTAGCATTCGAACTCTGAGCTGGAGGTTGAGTTCTCGGCTGGTGAATAAGGTCCTCATGGTATTGAACATATTTTTTGCTTCTCCAATCCTCGCTAAGATTTCACATTTTGAATCACAATGCTGGTTCACTAGAGCTCCAAGGTATTTGATGGAAGATACTTGTTGGACGATGTTGTTGTTTACGTAAAGGGAGGTCTGTTTTGGTGTTTTCGAGAATAACTGAATCAATATGTTACGATATTTTGTGGATTTTTATTCATTAGGACAGGAAATGAGGAATCTACTGTGTGACAGAAGCTTCAGCTTGGAGAAACGTCACAACTTCGTCGGATGCTATGTATATTCAGTACTTCTGTACGGCGCTGAAACATGGCAGTGAAACGTAACACTATTCAGAGAATAAATGCCTTCTAGGCGCGGGTGCTCCGAAGTATTTATCGGATCTCGTGGACTGACCACAGCTCCAGTGCTGCCCTACTAAAACGCATGAAGAGGGAACGAATGTTGATGTGTACAATCAAGAAAAGAAAGGAGTGAAGAGTACAACCTTCTTAATTCATCATGCAGGGTAAAACTGATGGACATAAGAGTCGCGGACGAAAGAAACACTCTTAGCTGAGGAACTTACAGGATTGGACAGGACTGATGAGAACAGCCGAACATCGTACAGATTTCGCTGGGATTGTGGCCAGCCTTCAATAATGAAGAAGGCTCTACAAGAAGTAGAAGAATAAGAAGGACAGAACAAATTAATTATGAAACAGTGAATTTTGTCCTAACTACCAAGTGCCTCACTAAAATCGGTGATAAGCCCTTGTTATTGATTTCTAAATAGTGGTAGACATCTTAATAATACATCATCATCATCATCTTCTGTTTACCCTCCAGGTTCGGTTTTTCCCTCGGACTCAGCGAAGGATCCCACCTCTACCGCCTCAAGGGCAGTGTCCTGGAGCTTCAGACTCTTGGTCGGGGGATACAACTGGGGAGAATGACCAGTACCTCGTCCAGCCGGCCTCACCTGCTATTCTGAACAGGGCCCTTGCGGGGATGGGGAAGATTGGAAGAGATAGACAAGGAAGAGAGAAGGAAGCGGCCGTGGCCTTAAGTTAGGTACCATCCCGGCATTTGCCTGGAGGAGAAGTGGGAAACCACGGAAAACCACTTCCAGGATGGCTGAGGTGGGAATCGAACCCACCTCTACTCAGTTGACCTCCCGAGGCTGAGTGGACCCCGTTCCAGCCCTCGTAACACTTTTCAAATTTCGTGGCAGAGCCGGGAATCGAACCCGGGCCTCCGGGGGTGGCAGCTAATTACGCTAACCACTACACCACAGAGGCTGACTCTTAATAATACACTGAATAAAATACGGGCCCGTAAATGCAAAAGAAAAATATCGTTTAATGAAACTCATATCTAACATCTGTCATTAACATCAGAACCATCTTTAATCATAACCTAAGGAAAATAACGCTTGTTACTTCAGAAAACCATTCTATATGCCCATTTTTTAAACTTCAGGTTAACAAAAGAGTGAATAACTGAAAATTGCATACAGTAAATTACTTGCAGTTAAGTGAAGTAAAAAGTGCATATTTTAAGTGATACAATGCCCTAAAACACGCCATTCTGGCCGGAAATTTTAAACGTATCTTCGTACTACCCAATCTCCACTCCTTCCTGCATGTAATTCTACTGGTGGTGGTTATGATTATTGTTTTAAGAGGAATTACAACTAGGTAACCATCCTCTATATAACACTAATCAGAAAGAAAAATGGAAGGGATCCGATACTTCGAAAAATAAAGATATCGGCCAAAGAAAGACTAGGGCCACGAAGGACATGAAAATGGAAAATTCCCTAGGTCTCCCTAACCTAATACTGTTGGGATCGGAAAAGAACAAAAGTTGACCAAGTGAGGTCGGATAGGATATATGAAAGTGAGGAATCTGGCAGAAGTAAGTGGAAGCAATCCCAGGACTCAGCTAAGGGCCCCACGGCCTACGATAACAGATATTTGGAATGTAGTTTGATACTGTCACCATTGTATTCTGGAAGGAATATTCGGCGTCTGAATAATTAAACTGATAATCAAAATAGTTTCGTACGTTCCTTACTTATTCTACAAATTTCATGTTTATCTTAGGTAAACAATGATAATATGTTTGTAATATGGTTATTTTGCGAATTTTGTAGCCTTGCGTTTCTATTATAAACACCTAGTTTCATGTTTGAGTTTCGTTATTCCATGCTTACAAAACACGTACAATATTATTATTCTGCTTTGGTTGAATTCCCAACAATGGCACCGTCTGAGCCACTCAGTCTGGCGGTGTGGTAGATAGCTGTATATTCTCATGACCTAAATATCAACATTTAAATTGTCTGTCTAGGTTGTTCTCTCGATCCAGAAATATTTCAGATTGTCAGGATTATAAATCAACTGGCTGAAATGAAATGAATGAAAGTTATTTATCCGATACATAGCGTGCCCCGAAATTCCATTAACATTTCACGAGGCAATACTTCACGTAATATTGGAGGTAAAGAGGTAATAATTCACACACATGATTCACATTTTTCATGATTTTATTGACACCAAAATAAAGTAAATAAAGCTTCGCTAATTTTCTGGTAACGTCAACATACGCGATTGCGGGCTCATCTGATGCCCTCTCTCAAGACAGCACCTTTTACACCGTACACGGGTTTCATGCGGCATCACTAATATGTTGCTGTCCAGCACCATCTGTTGGACTGTTTGAGCACTCGTTATTGGTGTCAATAAAACTCTATGTCTTGTCAAGCATGTGTGGCCATTTGTACTTGACGTGTTTCTGTCCAGCGCCATCTGTTGGTCATTTTGTGTACTTTATTTGGTTTCAACAAAACCTCATGTCATACCAATCATGTGTGTCTCTACCTCCAATATTTCGTGTATTGCCTCGTCAAATGTTAACAACCTTTTGGGTCAACCTATACTTTCCTCTGCTTGGCATTAAACAGAGAATGACTATAATATTTAGGTACTATACATCAAAGCCACTCGTTTTGCTAGCGGTACCTACTGTGCACAGTGTGCTGCGTCCTTTGAATGGGCTAGAGCAAATTTATTACTTTCATTGAGCTGTGCCAGTCTTATCCTTGGCTTTGACAATAAGAAAGTGGCTGAGGTATGAACGATTCTAGTGATAAACTCCTGTAATGAATACTCTGTAAATGGGGTCAGTTGATTGGTGCATTTCAGTGAGCTTGGTAGACAGGTATAATAGCTACTTCTGGCTCTATGAGGAAATCAATGGGAAGCTACCTCACTCCTCATTTTCATTGTATAACTCTTCAGTGACGCATGCGCACTCTATGACAGCTGATGGTGGACCTCTTGATGATCCAACTAGCCTTGAGCTGAGTACTCAATATGCAAACACATACACATACATTAAAATCCAAGGCCCTTTAGTTTAATTTCTACCGAGCTCGATAGCTGCAGTCGCTTAAGTGCGGCCAGTATCCAGTATTCGGGAGATAGTAGGTTCGAACCCCACTGTCGGCAGCCCTGAAAATGGTTTACCGTGGTTTGCAATTTTCACACCAGGCAAATGCTGGGGCTGTACCTTAATTAAGGCCACGGACGTTTCCTTCCCACTCCTAGCCCTTTCCTGTCCCATCGTCGCCGTAAGACCTATCTGTGTCGGTGCGACTAAAACAACTAGAAAAAAAAAGTTTAATTTCTTGTTTGTGGGTAGTAAGATCTTCAGGAACATGCACAGTTTGAAAATAATGGGTGTTGGCCATCAAACTTAAATTAATGCAAGAGACATTTCTATAAATTATACTTATAAATTGCTATGAATAAAGGAAAAGTGAGTCACGAACTGGATCACCAATAAATCACAGCGATACCATTAAAAATTTCCTTGCATATGGGTCATATCCGCGAGTTGAACATCAAAGAGATTCCATTCTGCATCCGTGTGGTTAACATCATGCCACTCTCCGCATTTCCAGTTCAAAGTAACGCTGCGCTATATATCTCGATACAACAGAGCTCCAAAATGTATAAAAGAATGTACAATCACATGTAAAACACAGTAAACCTTAACATATATTTTCACGTTCTCCGGTAATACGGAATGCCAATGATTCACTCAGTTTTGACAGCGTATGAAGCAAATTTCAATAGTTAGACCTCAGACCCAACTGGCACCCGAAAAGGTAGATGTTTAGCCTGCGTGTGGTAGAATAAATTATGGTAAATTAAATACTACTATCAAAATGAAAAGTATGTGCACTTAATTATTTGATTGATTGACTGTTCACATAAGGAGACAGATACTTATTAGATATAAGACACTTTTAATATGACTATTTTGGATCATATGTTCGGCCAATGAGTGCTATGAATATGCCGTATAAAAATATTTATTAAACTAAATATTTATCTTTACTATAATCTTATAAAGAGAAAAATGTTTGTATGTTGGTATATTTGTTTGTGATGAATACACTCAAAAACTACTAAACTAATTTAAAAAATTCTTTCACCTATGGAGAGTGACATTACCAGAGAGTAACATGGGCTGTATTTTATTTTCAACACAAATATAGATCGCTACGAAAATTGAAATAATGTATCAAAAGGTTTCAAGAATTTCTCTATAAAAGTAATTGTAGGCCAATATAGACGAAATGTCGAATCTGTCACACAAGGACGAGTCGAAAGCTTATTTTAAGCCTCACGACGCGAAGAACAAAACACGGTAAGGCCCTAAAAAATCATGTTTTAAGGGTCCAAAATCAACCGTTAAGGAGATATCGGCATCACAGTACCCCGCTCTAGGAATCGGATAAAGAAATAAACAGCCGTAACCATGAGAGTCAGCTCAAGGATTCTACAGCAGAAGTAGGCACGTGTGTAAATGTAGGCTAGACCAAGGTGAGATTCTTTTACACATATGACTGTCCAGAGAAAACACTGTGGGTGGAGGTGGGGAGGGGGTGGCGTATAAAAGTAATCGAAAATATTGTCGATTCCATAGGTTTATGGGTGCTGAGATGTACGGTAATACTCCGCATGTCGTTCAAGTCCAAGTTCATCCCCCTCGACATGGGGGTTGAGAAGGGCTTAAAATTCCTAAATGGCCCAAAACATGGATTTATGTGTGAGCACCTCCCTGGGCGGGAGTGGAAAGGGGTTGAAGTATCAGTCAGCGTCACAATAACGAAATCTACAAAAATTCGCTTCACACATAATGAACAGGTTATAAAATACCTAAAAGTAAACAATCAATAAAGTGCCCGGGCAGGGCCGGGTAATAGAGCTAGGTTTAATTATATTTGACAGTTTGTCTTTCCGTGATCAATAACATAAACAAAAGTTGTCGAAATGAATATATTATACCTCAATACTTGGCACTACTTCTTCCTCCCTTATTATCTGTTGAATCGTAAAAAATTAAAATAGTTCGTTAGTTCTTCCCCTTAACTCACCTTAAAGTGACGTTCACCAAGTATTCTACTGGACTCGGAGTAAAAATCCAATTTTTCGTAAACATATCCTTTATTTACCAATCTATATAAATAAAGTTGTAGGAGTTCCGCTGTCCGTAATTTCGTTTTTGGTTTTTGTTTTTGCCAATTTTTCAGATATTTATCCGTTTTAAGTAAACTCAAGACCGAATCGGTGGTTTTTATTTTTCGTGTCTGTTTGTCTGTTTGTTTGTTCCTCCATCACGGTGAAACGGTTAGACAAATCTCAACCTAACTTCATATTTAGATTATACTCATCCCGAGGAAGGTATCGATATGCATATCGTATTGAAATCTTTGAATAGACGGGAGTTTATAGGAAAACAAGAACGGTTTTCCTCCATTTTCTCTTATACTATTGATTTTCTGTTAACTCTGTGGACCGTATGTGAAACGCATCTTCATTATTAACAACTTTTGCTATGTTCATAATTTACCTTACTCTTCAAATGACGGAGAAATTTACAATTTTCTGCTGGTATCATGCTCTGCATTGAGTGACCGACAGACCGACAACGAACTTACAGGTTACCATGGCAACGTCTCTGCATGCCAGCAGGGAAGTAACGTATTGCCATTTTCCTCATCATGCCTTTACATTCTTGGTTGTTCCTTGGGTAGAAGGTAAGAGAGGCGTCAAATGGCCATTCTGCGGGATATTGGCGGAATATCGTTGGAGGTTATAACCGCCCTCGAATAGCTCAATTAAAAACATCATTACTCATCTTCTTATCTGTTTACCTAAGAATACCCGCACCTGAATTTCTCCTCTGTTACCGCTTTGTTATATCCATTAACTCACACCGGCATACTTTATTGAGGCGCATTTGATTTTCGAATACATTCACTTGGTATTTACATATTTGTCGTCATCCGGCTATCCTCAGTTATAATCCATTTTCTATTAATGTCAGCTTTCTTAGATGTATTATTTTGCTTCTTTAATTACTCCGTATTTATGCGAGTGCTAATCCCGAAACCCGGACACTCTTTCCTTTGAGGAAATATTCTAAGCTATCCAAATGTATAACTTTTGGCTCCGGAAAATATCGAAATATGGATGCAGTGTTAACGACGGTGCAAACCTTCGTTTCGGGATAATTGGTGGCTGGTCGGTAAGTCGTATCACAAATTAGAAAGCACAATCGCGTTTCATTTTGGAGAGATCTACAACTTTGGTACTATGATTTTTTGTCGTATTTCTATCCCGCATACGTTAAGCAGAGCTGTATTTCTCGATTTCAAGTTAATTTTGTATTTTTACACGTATATGTTATTATTTGGTACACTTATAGGAAAGATAAAATCATGACATTCGGCACGCACATTGACATGACCAGTGGCCATGCGATAGCCAAATTTTATTATTCTATCTGTCACATGAGTATAAAAAAAAGTAGTATGTGAAAATTGTACAAAATTTCTAACTCAATCAAACCATAAATATAGGTGATAAGAGAAGACGTCATGGAACCAGCCATGTAAAACACTGAACGCGGCGTCTGATGGTGAAGTCCGTTTGTAGATATGCCGTACAGTTTCAAAGCAGTAACTCTCGAAATAAAGGTCTGCACTGCTGGACGTCTCCATGCTTATCTATAGTCTATAAATAAAGTTTAGAGGGCCCGATGTCTGTAATTTTGTTTGTTTAGCCAATTTTTCAGATATTTATCCGTTTTAGGTCAACTCAAGACCGAATCGGTTTTTTTATATTTTTCATGTCTGTCTGTTTGTCTGTCTGTTTGTTCCACCATCACGGCGAAACAGCTGGATAAATCTCAACCTAACTTCATATTTAGATTATATGCATCCCGAAGAAGGTTTCGATATGCATATCATATTAAAATCTTTGAATAGACGGGGAGGTTTATAGGAAAACCATAATGTTTTCCTCCATTTCTCTTACACTATTGATTTTCTGCAAACTCTGTGGACCGTATGTGAAACGAATCTTCATCATGAACAACTTTCGTTATGTTCATAATTTACTTTACTCTTCAAATGACGGAGAAATCTACTATTTTCTGCGGGTATCATGCTCTGCATTGAGTGACCGACAGACCGACAACGAACTTACAGGTTACCATGGCAACGTCTCTGACTGCATGCCACCAAGGAAGTAACGTATTGCCATTTTCCTTATGCCTTTAAATTCTTCGTTGTTCCTTGGGTAGAAGGCAAGAGATGCCTCAATCGGCCATTCTGCGGGATATTGGCGGAATATCGTTGGAGGTTATAACCGTCCTCGAATAGCTCAAGTAATAACACCATTACTCATCTTCTTATCTGTTTACCTAAGAATTACTGCGCCTAAATTTCTCCTCTGTTACGGCTTTCTTATATCCATAACTCATACCAGCATTATTTATTGAGGGGCATTTGATTTTTCAATAAATTCACTTAGAATTTACATATTTGTACTCACCCCGCTTTCCTCAGTTATAATCCTATTTTCTGTCAATTTCAACTTACTCAACTGTATTACTTTCTTCATTAATTACTCCGTGTGTATGCGAGTGTTAATCCCGAAACCTGGACAATCTTTTCTTGGAGGAAATACATCTTCCAGGCCATGCAAATGTATAACTTATGGCCACGGAAAATATCCAAATGTGGATGCAATTTTAACGACGGTGCAGACCTTCCTTTCGGAATAATTGGTGGCTAAACCGTAAGTCGTATCACAAAAGATCGCGTTTCAATTCGGAGAGATCTACAACTTTGGGCCTATGACATTTTGTCGTATCTCTGTCCCTTATTCGTTAAATAGTACTGCATTTGAGTTCAAGTTAATGTTGTAGTTTTTACACGTGTATGTTATTGTTTGGCACACTTATAGGAAAGATGCAAACATGACATTGGGCAGGCATATTGACATGACCAGTGGCCATAGGTTCGCAAAATTTTATGATTCCAGGGTCACATGAGTATCAAAAAAATAAAGTAGTATGTGAAAACTGTACCAAATTTCACCCCATTCAATGAATAACTGAATCTAACCCATAAATATAGGAGATACGGAAAAATGTCACAGGACCAACCATGTAGAACACTGAACGAGTCGTCTGATGGTGAAGTCCATTTGTAGGTGCAATTACAGTATTTACAGTAATTTACGGAGAAATCCGTATACGATATAGAATACCGTAGCGAAGCACGGGTACATTTGCTAGTATACAATCAATACGGATACGACACAAAATAACGGATATAACATATTCTTAATCGTTTGTTGTATGCATTCTTGTGATATACCCAATCTAAATAAATATATATTGAGAATAAACTTTCTATAAACGCTAACTCCAAGTGACAGCTTGTCACCATATGTACCTGATCATGCAGTACCGAATGAGTAGATCACAAAGTGCATACACTTCTGGGACATGGACTGAAAAACCGTCCGTTAATGACTTCTCCCTAATTAATATTCTTATCGAAAAAGTACACATGAGAAGAAAGTTTTAGAAATTGAGTGCTAGTGATATTCTTTTCGCACTGCTAGATTGCTATTCAGTGGTATTCCAAAATCTTTCTTTTGTACAGTGGGAGGATAAAAGTATATAATAATTATTCATATATTGTGGGATGATGAATATATACTAGGGTAAGGTAAGGGTGTATTCTGCCCGAAGGCAGGTCCGAACCTCCGCAGAGGTGTGCCTTAGCCGGAATTTACGTTCGGTATGGTGGCCAGTTCCTTTTCGCTCCTCCAATACATACTAAAAATATCCAAATATGTAAATAACACATTTTTAACGATTTTTGCGTTAGCTCCCTCTCGCATTAAGACTGATTGATTTCCATGAAGGTCGATCATATATAATTTCTGGGAGTGTAAAATCACTGTTTCGATCTTCCTATAAAACCCCAGTCCATCCAGGGATTTAAAAATAATGTTGGCCCTAAACCTACCCAAGGATAGTTGGATTATAAACATGAAGTTTGGTAGAAATATATCCAGTAGTTTTCTAGTTATAAGAACTCAAACTGACAAACATATATATCTACAGACAGACATACCAAAGCTAAAATATATGCAGATGGTCATTATAAGACCTGAAACGGATAAATGTACGAAAATTTTGCCAAAACGTTCAATGCATAGATGCACGTGCATTACGATTTGATGTAGAAAAGTAATCTGCTCCACGTGCAACACCTTTTGGTCTTTGCCCGCTGGAACATAGCCTGTAAAACCGTTCCTTAGTGATATCTTCCTTATTAATCCTCCTATCGAAAAGGTACACATGAGAAAAATGTTTAGAAACAGATTGCCATTAAGGGTGGTAGATTTGCATTCAGATTGGTCTTGTATACATTGTGGGAGAGTATAACCACTGTTTAATTTCCTCTAAAACCCAATCACTTCCAGGAATATGAAATGGTATGGACTTCAAAACTACCTTTGGACAGGTGGATGCTACATATAATGTTTGGTTAAAATATATCCAGTAGTTTTCTAGGTTAAGAACTCAGACAAATAGATAATAATATTATAGTTTTTTATGTTCTATTCTCTAACTTTATGGTTATTGGAGACGGTGAGGTGCCGGAATTATGTCAGACAAATAAATAAACAGACAGACAGAAACCAAAGCTAAAAAAATGCAGATGTCATTATTAGGCCTGAAACGGATACCTGTACGAAAATTTTGTCAAAATATTCGATGTGGAGACACACGGTCGTTACGAATTTATTTATGTAGATTATAAATCAGTTGCCTTAAACCATGTGAATTACTATTTCACTCTATGTTGCAGCTATCGAGAGAATGCCCAGAGGTTGTCTCGTCTCTTCCGAGATCGTCCGCAATCAGCGCTGGAGACGGCCGTCTACTGGACCGAATACGTTATCAGACATGGCGGCGCTCCGCACCTCCGATCGGCCGCTGTGGACATGCCTCTGTATCAGTACCTGCTATTCGACGTCATCGCAGTCACCATCCTTTCATCTTTCCTAACGATTGGAACTATTTTCCTAGCTCTAAACACAATTATTAGATATTATCGATCCGAAAAGAAGCGCTTAATTGATTTTCCTGCAAGATCATCAAAAGAAAAGTATAGTTAAGGCGATACTTCTAGATCTAGGTTATAGGCACAATGGTACAAATTACTCAACGGGTAACCTCAAAATTTGAGCAAAGTAATGTCGAAATTAACAGAGACGTAATGTCTAGAGACAGTAGTAAAACTGAGAGCATTTCAATGTATCGTTACGATTCTCACGGCCCTTCACTATTTATTACAGATAAATTAGAGCTAAAGTGTACTAATACACATGCTAAAATGAGTACTTTAAACTAGCCTGGTTGTCAGGTAGACGTCAAACGTGCTTTGTACATGGATATGTTGATCATGATATCTCAAACTGTTTACATCAACCAACAACCATTACTGTGAATCATTCTAGGGCGTATTGCTCTAAGATGATTTCAATGAGTTGTTGCTCAAAACAAGGAATGAGCGCAGGATATTGTATATTCCTCGCATTTAACATTATTATTATTATTATTATTATTATTATTATTATTATTATTATTATTATTATTATTATTATTATTATTATTATTATTATTATTATTTTTATTATTATTATTATTATTGTTCCTTCGAATGGGCCACCAGAGGACCACGTGCCAATTTCAATTCCTTCTTCTTTGTTCTTTCCTTGTCTTCCAGTACGCTTTCATCTGTTCACTATGTTTCTTCTTTCTGTCTTCACACCACTTTGAACCAGTCTTTTTTACTTTCCTACCTTGGAATCCTTCTATTTTCAATACTTTTTCCCGAAAGCCTTCTCCATTATTTATTCCTTCTGTTGTTATATTCTAAATCCTTTCTTACTTCATTGACCCAGTTTGTCGTTGATTTCTTACCCCACAAATATCTGAAAATCTTACTGGTTATTCTACTATCTTGCATTCGATATAAATGTCCAAAAAACATAAGTCTCCTTTTCCTCATTACATCTGATATATTTTCTATTTTTTTGATATATTTCAGCATTACTTCGTAATTTCCAACCTTCTGGTGTGTTTTGTGGGCCTAATATTTTCCTCATGATTCGCCTTTATAGTATTTCTAGTTTATCTAAATTATAGTTTAATGCCAGACATTAGCTTGCATATAGGCATTCTGGCTTCAATTATCATCATCATCATCATCATCTGTTAACCCTCCAGGTTCGGCTTTTCCCTCAGACTCAGCGAGGGATCCCACCTCTACCGCCTCAAGGGCAGTGTCCTGGAGCTTCAGACTCTTGATCGGGGGATACAACTGGGGAGTATGACTAGTACCTCGCCCAGGCGGCCTCACCTGCTATGGTGAACAGGGGCCTTGTAGGGGGATCGGAAGATTGGAAGGGATAGGCAAGGATGACGGAAGGAAGCGGCCGTGGCCTTAAGTTAGGTACCATCCCGGCATTCGCCTGGAGGTGAAGTGGGAAACCACGGAAAACCACTTCGAGGATGGCTGAGGTGGGAATCGAACCCACCTCTACTCAGTTGACCTCCCGAGGCTGAGTGGACCCCGTTCCAGCCCTCGTACCACTTTTCAAATTTCGTGGCAGAGCCGGGAATCGAACCCGGACCTCCGGGGGTGGCAGCTAATCACGCTAACCACTACACCACAGAGGCGGACTGGCTTCAATTATTATTATTATTATTATTATTATTATTATTATTATTATTATTATTATTATTATTATTATTATTATTATTATATATCCGGTCTAGAAAGCCAAGAATAACGGCCGAGAGGATTCGTCGTGCTGACCACACGACACCTCTTAATCTGCAGGCCTTCGGGCTGAGCAGCGGTCGCTTGGTAGGCCAAGGGCCTTCAAGGGCTGTTGTGCCATGGGGTTTGGTTTGGTTTTTTCATATATATATATATATAATTTATATATTATTATCTAATTCACCTCCCATTTAGATACAAATACTTCGACTCATTGGATGAATGGTCAGCGTTGAGGCCTTCGGTTCAGAGGGTCCCGAGTTCGATTCCTGGCTGGATCGGGGAATTTAATCGCCTCTGATTAATTCTTCTGCTCCGGGGACGGGGTGTTGTGTTTGTCCCAACACTTTCCTCTTCATATTCAGACAACACACTACACTATTAACACCACAGAAACTCACAATAGTGATTACAGAAAAAGCTGTAGAAAAAGAAGAGGATAGATACAAATACAAAGTCTGTGGACACCCACAGGCTCAATTGTTTCTGAGAAAAGTGCGCTTGTGAGAAATTGACACAATACCACGAGCTCATTCTTAATTTCTTTTGAAGGACTGTACAATACTCTCACCCATTATTTTACACTACAAGGACTTTCCATTACACGACCGAATAAAAATGAATGTAATGCTTCCAGAATTAAATGCAAGTTTCTATAAATTATTCTCAGAGAACATGTTCGATATTGATAACATAGAACAGCTGCATAACGTGTTTGTTTGAGGTATTCGCCCTCTATGCTCAAGGATATCAGTTTAAAGGTTCTTGAATGCGAGATCTCCAAACAATTAAAGAGACCTTAAACAAATAACATTAAAACTCTATCGAACACTCAGCCTGTGTAATTGAAGCACCTGTCTTACAACGGCTGAGCTAGGCTGGTAATAACCTTATAATATTATTATTATTATTATTATTATTATTATTATTATTATTATTATTATTATTATTATTATTATTATTATTATTATTATTGAAAAAGAAAACCTACAACCTGTTTTCCAGTCATTGACCGGGTCAGGAATGAAATGAATGAATCATATATAGGCTATTAGTACAATGGGGTCGCCACTCCCAAAGTGATTTTATTAATGACTGATAGATGCTATGAAATGAGAAAGGAGAGTGTTGCTGGAATGAAATATAACAGGGAAAACCGAAGTACCCGGAGAAAAATCTGTCCCGCCTCCGCTTTGTCCAGCACTAATCTCACATGGAGTGACCGGGATTTGAACCACGGTATCCAGCGGTGAGAGGCCGACGCGCCGCCGTCTGAACCACGGAGGCTCTTATTATTATTATTATTATTATTATTATTATTATTATTATTATTATTATTATTATTATTATTATTACTGGTATAAAAAATAGTGTGCACTACGTGCTGTATTATATGGGTTCTGTTAAACTTAGACAGTGGGTGGTCTTGTTGCCACATTTATTGAATCACCGTCGCAGTTTTGAAATTCACTAGGAATATTCGCCTTTTACTAAATGAGACCGAACTTTACGGAGGGATTCAGTCATATGCCACCTTGGAATTGGTTGTTGTACAACATCACTCTCATAAAACATTAGATATTGCTAAACTGAAAACATAATATTTCAAGAAACCTAACTGGCCTATATGGACTTACAATTGGAATAAATGCGACGGAAGTACTGAAATAAAATTAAAGGTAATAGTTATCAGAGGTTACTTCTTTCCTAACTTAAATCACTATACTTCTGATATTTATCACTATAGCTCATTTAAAGGACATACATTTGTTTTGAGGCCAAAATTGAAGCATGCAGTTGGAATTATAGGTTGCTGGCGATAATACTATTAAAATCTCAAAACGATCGTATTTGCACACAGACATCTATGATAGATAAGGATTGCAGTAAAATGTTCCGTCAGTATGGTGTTGAACTACCTGGAATGTAAAAAAACTGATGACAAAACATATTAATAAGAATGTAACATGCTACTACAGTGTACTATACAGTTAATATTGTATTCCCAACACTGATTCTACTAGTCTGAAATTCAAATCCATGATTTAAAGAAAATGTAAAGAAGTATATTAAAATGCAATAAAGTGGAATTATTATATAATAAGTGCATTACTACGTGTATTTAAATTACTGTCCCTTGTGTCTTGAGGAGAGTCATGACTGAAGTGTTGCGGGTTTTAACCAAAAAATGTACTTTTAAATTTTCAGCTTAGAAATAGCCAATTCTTCCTCTTTCAAATGCTGCTACCACGTTTGTCCTAACGCCATTTTTAAAGGTGTAAATGCTGGATTTAAAGGGTAGCGGCACAGCATACGTCCATGACGTCGTCAGACAATATTGGCTTCAAAATTCTTTCGGACAGCCATTTCAACAATCCCGCTGGAATACATTTACCTTGTAGTAGGCCAAGGCTGTGCATAAGAGAAAACAGAAGTCTGAGAGAGTAACTTTAAGTCCAGAGCAGTTTTAATGCAAGTTTCTTTCTGAAAACTTTCAATTGCAGTTTTCTAGCTTAAAATATTATCAGCTCATTGCCATATATAAAACGCTCCTTGCGACGGAGCTCTTATCAGATTCAGCTGAAATGTTTCAATATGTACAGGAATGAAAACTAGATCTGCGTTTTATTATAAGTTGAATATTACCTTCATATTTTCATTCCTAAAGTAGCTCCAAACTAGAGTTTTGCCTATCGTATGAATAATGAACAATTGAAAATGTTTATCTCCAGTAGTTTAGATCTGATTACATAAACCACAGTTATTCTCCTTTCTTCTTTGTCGTTTAGGCCTACTGCGGACCACGGGGCTCGTATATACTCTTCGGTAAAGTTGTTGCTTTCTTCTTCTTCCAATAATTCTTCATTTGCCGACTATGAGCCAGCTTTCTCTCCCCTCTCCACTTAGTTCCTGCAGTCTTCTTACTTGTAAGGGACGCTGGGAAAACTCCGTGTAGGATAGCTTGACGGAACAGTAGTCGGTCATGAGTTTGTCCAGTGGGATATCTAGTTGTTCCATATCCGACTTAACTGACCTGATCCATTTGTTCCTAGAAGCCTTGCCTCTTCCTGTTACAGTGAATATCCTATTGGTGAGTCTTTCGGAATCCAGGCGGGCCAAGTATCCATAAAAAGTCAGGCGCCGTTTCCTTATAGACGTGACGATGTCCTCCTGGTGTTCATATAGATCATCATTAGTGAGCCCTTCGTGGCCATTACAAGACACTCAGAAGCATACAGAACAGACGGATATTATTGTTATTATTATTATTACTATTATTATTATTATTATTATTATTATTATTATTATTATTATTATTATTATTATTATTATCTTTATTAAATATATGAGTATTTTTTACAAGTTTGTCGAATTATAACCCAAAAATAATGAAAACAGTGCCTCAAGAAGCATTTTCCATGCAACATATATTTGTTAAAAACTTTGCAACAAATCAATCAGCTTTACATGTTGTGTGGTGCTCCATCTTATTAATATATTCTTGTATTTTAAATTTGGTTGTGATAAGTGATAAATTGTAGAAGTTCAAAGCTCCAGTCACGGCTCCCCTTAATCCATATCGAAATATAACTTCTTGTTTTCATCGTCGGTAGATGCAGAATGGGTCTTGGCCAGTAAGTGGCCACGGCTGATCCGTGGTCCAACAGCTCTGCACTCTGACCGGCCAACCGAGCAGACGAGAGCTGGCCACGGCTCTACCGTGGCTCAACGCCTCTGCATTCGGGAGACGGGACAGGGCTGGACCTTATGCCTGGCCCCAACCGTCGGCTGCCCTGAGAATTGTTTCCCGTGGTTTTCCATTCTCCTGTTCCAAGGCGAATGCCGGGATAGTTCCCAGTATAGGCCACGGCCGCCAATCCCCTCACTTTCTCCGAGCATATCCTTCACCGTAACAAATCTCCCGGCCTGAGAGACGGCGTCACCGTCTAAGATACCCGCCTCCCCCTTCAGGGGAGGAATGAAAGTATTTTAGTAGTAGTAGTTATATTCGTCACCCCGTGGTGTATAGGCAGCGTGCCTGCCTCTTACCCGGAGGACCCGGTTTCGATTCCCGGCCAGGTCATGGATTTTTACCTGGACCTGAGGGCTGGTTCGAGGTCCACTCAGCCTACGTGATTAGAATTGAGGAGCTATCTCACGGTGAGATAGCAGCCCCGGTCTCTAAAGTCAAGAATAACGGCCGAGACGATTTTCTCTATTAGCTGTGCAGATCACAGCTCAGCGTGGCTCAGCGACAATTTCTAAGCCTTTTGCCAGAAAGCAAGAACTCCGCCATTTGCTCATCCGTGCCTAACTTCTTCGATAGGCTGTGGAAAGAACAGCGAAGACATCATTTCACAGCGAATCTTCGTTCGACCACATAGAGGCAGCACTGGTCACCACTAGCATTTCGACGGAAATGAGAACGTGGCAGGTGACTCAGCGGTTATTTAAGAGTGGATCGCTGAAAGCAAACGGGAAACTAAATACTGTAGAGAAAGCCATCAGTTGCAGGTCTCTTAATACACCCAACTTGCCTCTTCCATAGCCACATTTGTAAATCGATGAACTATAAGATATGTACTTTTTATGCTGTCAAAATAAAGGACATGATATTGTGATGTCCTTTAATTACAAAATGTCTAGTTTATAAATTTCACTATCTAAACTCGTACCCTCATCCCGAGGTGGTGCAGCTCTTTTTAGGCACACCCCCAAATGGAGGTGAGCTTCATCTACCATTTTAACCACATACCAGCCTTCCTGCCTTTCTTAAATTTCTGGAAGTACCGGGAATCGAACCCGGGCCCCTGAGGACGGCAGCTAATAACACTAACTGTTATACTACGGAGGCGGACATAAATTTCACTACAGCAACATAACATGCAATTTTGTATTACGACGTTGCTGATTTTATTTCAATGATTTTTATAACATTGTGAAGTTCTGTTTCTGCGCGCTTCACAGCAAGTGTTTCTGAGTTCGTGAATGTTTTGTGATTGAAAGTGTTATTGTGTGTTTAATTATATCGTTCTGAATGAGGAATGTGTATACGTGTTGGGGTTGTTTGCGTGTTTATTCATTGTGGAAAACTCAGTGGAGAGCCTCTTGAAAACCGCATATGTTTCTAAATATTCTTATTTTTGGACGGGGGATGGGTTACAGCACACACATGCACCAGCCGCCACTGAACACGTGTGTCGTTATACATTGAACAAACCTCGGATGAGCGTTGAATATTTTTCTTACTAATAAACGTGGTGTGGGCTAGGCATTGTATTACTGTACTGAACATATACACTCGTTCCAAGCCGTAGAAATCTCTTCCTGCACTTTACTGGTGTATTTCTTCATGTTGATCGCTTTTGCTGGTTATCTAGGAGTAAAACCTTTCAAGAAACCGTATGGCAATACGAATAGAATAGAATAGAATAGAATAGAATAGAATATAATAGAATAGAATAGAATAGAATAGAATAGAATAGAATAGAATAGAATGCTCAAATACACAAGAACAGAACAGTAATACACACATTTCAGCGGTATATTATTCTCACTAGTAATAATTATGTCACTGATAATAATTTTTAACCTCATTCCGCGTTCATGCCCGTAGTGCTGTGGGAACATGAAGTTCGCACGATATAGAGCTACAGTACTTCTAGGATCTTTTTGTCTTTGTTGTCATTTTTGTCTGCGGTAATTATGACAATTCGAGCATACTCTTTCGCAAATATATATTTCATTTCAAAACTTTCGTCATCTAGGAGAAATGGCTACTCCGTCTCCTAATGTGTTTCATTTTACGAACATGACCAGTCCCCATAACCTCTAAATGTTCTATGCCTTCTGTGTTACAAATAGCGTGCAAATCATCAACGTTATTTTCCATTCCTTCAATGTGTACTTAATGGATAAATCAGATATTTTAACACGATTAAATGAAATGAAATGGCGTATGACTTTTAGTGCCGGGAGATCCCAGGACGGGTTCGGCTCGCCAGGTGCAGGTCTTATGATTTGACTCCCGTAGGCGACCTGCGCGTCGTAATGAGGATGAAATGGTGATAAAGGCAATACATACACGCAGCCGCCGTGCCAGGGAAATTAACCAATGATGGTTAAAATTCCAGAAACTGCCGGGAATCGAACCCCTGTGACCACAGGCCAGCACGCTACCATTTAACCATGGAGCCGGACACACGATTAAATTACTGCAGACAGTAAACACCACTAAAATAAACGGATCGTTCATTGTTTCTTTTTCGTCACTCACTGCTATACAGTACAATGCTTATACGAGTGTCCTGGTTTGTTTAAAGCAATTCAGTGAATAATTATAACAGATGTATACACAGGAGACTTATACACGTTTTATTAGTAACAAATTGCTCACAAACGGTGTATAAACCTTGCATAAAAGTTATACACCGTTTCTTAGTAAGACTGAAGATCGTGAATTGAAATTCTAGAAGGTGCAATTGCCCTGATAAACTCGGCACGAAAGTGACGAGCTGATTCGTGTTTATAATAATATTTGCATGCAAAAAATATTTTTTCTGTCTTCCGATCTTCCCAAAAGAACGCGGCCTACTGACTTCAGCGTGGAAAGTGAAGGGCAGGAAGGAAGCCAGACAGACAGGACAGGAGGGCTGCGTGTGTCAGGGAAGCCAACCAACCGCCGGCCTTGGCTCAGTTTAGTACGAAAGAACCTTTATCTGCGAATGTCCCAGCGGAAATGTAGAAGAGATGGTTTAAATATTACAGGAGGACCATAATCTATCAGAATTATAAACTATTCCGTTATAATGCCAGATAAACATAATTAAAAACGTGGGCTTGAGAGGAAGAAAAGGGATCGTACGCTTTTGGTGAGGTATCGTCTCACTCCACAGACCTGTATGCACAGAAAATCAGCCTTTCCATGTTGCAAGCTGTTTCTGGCAAACGATATTCCATATCCCGATTTCGATAGGTACCGTTAATTCAAGGACCGGGCTAAACGTCATAACGACTGCCCCGTGCTTTAAGTGCTCGATTACGCACACACGATACACTTCGGAACGCTGTAGTGAGTGAACTCGTCGATCAATTTTAATGATCTTTGGTCTCGATTTGTTCGCAAATAGACAGGTTAACAAGTATGGTGAATTATAACGAATACAATTGCAGTTTATGAATAAGAGACTGATAATTTGCAAATGTTTTGAAAAATCGGAGTGTTGACGGTTTAATTACAACTCCGACCCCTCAAATGGGATGTTCTGAAAACCCTCTCTGAATCCGAGTTGAAGGTTTCACAACGATTGCTCTAGAACCATTAGGGACAAAATTATGTCCGGTCGAAAATGTGATAATTTTTAATTTGCCTTGTATCGTCTTCTTGGTCTAAATTCTGGCCTATGGTGTATGTATCACTGAATACAGAATCTTACGTCCGATATAACGGTATCATTGCGGCAAACGTAGTGCAATTAGAGCATGATGAACGAAATTGGATAACGTTGAGCAAAACGTATTTAACCTCTTGACAGTTTTTCTGGATACAAACTTACCACTGAAGGCGAGGAGTGCGTATTTAATCTCATATTGCCAATGGAGCAGTTATTCAATCCATTATTTCTGTATATTGTAAGGTATCCTTTTCATATGGTGTGTAGTAGAGGATATGGGGTGGTGTGAATGGATTACTATACAATGAAACTTATTTTACAGGCAGTCCCTTAACACATTCACTGAAAATAACGGTCTTAAATCGATAGTGGCTTTCATACTATTCACCATATTGGTTTCGTCGGGAGAGTAACACGAACACGAACACTTTCCGTCACAAAGACTTTCTTTTCCCATACAAGTAACATTTGCCACGATGGCAACGGTTTCCAAAAACCCAATGTAACGTCCCTCATAACGTCTTCCATAGTCTTATGTATTGTGGGACGTTCGTGAACCCATACGGAAGCTACCAAACGCTCCTCAACACTGAAACAGGTTTCATCCACAATAATTGTACACAACGACAGTAATGTTTTCCTTGTTTATTTTATTTTGCGTTCCTTTCACTACTACTACTACGGTTCCCGGTGACACCGAGGTGCCGGAAATTTTGCCCCGCAGGAAATTATTTTAAATGAGGCTAGCGTATTTGAGCACCTCCAAATGCCATGGTGAGCTTAGAAAGCCACTCAAACTGGCTTGACATGATACGTTTCTTGGAATAGAATTATAAAAATAATAAAAATATATAAATCTTTTGCGTACTGTACATTACATTAATATTTTTGCTAGTGATAGCAGTCACACTAACACAAGGATGGGATAGGAAAGGTATACCCTAGCAGTTGCTAAATGTGAAAACGAGAAACCATGGAGCACCACCTTCATGTTGGCCAATTGAGGGGTGCGAATCCACCATCTCTGGAATGCATGCTCATAACTACACGACTCGTACTGAGAAGCCAACTCACTCGAAAATAACAAATTAAAACCTCTTTAATGGAGTAGAAACACAGGCAAACGTTTTACATTTCATATTAGAAAGTTAATGAGCCCGCCTGGTGGTCAAGATCGTTAAATCTATAGAGTCTGACACCGTTATTAGCCGGTTCGAGTCCCGTTGGTCGATACAATTTTCACGATTAGAATGTTGGAGGGCAGGGTAGGAAAAAATATAAGTATACATTTCTATCACTAGGTTGTATGCCAGATGCCTGGATTGAATTCGAAAACTCTCTCCATTGTACATGACGCTCTTGATGGTGATTCTTCCATCGGATGGAGACGTTAAACTTTGAGCAGACAACTTGGTGGTATTTGATAGGAATAGGCTATGTTCCGGGAAAGGGGTCACCCTCTCCCTTCCTACTCTCATATGATTATGTCATTAATTTCATCTTTTTTTTTTTAGTACAGTATTAGTATTTATTTATGAACAAACAGGCTTTCCGCCCCATTACATGTTCACAAAGCAATAAGACACCATATTAATAATTATAATAAAAAAAATAATAATAATAATAAAAATAATAATAAAATAATGATAATAATAATATAATACATAAAAATAAAATAATGATAATAGAGATAATAGGAATAAATAATAACAAAAATGATAACAATTCTGTAGCAGTCCTCGGCTCGAGGATCCAGCAAACTCATCACTTGTCCTTATGCCTACAGCAACTTTCGTCACATTCCTTTTCCCTGACCTACTCCCGATCAATACCAAAACATCGACAGTCAGCACTTACATTCTAACCAGCCATAACACAAACAAAAGTCCTCCACGTTCACAACAATAAATAACACAATCCTAACCCAGCAGAAAATCACAATAACTTACAATCAAATTTCAACACTGGTCTCCCTCCACACTTACCTTAAATACCACTTTTATTTCAATGCATTACTACCTCTCATGTTGCAACTTGACCATTATTTAGCCATGCTTGATCTCATTTTAAAACCCAAGCCATGCTCAGCATTACATTTGCTATCGCAACCACCACTCATTCCGTGTCCTTGTGGATTCAGCACATACGTCATCATTGTCCTCTAACTTACTCTCTGTCCAAACCATAACAACCAACATTCCGCAATTGCCCTTCAATCCATCATACACTACATTTACCAACCCGCACTTAATACAATCATCTCTCCAACTCCAAAAGTTTCAGCAATAAATTAAACCATCTCATTACCAAACCATCTTCGCCTATACCAACACTTCTCCCACACCACAATTTTTTTTTTTTTTTTTTTCGATAAATCTAAACTAAATCAGCAATAAATAAACCATCTACATACCAACTCCCGGATTCAGATACCACCTCTTATCCACAATTTCCATTCCAGATCCACCTCATATACCTTCCACAATACACCACTAAATCTAAATTTACAACATCTCAGATTTACAAAATAACACCACTTAACACCGCTTCTCACCATATTTCAACCATAGTCCTCAATAACTGCGACCATTTTATACCACCACTTCTCCAACACCTCATTTCAGCAATATGACACATCTTACCTTAATCTTATCTAGATACCAGGCCATCTTCACCTTAAAATACCAAACACTCATATACCATCTCTTCACCAACACCACATTCCAATCTCTACCATCCAAAACTCTTGTCCCTCTTCACACTCACTTAGTTAGCATTAAATAAACCTCCTACCCAACCAAAAGCTAATACAGCTACCCTTCAATACCAACACATCGCTTCATATACCACCTCTCAATCTCATACCACACTATCATGCTATCCTCTCTCTTATATACATCAACAATAAATATACCACTTCACCATTGCCACATTTCGGCCTTCACAAACAATTACCATCATAACCTAATGAATTTACAGTGAATAACAATTACTGACATATCGTAAGACTTACCAATCAGCGTCAACTCCAAATATCACAATAAATATATCACTTCACCCTTACCACGTCTCATCCTTCACAAATTATTTACCATATTTCAGTCTTCACAAATAGTTACCATCCTAGCCTAATAAAATTACAATGAATAACAATTACTGACATATCATAAAACAAACAGACCATGCCATCCTGTCCTCTTACCCAACTCCCCTAACTAAATACTCAGTCCCTATATACACTAAACCATTAAAATTTTAACCTACTATCTCCTTCCCTTATACAGATAACTATTCTACCCCCCTATTCCCCTGCCCACCCTCTAACTCACTCTCCTTCATTTTACTCTCGCAGGCCTTTTTTGTCGCACAAAAATACCTGTTCAATTCACCCCCTTTTTCCCATTGTTTAAGAATCCATCTCAGTATTGCGTTCTCATCCCCTCTCCCCAGTACTTCCCGATTCTCGGCACTCAATAATCTATGTCTTAACCCCCTCGTTCCCTCACAGTCTCTTAGCAAGTGAAACTCATCATTCACATCTCCACAAAGTACACACCTTGTCTTATCCCTGCCCTGTAACCAGCCCTTATTCCTTGGCAGACCTAAAAGCCACCACATCATCCCATATCGATTTGACCTATCAACGTATCTAATATTCAACCCTGCTATCTCCTCTATTTTCGTCAAAACAATCAGCGAATTTCTTAGTCTGCTTTCCCCCAATAATTTCTGCCTATGGATATCCCTAATTCTCCTTTCTAGTATTTTTATCCCTCTCACTTCTGTCTTTGACCAAACCTCCCCCCACAGGTGCCCTAATCCTATCCTCTCTAAATATCCTTTTATTTTTTCTAACCATCCCCCCTTATACATGCTCTTAAATTGCTGTACATATGCAGCCTGTAAAACTCTCCCACCTTCCTGTCTTTTTAAATTCATCCAATATCTAACTATTCTTTTCACACCCTCTGATTCCAAATCCTCCCCACACATTAATTCCGCCCCTACATTTGCTGTACACCTCGGTAAGCCCATCACTAACTTAGCAAAACTACTAACAATCTTTCTTAGTTCCTCTCTTTTTTCATCCAGCCCCCAAACTTCTGCTCCGTATAATACCCTCCCCACTATTACCGACCTGAACACGAGTCTCAGTGTTTTATAACTGATCCCCGGGAACTTGAGTAGCAAATTTCTGACTGAGGCTAAGGCTGCCAAGCCTCTATACTTCATTCTTTTGATCTGGTCACTCCAAGTTCCTTTATCATTAAAAATAACTCCTAGATATTCCAGCTTCCTTACCTGTTCCAATCTTTCTCCCTGTATTACCCAATTCCCTTCCATCTTTCTTCTTTTGTTCACCTGTACTATCAATATTTTAGACTTATTTCCATTAATTTTCAATCCCCATTTCCTCGCAAATAGCATCACTGACTCTAAGGCCCTATTCATCGCCCCTGAAGTTAACGTCATCAATAACACATCATCCGCAAATATCAGTCCTGGCACTTCCAAACCATTAATTACCGGTACAGCCCAATTTCCTGCCCCAAACCCCTCTAAAATATCGTTTATAAATAAAATAAACAGTATGGGCGATAACTTGCAACCTTGTTTTAAACCCACCTTGGACTCCAATGGTCCACTCATTCTCTCTTCTCCCAATTTTACACAAAACCTGACGTCCCTGTATATTCCTTCCACTGCCCTCAACATCTTCTCCGAAATCCCTAGCCTACCTAATTTCTCTCGTAGGGCCTCTCTATTTACCTTATCAAAAGCTTTCTCAAAATCTATTGCTGCTACATAAACCGTACTTCTATTCATATTCTTATACTTTTCTAAAATAGTCTTTACTATCATTATATTATCCACTGTTCTTTTCTTTTTCCTAAATCCCCCTTGGTAATCTGTCAAAATTCCATTTTCTTCCGCCCACCCACTTATTCTGTTCGCTAGCACCCCCGTATATATTTTACTCAGAGAATCCAACAGAGATATACCCCTATAACTGTTCACATCGTTCCTACTACCCTTTCCCTTGTATATAGGGCATATAATTCCTGTTTCCCATTCCCTAGGGTAATTTCCTCCCTCGAATATCCTATTGAATAGTTTCACCATGCCCTCTATCATTATCTCATTTTTACTAATTTCCTTCCAAAACTTATTATTTATACCATTACACCCCCCGGCCGACTTCGCTCTGGCTCTACTTATCACTCCCCGGATTTCCTCTCTTGTGATTTCTTTATCCAAGTCATAAATTGCCACTCCCCTATTACTCCAAATTACTTCTTCTCCCGAACCTCTCCATCTATCACCCCCCTTTTTTCCTAGTAATTCCTCGAAGTGCCTGACCCATTGCACTTCCTCAATACTCGTTCTCTCCATATTCCTTCCACCCTTAATAATTCTATTAATCTTATCCCAGACTCTCTCAAAATTGTTAGTCTTGCAGTCATTATTTATGGCTTCCATTTGTTCCTCTAACCACGTCTTTTTTGTCTCAGAAATTTTCTTTTTATACTCCTTCCTCAATCTACAGAAAAACTCCCTTTCTTGGCTTCCACCTTTCCTTCTATATTCTCCTAAAGCGTCCATCACCCTCCTCCGCAATCCTTCACACTCCCTATTAAACCATTCTTCTCCCTCTTTCTTATTTCCTTTTCTAGCTTTCACCTTCTGCGCTATCATCTTTATTGGATGTAGCAACAATTCCAAGGCTTTATCAGTATCATTCTCTTCTAACGCCCCTTCCCACCCATATTTCAGAAGATGTAACTCCTCCTTTACTACCCTATTCCAATCCCGGCCTACCTTCTCTGTCCATTTGTACTTATTATAACCCCTCCCTCGTTTATCCTTTGTCTCATTTTCCTTCATTGTACGCTTCTCTACCTCTCTTTTCAGCATAACCCTCACCGGGAAATGGTGTGACTCAATCCAATCTCCTATTTCCATACTTACAACTTCCTCAATCATCCCTTCCGAGCTCAGAACCATATCTATCACACTACCCCCTTTCTCCGTAACATATGTCAATTTCCCCGTCCTGTCACCCTCTATCCACCCATTCAGAATATACAAGTTTCCCACAGCACACATCTCTAGGAGCTTCTCTCCATAACTATTTGTAATTTTGTCCTCACTCCTTCTGCTTTCTAACAAACACATTCCATCCTCCCTACTATAAATTGGGCTCTGTTCTCCTATTCTCGCGTTCCAATCCCCAAATAACAACATATCCTCCTCCCCTGGATACATTCCCCTTATCCTACCAATATCCACCAATAACTCTTCAAAAAAATATTTATTTGCATATTCTGAATTACTAGGATGACAGTAAACAAAAGCTAGATTTATTTTCTTCCTCCGTCCCTCTCTCTCTCCCAAATTCAATCTCAGCCATATGGTTTCCATCATATCGGTCTCTATATCCTCTACTCTTTCACTAATTTCTTCCCTAATTAGAACTATCATCCCTCCTGGTGCTCGTCCCTTATTCCTCTCTTTTCTTCTATATTTATATTTTATCTCAAACCCCTTCCATGTAATCTCCCTCCCTGTTTCCAACCACGTCTCTAAGAGTGCCACAACATCGAAACTTTCAATTACTTCCCTAACTTTCTTGTTTCCTAATTTGCTCCTTACTCCTTCAATATTCACACATCCTATCTTCCAAAATTGTTATAACTTTCCCTCCCTCCCTTCTAGGTCTCCCGCTCTATTCTTACTTCTAGTATTTATCGACCTCTCTCCCTCTGTATCCTCCATCCCTTTACGTACTTTTCCCCATATGTCTTTTAAGCTCTTACTCCTGACTTTACTCATAAGTTTTTTACCTTCTTGTCGATCTGTCTCCTCTTGACCTTTCTTTTTCGCTACACCACTGCACCCTGCACTCACCTCTTCTTGCTGCTCACCCCCACTCTCCCCCTCACTATTTTGGACTTCTGAATCCATCTCCCTTTGTCCTTTCTTACTCACTGCACCACTACACTCTCCTCTCCCAGTTTCTTGCGGTCCACTCTCACCGTCCACTTCACTATCTTGGTCTTCTGTCTCCCGGCTGCACTGCCCATTCTCTTCCGAGATGCCTTGCTCTCCTGCCACGTCCCTCCTCCTCTTCTTTTCTTCTTTCTTCTTCCCATCTTGCCTTGACCTCTCACCACTCTCAACCCTCTCGTTTTCGTCCATTTCCTTTAGCTTAGAAACTGAATGAACTCTGACCCATCGCCCGTTCGTCACCTCCAACCTCAGACCTCTTATTCGGGCCTTTAGCCCCTGGTTCCTCGCTCTCCAAAGGTGCCTATTCAAGATCTTCGCGTTTTCACTTCCTTCTCTTCCCATGTCTCCTTTCACCCCTATTTTCCGCCCTTGTAAATTCTTGCTGTTTCTTAACACAGAATCTGCCATTAGGGTTGAGAACAATGTAACCCTAATTGGCCTCCGACCTTTGATTCTACCAACTCTCTCTACATCATCAATGTCTACCTCACTAAAGTTTACCTTCATAACATCACGTATAGCTTCCACCACCTTAAATATCAGCTCAATCTTGCTCTCTCTCGCCCCTTCCTCAATTCCATATAAAAATATGGCTTTTTTCAATCTCTCCTGCCTGTACCCCTCCGCTTCTTTCTTCATCTTCATCACCTCGTCTTTCAGATGCTTCACTTCCCCTCTCAATAACTCGATTTCTTTCTCGTTATTGACCACTCTCCTGCTCGATTCCTCTGTCTTCGTTTCAAGCCATTTCTTCATGTTCCCTATCTCCCTTCTCTGCTCCTCCATCATGTCCTTTATTTCCTGCACCTTATCCCATTGACACTTTTCCTGCATCACTTCACTTACAACCACCCTGAGTGCGGCCAAATCCTCTGCGCTAAATTTTCCACTGGTATTTGGGCCTGGGTTCACTTCCACCCCCCCAATAACCAGTAACACTGCTATCACTGTCACCACCAGCACCGCTTCACTCATTTTCAATCCGTCCGTCACCAATCCATTCCTGACCTCCTTCTTCTGCCTTGCCTGCCATTTCCCAATAGCGGCCCGGTACTGTTCAATGCCAACCATGTTTACAGCACGCACTTCGCTACGCAACCTCTCTCCTCGACTGCTCGAGCTAGACTGTGTTAATTTCATCTCATTATCTCCTCTTATGAGACTAACGTCAGGAAGGGCATCCAGTCGTAAATCGCTACGGAGATTCATTTCACTTTATATCCGACCCAGTAAAGAAACGGGATAAAATGGTTAGACCCCCTCCCGATGGCACTACAGCCCTTGAAGGGCCTTGGCCTACCAAGCAACCGCTGCTCAGCCCGAAGGCCTGCAGATTGCGAGGTGTCGTGAGGTCAGCACGACGAATCCTCTCGGCCGATATTCTTGGCTTTTGAGACCGGGGCCGCTATCTCACCGTAAGATAGCTCCTCAATTCTAATCACGTAGGCTGAGTGGACCTCGAACCAAGCCCTCAGGTCCAGGTAAAATCCCTGACCTGGCAGGGAATCGAACCCGCGGCCTCCGGGTAAGAGGCAGCACGCTACCCCTACACCACGGGGCCGGTAAAAAGGTTAGACGTACGTAGAAAGTTAAAGGTTTAAATGCTGTCCTTTTACCTGAGTGGCTCTAAAAATATTCTCGATAAATAATTGATCATATTAATTGAATTTTAGATTTATCTTGATGTGTTTATTCACGTTAACGGTAATCACGTACGAGGAAAAATGTATTTCATGCTTATGATTACGTAATTTATTATTTATTTTGTTTCTGTTACTTCTTTCTTACTGAAAGTGAATCGCAATTGTAATAATGTTATTGGTTTTACGTCCCAATGACTACTTTAGCGGTTTTTGGAGACGCGGAGGTGCCAGAATTTAGACCCACAGGAGTTCTTTTAGGTGCCAGTAGAACTACCGATACGAACCTGACGTATTGAGCACCTTCAAATACCACCGGACTGATCCAGGTTCGAAGCTGCCAGCGCCAGCGCCTCAACCGTCTGAGCCACTCAGCCCGGTTACAGTGAATCGTGTAATGAAGTGAAGATAATCACTGAAGAGCAGTCATGAACGTTTCTAAGTAGAGGTAATACCTAATACATGGGACATACAGGAAATTTAGAACAGTATAGAAACAAGGAAGAGAAACATTTCAAACCCTCGGGAACAGAGGAATAAAATGGGAATATAACTAATAAATAAGGAACAATTGAGTTACTTTGTTCAATTTTCCCTGATGTTTTGTTATAGTAGCATTCAGTGTTTGAAATATAGTAAGATGTAATTTTTTGAAAATACACCTGCAAGAAAAAACTGCGCATGAAAATTGGATGTCCGCCTCTGTGGTGTAGTGGTTAGTGTGATTAGCTGCCACCCCCCGGAGGCCCGGGTTCGATTCCCGGCTCTGCCACGAAATTTGAAAAGTGGTACGAGGGATGGAACGGGGTCCATTTGGCCTCAGGAGGTCATATGAGTAGAGGTGGGTTCGATTCCCACCTCAGCCATCCTGGAAGTGGTTTTCCGTGGTTTCCTACTTCTCCTCCAGGCAAATGCCGGGGTGGTACCTAACTTAAGGCCATGGCCGCTTCCCTCTCTCTCTCTCTCTCTCTCTCTCTTGTCTATCCCTTACAATCTTCCCATCCCACCACAAGACCCCAGTTCAGCATAGCAGGTGAGGCCGCCTGGGCGAGATACTGGTAATTCTCCCCAGTTGTATTCCCCGACCCAATGGCTCACGGTGCAGGACACGGCCCTTGAGCCGGTAGAGGTGGGATCCCTTGCTGAGTCCGACGGAAAAAACCAACACTGGAGGGTAAACAAATTAAAAAGAAGAAGAATAGTGAAGTGGGCATAAGAGTAACAGGTAGGAAAAGGACTGTTGGAACATGTCTCCAAGGAATATACATCTGCAACAATGTCCCTCAGTTATGATTAAAATGTTTAACATTTATGAAGTAGGAAATGCTCTGGAGAGAAAGCTCTTAGTCACGAGATGAAGACAGAACTCATGGGTGGGATGGAGATTAGAAATGATGCATGACAGGTTCAAAGAATATTCAGACAACTAATACTAAGTACAGAGAATTTGATTAAATTACCAGTCTTTGTTAAAAATTATGTATTCGAACTCTAGTGAGCCTAATGGACACAAGTTCGGAAGAGAGGTTCTTTCACTATGGAGAGTTGATATTAATTCCAATTATCATAAAACTGTATAAGTAAGCAAAGCTTGTAGTTTGAATAGTTTACCTTAACTTTATGCCAGTGATGCCTGCGTTTACTGTGTGCCAATTGTAACGTCAGAACAATAGAATTTAATGTACCCTTAAAATGAAACACAGTATTATGGAGGCAGTACAACACAGGGGTAAGTTTATCAATTATTCACATTGTTTCATTAAACTGTGGAGTCAATTTGCTAAATCACTTTCATGCGTGATCACATGCACAACACGGGTGGGTCTGATCCAGTACAATAAAACCTTACTGCCTGTGGTACTCCAACTGCAGACGATCGAGCACAGCAGGGTGACGCCTGTCCTTCCGAACTCGGCCACTTCGAAAGAAATAGAAAATATTTTGGTCATTTATAAGGAATTCAAATCCGTCTAATTTTCTTCATCTAAAACACAGAACACAGAGCCTGACGGGGACTTGGCAAAGATCTTTCGAGTGTAACAACCTCTGTACCAGCATGAAATCTACGATTTTGATTCTAGCATCCACTGAAGAATCGTCTTCAGTTTTCTTTAAAGAAGTATTTAGATAAATTTCTTTTAATCAGTTCGCTTATTTCAAAGAATACTACCTAATCTGATTGGGTGATCACAATGCTTTTCAGAGCTGTCTAGTTAACAGTGAGAATGTAAGCAACTGTTCAGGTGGACAAACATGATTCATATAAAATGAACTGAACTTTAGGATACAGGACGATATTAATCTCAGGTAGATATGTTTCGTTCACTCAAGTGAACAACTTCAAACTCCGCAAAATGCTTCAAATAAATATGGAAATATTGTACTTTTGATTACTATACAGGACTCTTTACGAATTATAAATATGAAGCAGTGCTGGAAAAGAAAAGCGATTTAAGTAGGTTGTTAGGCCCTACAAAATATATTTGTTTAGCAACCATCTAATCCGAAATTCGTAAACAAATATGTATATAACATATGAATGTCTTTCCAAGGTTAATTTTATTTTTTAAGAACTGAAACATTTGAAGAAGTCTACTTGATTGGACGAAATATGTCGCAGTGTGATAAAAAATATTTATATTCATGAAGTATATTTTGGGATTATGCCGTGTAATTAATTATAAACACACTACGTATTTCAAAAGGAACCTTGCCCTTCTTCATCAGGAGACAACAGAGAAATGAAACGTTGCATTAAAGGTTGCTAGGAGAAAGCAACAAGGAACTTAAAATGCTGCCCTAAGATGCAAAAGGGACGCCATTTTAGCCCCATAATAGAGACAACGAAAGGTAGCAGTTGAGCATCATTCTCCTCAGTGAATCATGGCTACCCCTTATCAGAAACATTAGAGAATATTCTCCTCAGTGAATCATGGCTACGTATTATCAGAACCATTAGAAAGTGGTGCTTGACTGCTACCATTCGTTGTCCCTAGTATGGAGCTAAAATTGTGTCCCTTCTACATCTTCGGGCACCATTTTAAGTTCCTTGTTGCTTTCTCCTATCAACCTTTAATGGGACATTTCATTTCTCTCTTGTCTCCCGATGAAGAAATGCAAGGTTCCTTTTGAAACGCGTAGAGTGTGTTTATAATTAATTACACGGCATAATCCCAAAGTATACTTCATGAATAGTGACACGGGCCGTGAAAGTCTAAATGATAATATTAAAAAAATTCAGTTTCAGTTTCTGTGTTTGAATTTTAATTTTGTATTCAAAAGACTGAAAAATTTTTCACGTTACCAATACCGTCAAACATGTCTTCGCTACTGATTTTAAAATGACGGGGCCACAATGTACCGTCACTGGATGTAGCTGGAACTGGGATACACTCTGAAAAGCTCGACAAATCAATCGCGTGGTCAAACATACAAGGGAGAGAAGGAGACAAGATTCATGGTAAAAGAATAGCAAATACCAGTAAAGGTTCAAAATACACTGACCGTTGTCACCGAGTCTCGATGAGATTTATATTTCGCAAATTTGTATCAGTACGTATAACGTAGGCTATAATTTTGAAACGTTTTTCTGCGTAAATATTATCTTTTCAAGAGTCTCAACAGTTCAATAAACAAGTCTACGATCGTTTTACTGAAAGAAACGAACTGGATCCTCAACCAAGTAATGCATGATTTTATTGGACGGGGAATACTTATTCAGAAATCAGAAGACATCTGAGAGAACTTCAATCAATGCATGGAATGTATCACTTCGTAGTACCCCCGTCCTAGTTATTGCCAAAGGTAAAATAAATGATTCAACCTTTACCAGTCCCTTCGTCTGTTTTCATTATCTTAAATAAAGTGCTTAAACTGTAAAATTACACTAATGATTCCTTTAAGAAAATAAATACACAAAAGACAAAACCAGCTGAGAATGATTTACATGATAGAATTTCATCAGTTAAGGAATCATTTATATAGGTATAAGGAAAGAATAGAAAACGCCATAGATCTGGACTGATTACATTTACAGTGCCATTGTGAACTGAGTGCATATATGTGGTGGTAAAGAATGAATCAATATACACAGATTTAAAAAGTTTTACACCACCCCATTTGTTACTGGACAGTAATCTCTATGATCTGTTGGGGATAGGTACATGCTGCCCGACACATTATACAGCAAGGAAACATAATTTATTGCAAACACAAACATACAGAACAAAAAATAAATTTCTTTCAGGAAGATGCCCTCTTGCAAACCAATTCAAATCTCTCAGTAACCAGTTACACCTTCCCTGGCATTGTTGCAGACTCGCACCCTTCGAGGCACGCTGTCCATCAATTATTCAGGCGTTCTCTGTCCAGTCTGTCCCATTCCTCGATGACATTCCTACGGACGTCCGCTAGTGTACGTGGAGGGTTCCTGCGGCCCCGGATAGCCCGTTCCAATTGGTCCCAAGCGTACTCAATGGTATTCAGATCCGGGAAACATGTAGGTCGCTCCATCCGAGTTATCCCGACCTCTGGAGGTAGTTACAAGGCGCGCACGGTGCACTCTGACGTATATGCAACACATCGCCAACGTGTTGATGGAAAGGCAGCACAAATGGATCGAGGATGGTGTCCCGATATGCCTCTGCCTGCAAGTTGCCTTCAACATTAATGAGAGACGTCCGGTAGCCATACATTTTCTGACCCAAACTGTGATGGACCCTCCCCTCTGCTAGACCTACGGAGCAGGGTGACGGAGGCATTCGGTTGTTCCAGTCTATCTCCATATACGACTTTGAGGGCACATGACCATTGATTCAGGTCCACCCATCATGCTATACCGGGTACCACGGTGCTGCGGGGTGAGTAGGGGTGATCACCACCAACGCCTAGCATGAAGATTCACGTTGTGGAGGCGATGGTGGATGGTTTGTGGTGCAACAGCCACTAATGGCCTCCAAGAGTAGTTGCGCAGTTGCGTTTCATTGTCACCAGGGTTCCTGAGGGCCCAAATCCGAAGGTATCGATTATGAGCGGCTCTCGTCGATCGTGTCGTCCGGTACGTGGCAAATCCTCCATACTTCCGGTTCTTTGGAAGAGATTACATCAGTATTATTCAGCCGGATCACTTCGGCTTTTCTACATAGGGACAGCCCTTGCTCACGCAGAGTCAAAATACGGATCTGGTTATATGGAATGAATTTATTGATGAACAACACAGGCGTTCAGCCCCAATACATGTTCACAATAGAGTTCTACCTAAGCCACCCTACAACTTAAATAAGTAGCTGAATAAATAAACAAATAATACTATTAATAATCCGCTGGCCAACGGTTGATTCCCTCTATGAACCGTTTGCCAATATCAACATATAATATCACCTGCGCGATCTCTGAGCCAGACAACTCCTTCTACCAAGTGTCCTAGTTGACACTGCACATTCCACACCTCCATTGTTTTTCTACATGACCCACTCTGAGTTGCTGTGCTCAGGCAGACCTTGCCTCGCCAGCCATATCCATGTTTACCTCACACCTCACCTGTCGCAACTTTGTCCTTTAGCAATACATATCTCCTACACCCCTCCATCTCCACAATTTCGCCACCAATAGATTCGTATATTACACAATACATCATTGAATCACCATTTGCCAACCAGTATTCACTCTTACGAACTCACCTACATTTTATACATACTTACTCCCATACTCTTCAGTTGTCCTTATTTCACTCAACACTTACATCACTATACAACTAATCAATCATCATTTCAGCACTTGCGTACCAAACACAAAGGCAATAATATCACCTCCAAAAATTTCAGCAATAGATAAAACCATCTCAATTAAATGATCAGATTTACCTACCAAGCTTTCTTCCACTTACGCCACCAAACCAAAATTTCACCTATAAATACCCAACACTCATATCTACCACCTCTCTAACACCACCTTTCACATATTATAACAATACACTCCTTACCTATACCAACACATATCACCATCACCGTCAAGTTCACTATACAGACACATCTATTACAACTTCAACTCCACCTAATAAAAACACCTCAAGACAATTATTCAAACAAAACACCACTTCTCAAATCTCATCCCTTTCCACGCTTAAATTCTGATATCACGTGTACCACCACTCCTCCATCTCCAAATATCAACAATAAATAAACACACTTCATTACCTATATATCAACATATACCACCTCTACTTCCAACACCACATTTCAGCCCTAACCCACACTCGTCTGCCATCACTCAGCATTTATACCAGACACCAATAATATTATAATAAACTCACCTCTTTCCAGCTCCAAAAATTAAATAGCCATACCAATGTTACCAATAAAGAAGCACGTACTCATGAGTACACCCTCACTCTCCATACCTTTCCAACACCACATTTCAACATATACCACCTCTACTTCCATCACCACATTTCAGCCCTAGCACACACTCGTCTACCATCAAATAAATCTCCATCCACAAATACCATACACTCATACATCATCACAATATTCAAAATATCACTTAACACCACACCTCAGCATACCAGCTCTACTCCTTCCACAAGTGCACTTACCTTCTGCCTTCCCCCATCTTATACCACCACTTCTCCCACATCACATTTCAACCCTATAACATATCATAGCTACATCCCCATACCTTTCCAACACCACATTTCAACATAAACCACATACCACCATTTCTCCAACACCACATTTCAACCCTAAAACAAATCATAACTACATCTCCATACCTTTCCAACACCACATTTCAACATATACCACCTCTACTTCCAACACCTCAATTCAGCCCTAACACACACTCATCTGCCATCACTCATCATTTATACTCGACACCAATGCAATCTCAGTACCTCCATCTCCAGTTCTTCTACAAATATATCTTCTATCTCTCCCTGAGCTCCAACCCAACTTCTGATCGAGGTACTCATATGTTAACACTGGCCTTACTTTTATACCCTGATCTTGTCTAACTACACCACTACGCTCAGCTCTCTCAGCTTCTTGTTGCTCACTCTCCTTTCCCCCATCACCCCTTTGATCTTCAGCCTCTCTCCTGCATTGCCCGTCCACTGCTCTTTCCTTACCGTTGTTCATACTTCCACGTAGCACCTCGTTCTGTCTCTCTTGACACTTTTCAGTACTACTTCCTATAATTACACTTCTACCCTCGTTATCTTTCACTTGCCTATTATCTTCCACTCGTTTGTCATTCCCGTTATTCACTGCACTTCTCTTTGCCTCCTCATCTTGTTTCATCCTTAGCTCTAGGTCCATCAGTCTATTCACCGACCATACTCTCCTCCATCTGTTGCCTGTCACCACTAATTCCTGTCCTCTGATGACTGCATTCAACCCTTGCTGCCTAGCTCGTATCATGTGTTTTCTAAGAGTTTTTTCATTCCTCCACTCTTCAGCTCCTATGTCCCTCCTTATCCATATTTTTTCTCCTTGCACGTTACCTGCATTACGCACCACTGTATCAGCCATCAGTGTAGAAAATAATTGCACTTTGATAGGCCTATTACCTCTAAATCTTCCCACTCTTGTCACATCATCAATGTCCACTTCACTAAAATTTATTTTCATTTTACCCTGAATTAAGTCCACTACTTTATAAACTATACTCGTCTTATCTTCCTTCTTACCCTCTTGCACTCCATATATATATAAGCATTTATTTCTGCGACTTCGGGTGTTAACAACTACGTCGGCTTTCAGTTTCGATACCTCCTCTTGCAATCTCCCTATCTCCTCTCTTAATGCTGAAACTTCTTCACCATTTCTTCTCATCTGTGAAGCTGTGTCTTCTATCTTTTCCTGAAACCATCCCTTCATTTTTTCAAACTCCCTCGTTTGTTCCTTGATCATGTTCTTGATTTGTTCGAGGGGACATGTCTCTGCTACCACTTCTGTTACGATTTTTCTGATTGTTTCCATGTCTTCCCTGCTCATATTTCCTCTGTAAGTCGGACCTGGGTTCAGTTCTACTCCCCCAATCCAAAGCAATATCAAAATCACCGCTGCAGAAAGTATACAGTATCCTATTTTATCCAGTTCTATTCTGCATCTTCTTGTCTTCACTTCTTCTTTCTTCTTCCTTCCCTCCCAACCACCTATGCTCGCCCTGTACTGCTCTGTACCAATCATTGCCTGTAAGCGCCTCGCTGACTTCCAACACTCCTCACTTACACTACCTTCTCCCACTCCAGGGACCCTCCACTCCGTACGTCTGCACTCGCCGGTGGCTCTAGGTGAACTGGATCTGGTTATATGGGAGGATGGTTACTTAGTTGTAAAGAAAACCAAAGTCATCTCCGTACAGCCCATGAAGGCCCTTCGAGGGATGGTAGTTAAAGGCTTGCACTATCCGTAACCTCGGCACTTCATGGAGTAGAGTGGTTAGCTCCACGCCCGGCCACCTTTTCATCCAGGAATTAACCTGGAACTCATTTTTGGTGTAGGCTGAGTGAACCTCAGGGCCCTGTGTATCTTGGGAAGTATACATCTCGTTTTTTAAATGTTTGGACTTCCTGACGGGGAATCGAACCAACCTCCTTCGGGGTGAAACGAGCTCGGCTTTACAGCCTGGGCCAGACAGCCCCTGTTACCTAATTGAACTTCCTCTTGAAACAAAAAAAAAAAAAAAAAAAAAAAAAAATACCACCACCTCGGACAAATGTTGTGATCGTCCTACGACACTGCGCACTGACGGAATTATTCACTTATACTTCCAACCTTCGGCTCGTAAGAATGAGCTATTTTCCGGATGAAATTATCCAATAATTGGCGACACTTACAGCGCTGTTTCCTTGCACGAGAGTTGCATATGCAATTGCCTATGAGGGAAATATATAAGGGTTTCCCCAGCATTACGGGTACGCGTGATGAGGTGGTGGTACAAAACTATTTTTGACATGTGTACTATAGTGGAAACACTGAAAAACAGGGAGTTTACTGTTAAAAATTCCTGATTTAAAATACAGTAAATACTTTAACAAGATTATGGCTATCGATCATGGATATCAGCTATAACACGAAGTAAAAATTATTTCATTTTTAATTCATCTCCACCCTTGAAATAGAGACTCGAAATTTGACATCAATATGATGTATTAAGGAAGATTGCAAGAGAGTAGTGTCAATATTTTTCTAAATTTCAGGGAAGAGAACAAATATGGTATAATTTACCATAAGAGGAGTAGAGACTGAACCTAACTGTAGAAAATTATTATTATGTGAGAGAGTTGCTTGTGTGGTACAGGTCGTGTAGAAGATAGCTTGCATTCGGGAGACGATTGGTTTAAACTTCACAATCGGCAACCATGAATATGTTTTTCCGAAGTTTCCGAAGTTTTTCATTTTCACGACAGGGAAATGGGGATGCTGAACCTTAGTTAAGCCCAAGGCCGCACGACCTTCTATGTCCAAGCACTTTCCTATAAGCCTACCACCATTGACGAAAACCTTAATGAAAGTGACTTTAAAGCACAGGCAACAAATAAAAATTAAATTACTTACTTACTTAATAAATAAATAAATAAATAAATAAATAAATAAATAAATAAATAATTAAATAAATAAATAAATAAATAAATAAATTAAATAAATGCGAAGACAATAATGATAAACGTGCTAACCAGCTGAAAAATTAATGAAAATTATTGTCTTTTAAAGAGCATCTCAGTTAAGTCTTGATGCCTGAATGCAAGTTGTTCCAGTTATTCGAGATAAATAATGTGTAGCTACGCCAAGAATCAGGCATGTGCTAATCGGGAGGGAAGGTACGTGGTTACCCTCATATTATCGGTACCTATTCTCTGCTGTGGTAAACGTCAAAACAAGGACCTTTTAGTAGCCGAATTTAATGGCGCAGGTTGTTACTCGTTCTTTCGGTTTTCAAGACGGGAGTTTTGATTCCGGTGTTGGTGGCATTCGAGGCTATTTAAATGCAACAACTTCGTGTCGTTCACTTTTGACAAGTTAATGAGCTCCTTTGGGACAAAATTTCAATTTCCTGGCGACTATTAACCATTCATAAAGGCAAACATTTATTAAAAAATCTTGCAACTGCGCATAATGCTACTGCACTATATTTCTTCTTTTTAAAATGGAAATTTATGCACTGATATGTCATGTTCTTAGTTGCGTAACCTTAACCTTCAGTAACTATTTAACATCTCCGTGCCTAAATGTTTAGCGTGCTGGCCTTTGGTCGAACGGGGCAGGGGGCTCTATTGCCGGATGGGTTGGGGATTTTAACCTTCATTGTTTAAGTCTTCTGGCTCACGGGCTGGAAGTCTTTGCCATTTTCAACACTAGAATTCATCTTAGGTAGGGTCCCATACTCACGTGTAGGTCACCTAAGGCGTCGAACAACTTGTGCCAATCCTCTACGGAGGACATAAGCTATTATCATTATTTTACTATTAACAACCACTAGAATAATAATAATAATAATGATGTTACTGGTTTTACGTCCCACTGGCTATTTTTACGGTTTTAAGGGATATGGAAATTTTTTCCCGTAGGGGTTCTTTTTACTATAGATGCCGTCCGGCTCCATTCTTAAATCGTTAGCGTGCTGGCCCTTGGTCACAGGGGTCCCGGATTCGATTCCCGGCAGGGTCGGGAATTTTAACCAGCGTTGGTTAATTTCGCTGGCACGGGGGCAGGATGTGTGTGTTGTCTTCATCATCATTTCATTCTCATCACGATGCGCGGGTCGCCTACGGGAGTCAAATCAAAAGACCTGCACCTGGCGAGCCATACATTGAGCTGTATCCTACCGGCCCATAATAATAATTAGAATATTATTTGACCTAATATGTAAAATTTATTTGTAAAAGTTACAGTCTAACATGTTAAAGCATCGTATCCCAAGATAGGTGATACCGTATGTTGACCAAGACAGTAAGTCGCTGGATGTTGCTTCATATTTCCGTATGACCGTGAGAATGGATAGCGTACCCAAGCGCTGGTAAGGATCGACACGTGTATTAGATGCTGACCAAATAGATATTTCAGCCAATGGGAACTTAGGGATTTGGCAAACTTGGAGGCTACCCCGCGCCAAATATTAATTCCAGGATGACCAACGTGCTCTGTGGATAATGTCAGTTTCTGTAGGTAATCGTTTCTCCACAGTTTCTGAAGTTAGATATATTTGGAAATGTATTATAAAAATTGGTGGAAGAGATTTGCTAGTGTTTGAGCTGTGTTTTGTAAATATATCACAATAAGTATTGTGTCATCATATATGACGAACTCTCTGATTAGTGGTTGGTTCAGACACCCGGGAACCCCAATATTATTGGCGTCACCGAAGCCTCCTCAGTAACCTTAGCTCTGGAGAGCGCCATTCCGTAGTTGAAATTTGAGCAGTACGGATGTACCAACTCTGTATTTCTGTGGTAAAGATTTGAACAGTGCGGATGCATTAACTCTGTGTCTGGTGATCGCGATTAACGTTGTGTTATTCCAGAAATAGTAACTGGTTCTCATTGATACTTTAAATTGTGCAGTCGCAATATTTACTGTACTTGGGTAAATGAAATAGTATAATTTTGGCAGAGTTTACCTTCAATTGATAAAGACGGTGTAGTGACCGCTGAGTAACAAGTGTAGTGGAAACGTGCTATTGTTTCACTATTTCGCGACGGGCGCGTATTCGCGTGGAACTTCCATACCGAACCGTGGGCTGCTTTTTAAACTGTATTTTTACCCTTTTTACCCTTTAAGTGAAGTGTGTAATATATATGTGAATCAGTGTGTTTAGCTGATCTGGTAAAGAAAAGAGTATTTCGGCTCGCAGCATTAAGCAGCGAAGAGATTATCAACTATAGTCTTCTGTGTTCCAGTGAATTATTTTCCAGCAAGATGATGGATACGCCTGCAGAGGAAGGAAGTGCATTCACACATGTTAAGGATGTGATTAACATGGAGTAGATCCCAAAAGCAGTGGGGATGTAAGCTGCTATCCTGGTTTTCCCGAGAGTCGTGTAATATAAAGTAAGACGCATGTATTATTTATGGCATGATATGTAAGTTATGTTAAGGTACTAGGGCAGTGTAGATAGAATTTTTATTTTCATGTAGAGTAAGCCTGACGGCATGTGTTTGTTTAATTTTGTTACTATGATAGATTCGGATACGAGAATAATGCATGTTTATTTTATTTTCATTTTGCTTTATGAGTGGATGTTTGGGAAAATGAGGGATTGATAGGATCAGTTGTTGTTTATTTGTGTATATTACTTAGCGTAGGATATTACGAGTTTTCCTTAAATATATATGCTAGAAGGGCTAGATCGACAGGTTCATTTTTATATTACGTCAAACACGTATCAATTCATTTTATTTCGGTTATTCAGAGAGACAGGTATAGCTATTTTGCATGATGCATGGTTTTACAGAAGCTGCCAGAAGGAGCTGCAGAACGTCGTTGTTAAAATAAGATCTTTGAAGTTAAGCTGGATTCTGTTTGCCTGGTGGTCTGCCAAGGACTCGAACTGCGTCTCGTTATGTGGAAAGGCCAGTGGGATTCATGAGGAATAATGAGATAATAATTGCATGCTGAATTATAATGTATTGATGCAGGCTGATTGTATGCCTGACAAGATAAAGAGTATTGTGCAGATGTGTGTGCCTGCCTAGTGTCTTCTGAGTGTATATTGTGATCAGAATGGACAGTGTTAATTCCAGACTATTGAGTCTGATGTTGTTAAATGGCCCAAGCATGCTAAGAAGGAATGAATATACGTGAGTTTCCGTGTAGCTGATGAAAGGCGTTATCTCATGACAAGCTGATTCCTGGCCTGTGTTTATCTGTATGTGTGAAAGAAACAGTATTTCCTTGTGGCGGCCTCGGGAGACAAAATCCAGTCTTTAGCATAGTGGAGTTCAATATTTCTTTACAGCTCGTAATCTACCCGGAAGTACATGACGGATGACCGCGCTGTTGAGCGCTCAAACGCAGCAGAAGGAGGCAATGTTGTCCATTGCTTTCTTCATGATATCAAGAGTTATTTATATGTTTTTCCCTTACAGGATGATGTTCTACATTGTTATTTGTGATTGTATACCTTGTCTCGTTGTTTTTAAAGGGAACAGCCCGAGTGCTGAAGTATTGTTGGTTTATCTAGTGCTGTCTAGATCTTTTGCTGTGAACCGGGATTCACATTAGAAGCAGTGTAGCATTTAAGACTTTACTCAATATCCGATGTATATATATGTTTAGTTTGATTATTTGAATTGTTGTAAATATAGTGTAGGATTTGCCCCTAGTATTTTGCATAAATTACATAGCGTCCATTGCGTCTTAATTATTTTTCTTTTCGTCGTAACTGTTTTTATATAATGTAACTTTTATTTAATTCTAATTTTGACGACTCTCGGGATTAACTTAACTTTGAAACCGTATCGTTGGGATGCGATAGTGTGAAACTCCATACGGAAATACCACATGGCAGTGTTTGCGTACACTTGTTGCCATACAATATAAACATTGGACTATAAGTAGAAACTCAGTCTTGATTTATATAAATGTTCATTGTTGAACTTGCTTTTTTTAATGTCAATTAACGTTTTTAATTTCGATTTATTTATATACTTTGAGTTCATTTTTTACAAATTTATATTTTTCTTGATTTCATTATTTTTGTGTGATTTGATCGGGGATATTTGTCAATAAATCCATCTTACCCCCTATGATTGTTTCTCATTCGTGTTATACCTCCATTTCCTGTCATTGATTGCTAATTTAGTGTAGAACTTCGACTTTTATCCTGACCCAATCGACAACCAACCCACTCTCTGCCCAACCCTGAGTTAGTCGGATGTTCATACAGGAATGGAGGCATCGTCCTAGAGGGTATTTACCCCTGGGTACGGTACAACATGTCTTTGGACATTCCCGGCACTAAACTTCATACACCATTTAATTTCATTACCATAGACGCCAGTAAATCTACCGACACGAGGATGGCATATTTGAGCACCTCCAAATACCACCAGACTGTGCGGAGACTGAACCTGCAAACTTGAGGTCGGAAGGCTAGCGCTCCGCCAACTGAGCTACTCAGCCCGGTACTAGCAAAATAATTCATCGACCAGTTCGTAAGTAAATTATTCTTAACTAGTATGTAAGCCTGTCTTCGACAGTCAACATTAGTATGTAACATGGAATAGGAAAATGAAATGGCGTATGGCTTTTAGTGCCGGGAGTGACCGAAGACATGTTCGGCTTGCCAGGTGCAGGTCTTTTGATTTGACTCCCATAGGCGACCTGCGCGTCGTGATGAGGATGAAATGATGATGAAGACGACACATACACCCAGCTCCCGTGCCAGCGAAATAAACCGATCATGGTTAAAGTTCCCGACCCTGCCGGCAATCGAACGCGGGACCGCTCTGACCAAAGGGCAGCACGATAACCACTTAGCCAAGGAGCTGGACAATGGAATTGGAAAACTGAAATGAACATGTTAATATTTCTGTCTTACACTTTGCATAGGTGTCAGTCGTGCAGAATCATAACTGATAATGACATTTCCTTATGTACCATATTGAGCGTAGTTGTAGATTGGAGTTGTATTTTGACGTCTACGGATCTGAGAACTCCTGAGAAAACTATACATAGTTGTCCATGGCTATTCACCGGAATGGAGAGATTTATCCAAACTGTATGTGACTTTTATTGCTGTAACTTTATTTCACTGTGAAAGAGAAGGCTGAATTTAGAGGAAATTACCTCCGTTTAAGAACGGATGTTAAGTCAGAATTTTCAAATCTACTCCTGGAATAAAATACGTCCTTCATGAAGTTCATTACAGAATTTTCGCATGATCAATATTTTTTTTTCTACCGAGCTCGATAGCTGCAGTCGCTTAAGTGCGGCCCGTATCCAGTATTGGGGAGATAGTAGGTTCGAACCCCACTGTCGGCAGCTCTGAAAATGGTTTTCCGTGGTTTCCCATTTTCACACCAGGCAAATGCTGGGGCTGTACATTAATTAAGGCCACGGCCGCTTCCTTCCCACTCCTAGCCCTTTCCTGTCCCATCGTCGCCGTAAGACCTGTCTGTGTCGGTGCGACGTAAAACAACTAGAAAAAAATATTTTTGTCTCGCTTTCCGTGAGTCAATCTCAATCTGCTGCATTCTGCATCAGTATTTAGATTGCGAAGCAGAATATATATATATTTTAAATTTGCTTTACGTCGCACCGATACAGATAGGTATTATGGCGACGATGGGATAGGAAAGGCCTAGAAGTGGGAAGGACGCGGCCATGGCCTTAATTAAGGTACAGCCCCGGCATTTGCCTGGTGTGAAAATGGGAAACTACGGAAAACCATTTTCCGGGCTGCCGACAGTGGGGTCCGAACCCGCTATCTCCCGGATGCAAGGTCACAGCTGCACCGCCCTAACCGCACCGCCAATTCGCCCAGTCCAGAGGAATATTACAAGACATCCAACTTTTATGTCTAATTTGAGAGGCGGCATGCCTGAAGAAAGAAGAATTAAGAAATCAATAGGATAACATATCACTGCATAAACATCGTCGCATTCTTTGGATTCAATTCTAATGTATACGGCCTCCCCGCCCCCCCCCCTCCCCCCCAAAAAACGTGTGCATATCTCTCTAGGTTCCTCACATTTAATATTGTATCATACTAATTTGAATTATCAAAATATAACTCACTTCTCACGTAGATGCAAATCATGTAGATGATAATGATGACGATGATGATGATGATGATCTATTGGGTCAACTGTTGCTGAGAAAAGTATAACTGCGAAGATGTTACACAATACCACGCGCACAATCTACTTTGATCAACTGTACGTTATTTTATCGCCTTGAAAAATGTTCAGAAACGCTGAGTTGTTCTACTACTTCCGAAAAACAAATTTACGATGTGAAGAAAACCCAAATACTGTACAATATCTTCTGAAATAAGATTTTGAGAAATTTCAAGAATAAAATGTTGGCCTAATTCTCCATTGCTGAATTTTAGAACCAATTTGTCCGACTCATTGGCTGAACAGTCAGTGTATTGGCCTTCGGTTCAGAGGGTCCCGGGTTCGATTCCCGGCCGGGTCGGGGATTTTAACCTTAATTGGTTAATTCCAATGGCACGGGGGCTGGGTGTATGTGTTGTCTTCATCATCATTTCATCCTCATCATGACGCGCAGGTCGCCTACGGGTGTCAAATAGAAAGACCTGCACCTGGCGAGCCGAACCCGTTCTGGGATATCCCTGCACTAAAAGCCATACGACATTTCGACATTTCATTTCAGAACCAATTTACTGTAGTTGGGATCTACAGCAATTTGCATCCTTTATTTTATTTTTACTTTAAAATTCTTCATTTTGGGCTAGAGTGTACAATATTTTAACACTGACTGAATAGGGGTCGGGAACAGTGAGGATACGAAATCTTGCTGGCACTTGCGTTTGAAGTCGCCTAAAGTGGTCTAAAACATCTGCAGCGGATTTGATTTTCGTTTTAAGTTTCCTTTCGGTTATATGTGAAAAATCCACAGCCTGTTCCAGTCATTCGATCGGGTAAGGAACTGAATGAATGAAGTCCTGATCTAGCGGCAAGGATAGGAATTAGGCTGGCTGCCGAAGCTCGTCGCACACCTCTAGGACAATGATTAATGACTGACTAATGAAATGATATTAGAGGGTGTTGCTGGAATGAAATATGACAGGGAAAACCAGAGTACCCGGAGAAAAACCTGTCCCGCTTCCGCTTTGTCCAGCACAAATCTCACATGGAGTGACCGGGATTTGAAGCACGGAACCTAGTGGTGGGAGGCCGGCGTGGTGCCGCCTGAGAAGTGCATGCATGCCCCTTGGTTTTGTTGCATCTCCTTTCAACATCTCAATAACCTCAAACCATAATACAGAATTATTATCCTATACTTGCTTAAAAGCAAATAAATAAAGCAAGTAATATTGATCAGTAATAGAGAGCAACCGGTATAATATAATACCTTGGTTCAAGTAATATGGCGGCAACACATGTCTGCTCGCTTCAGTTCTGACAACACACAAGTGATGTGTTTTTTGGACCTATCCTATTCTGTTTCCGTTGGCTGACACTGACGATTTTGCTGATATGGTGTCGGGCACAAAACTCGGCTTCAGGAGTGAATACACTGCAGTATGTATCGCCATCTCTCTTTGTCTAGTTGAATGAAGTGAAGATCGTTTTCCGTGGTTTCCCATTTTCACACCAGGCAAATTCAAGGGCTGTACCTTAATTAAGGCCAAGCCCCTTCCTTCCCACTCCTAGCCCTTTTGCTATCCCATCGTCGCTATAAGGCGTATCTGTGTCGGTGCGACGTAAAGCAGCTTGTAAACATAAAAGAAAACTTGAATGAAGTCCCACGAGGACCAAAGAGACGGCCACGTGCCTCCCATGTAAAATAAATTGCGGATGGGTATAGTTTGACTACATGCCAAAGGGTGAAGATGTACACGTCAATATGGAAAATAGCACAATCACTTCAATCAAAGGAACGTCATTTTCTTTAAAAAGTACAAAATTTGTGGTTATGAGTGTTTGATTGTATTGTTCTTGTAAAGAAGAGATAACAGCCTATAGCTGGGGCCAATTTCTGCTGGTAAAACGACCTCATTTTTTCAGTATCGCTGTGAAAAGCTGACGGAATAAGCATTAAATACAGACACAATGGAAGCAGACGTTAACGTTATTACTGACCTACATGAAATTTCTTTTTCGAGCTTTTCCAAAAAAACGATCATAAAATGTAAAACAAAACATATTATAGAATGCTACACTTTTATGGAAGATATTCCATTTTAAGTCCCAAGATCTAAGGAGAATTTACATAAGTGGGTGGCACTTCCCTATCGAAACAGCCTTACGTGATCGCGACGAGCTGCAGACAATCCGACATCTCTCCTGCAGCATCTTGCGTCAATTCTGCTGCACGCTTGAGGAACTGTGTAACTGTGTTATTTTGGCTATGGTACACATAGTGTACATTATTAATTTTATTTTGTGTTAGTAAATTATAACGTACTTCTGACATGAAAAAAGAAGGAAACTGTTTTCCATAAATGGGTCATTGATCTTTATGTTGTCAAAATCAATGTTTCTGAATCCTACGTGATCCTAATATACTCTGCTTCTGATTAAAATCCTTTGAGTAAAAAACAAATGTTCTAGTGATGGTAAAGTATTCTTAAAGTGATGTACAAAGACTTCAGTAGCTGTTCTTAGTGTGGCACGCTAGCGCGCCCTGAAACTGCTTGGCTGTGTGATGAAACAAATAACACATTGGTAAAATTGTGAACACCTGAAAGAACGTATGTGTATTAAATATTTTAATGTTATTTAAAACTTTAGAGGACAGAAAAGATGTCAAGAGAAACTGATAATCTAATAACATGTAGTCATTAATTATATCATCAATGCAACTTAGTGTGAAATGTAGGTTGTTCACATATATTGTGTAATGCAGGGAAGAATCTCTCCAATAGTCATGAACATTCTATAGAGGTCTGGGAGTCATTTTAAAAATTGAGACTGCTGACACCAAGCTATCTCATAGAAAACTGAACTCTGATCGTTCTTCTTCTCCTGCTCTTCTTCTTTTTCTCGGCCTTTTCCCAATTTCGGGGCCGGCACTCGTGTATATTTATCCCAGTTTCATGTCCGGATGCTCTTCCTGACTCCAACCCTTTGTGAAGATATGTATTCACTATTGCGTGTTTTTGTGTTGGTGGTGCTGGTGGTGGTAGTGAGGTGTGTTGTACCGGGAGTCCACAATTAAACTTATGGTATTCAGTGCGGTACAGCACGAGCTGTAATCATCGTAGGAGTCTGAAATTTCGTATATATGCTAACTAAGCAACGCACTCGCGAATTATACCACAAAAATTATTAGTTCCACGTTTCGCCACAAGGCGAAAATATGGTGCTCTAAGCAATGGTAGGCAGGTCAAGACACGAATGTTACTTATGGAGCCGTCATGTTGAGTCTTTAAGCGAGCGTAAGCAAAGGCAAGTGTAGTCGAATTTAGAGTATTTAAGTACCGAGTATTGAAATAAAAACCAAAACTACCGGCATTTTTCATGTAGAATTTGACTGGGCATCTATAGTTCATCCATATATAACTGTATAACAATTAAATGAGATGAATACAACCACAGATATTTGAAAAGCAAGATAATTAAGACAACCTGAATTTCATGTTTTGAAAAAAATTAATAAACAGAAATGGTAATTTACTTCCTTACAACTTGGTCTTATTGTGTTTCCTATTGATATCATCAGTCTAAATGCATAATCTAATTGACAGAAACATAGAAATCTGTACGGTCCCTCTGTTATATTTTTATTATTATCATTAATATTGCATGAAATATTGAACTTAAACTATTTAAAGACAGTTGTAGTAAATCACCTTAAGCATTTCCTATATTAAGAGAGTATTTTTACCGATACTACTTTTCTGAGAGGTTACCCTAGCATGTTGACATGATTCTTGAGTTGAATGCATTAAATTATGTTTGCTAACTGTTGTTATCCATTCTTGTGGTAATTTGCTTGGGTTCAGAGGCAAAAATACGCTTCACATATACAACAAGAGTGATGTTCTTAGCTACTCTAATTAGTTTATGGATAACCCACCGAGCTAAATAGTATAAAGTAGTGATGGTGGTGGTGGTGGTGGTGGTAGTGACTATTGTTTTAAGAGAAGGTACAACTGGAAAGACAATGGTCACGAAGTTCGTGAAAATAGAATACCGTCAGGGTCAGAAAAAAACGGGAGTTGACCAAGGGAGGTGCGATGAGATAGAAAAAGTGATGAGCCTGGCACAAGTAAGTGAAAGCAATGCCAGGACTCAGCTAAGCGCCTCACGGTCGCCAAATCACACTCCAAAGTTGAGTTACTAGGTCCCCATTTAGTCGCCTCTTACGACAGGCGGGGGATACCGTGGGTACTTTGTACAAGGCCGACATTTGTATTATGTTTATGTCAACATCATTGAAAACTGCTGGTCATAATTTGTTGGGCTACGGTCTTCAGTTGACTTTTGGCATGAAAAGAAATCGTGTTAATATTTCATCATCATCATCAGAAGGAGAAGAAGAAGAAGACCGAGCAAGTGGCTGTACGGTTTGGGCCAAGTAAATAAACTTTACGTTCGGGAGATAGTGAGCTCGAACCCCACTTTCGACTGCCCTGAAGACGATTTACCGTGGTTTCCTATTTTCACACATGGCAAATGCTGGGGCTGTTCCTTAATTAAGGCCACGGTCGCTTCCTTGCCACGCCTAGCTCTTTCCTATCCCATCGTCTCCATAAAACCTATCGGTGTCGGCAGTACGTCAATATTGGGCTACAGTTATCATTCGAATCACATGTCTCACTTTTATAGGAGCGATAGATCACTGCGAGCCGGCCCCGTAGTGTAGTGCCTGCCTCTTTCCCGGAGGCCGCGAGTTTCATTCCCGGCCAGGCCAGGGATTTACCAGCATCTGACGGCTGGTTCGAGGTCAACTCAGCCTATGTCATTATAAATGAGGAGTCATCTGATGGTGAGATAGCAGCCCCGGTCTCGAGAGCCAAGAATAACGGCCGAAAGGATTTGTCGTGCTGACCACACGTTAGCTCGTAATCTGTAGGCCTTCTGGCTGTGCAGCGGTCGCTTGGTAGGCCATGGCCCTTCAACGGCTGTTGCGCCATAGAGTTTGGATTACATAACAGCGAACCAGTTTGTATAGGCTTTCATAATCTTTACTCTCTGTGGGTGCGGGTGGTAGAATAACACCCACGGTATCCCTTGCCTGTCGTAGGAGGTGAGTAAATGGGGCCTCAGCTTCTCTTAACTTGGAGTAGCGGGTTGGCGACTACAGGGCCTTTATCTGAGCCCTGGCAAATTCCACTTACTTGTTCCAGGTTCCCTACTTCAATTTTTCCTAAACGACTCTCTTGGGTGGTTAACTCGAATAAATTCCATTATTATTATTATTATTATTAGGTTGAAGCAAGGATGCAAACTACCTCCTATATTTTTTTGTTATTTATTATCTATAGTGGTTCATGGTGTGGGTTACTGTAGTCACGTCCTAGTTCGTGAACCATGGGCAACGTTTGAGTGGCCTAGTAAGTGGCCTGAGTGTCGGGATACCAGCTGCTATGGGATGGGAGTGGGCATCTCGGACATATTCTGAGTCATAGCCCTCCTTGTGCTCAGGCGGCTAGGACTATACAATCCACCGGTGGTCCATAACCCGTTAGAGGAGAGATCCTCACTTGGACCATGTGCAAGTAGGGTAGCATCCTGCTTCATGAATTTACCGAGCTCAGAACATTTTAAGCAAGCCCCGGACCTATGGGAGTAACGGAGTTCCACTCCCATTTGACAGGCTTGGGACTCCTTGGAAACAACTTGGCGAACGAAATGGAATTCGATGGGGAGCTATCAATATTAATGGGACTTATGGAAGGAAGAAAGTATAATTGGGTGAGTCAGCAAAGAGGATGCATCTGGATGTCCTAGGAGTAAGTGATATTCGGGTAAGGGGAGATAACGAGGAAAAGATAGATTATAAAGTGTACTTGACGGGTGTTAGAAAGGGAAGGGCAGAGTCTGGGGTAGGGCTGTTTATCAGGAATACCATTGCACGCAACATAATTTCTGTTAGGCGCGTAAATGAGCGAATGATGTGGGTAGAATTGGCAGTTGAAGGAATTAGGACGAGAATTGTCTCAGTGTCACCATGTGAGGGTGCAGATGAGGAGGAAGTTGACATGTTTTATGAAGCATTGAGTGACATCGTGGTCAGGGTCAACAACAAGGATAGGATCGTGCTAATTGGCGATTTCAATGCGAGAGTTGGAAAAAGAACTGAAGGATACGAAAGGGCGATTTGTAAATATGGGGAAGATATGGAAGCTAATGGGAATGGGAAGCGTTTGCTGGACTTCTGTGCTAGTATGGGTTTAGCAGTTACGAATACATTCTTCAAGCATAAGGCTATTCACCGCAACACATGGAAGACTAGGGTTACCAGACCGACTTCGATTCAGGAAATCTGTTAGGAATGTACGAGTTTTTCGGGGACATTTCGATTATACAGATCACTATCTGATCTGTAGTGAACTAAGTGTCTCTAGGCCTGGGATAGACAAAGTGAAATATGTCTGCAAACGGATAAGGGCAGAAAATCTACAGGACGAGGAAATTAGACAGAAGTACATGGATATGATTAGTGAGAAGTTTCGAACAGTAGACAGTAAGCAGGTTCAGGATATATAAAAGAGAATGGGTGGCGTACAAGGATGCTGTAGTATAAATAGCAAGGGAATGCCTAGGAACAACTGCGTGTAAAGATTGGGAAAGGCGAACATCTTGGTGGAATGATGAAGTGAGAGCAGCTTGTAAACGTAAAAAGAAGGCTGATCAGCAATGACTCTAAACGAGGGCCGAGGCAGACAGGGAATTGTACGTACGAGGTAGATGAAAGAAACGGAGCGAAACAAATTGTTGTTGAATCTAAAAAGAAGTCTTGGGAAGATTTTGGTAATAACCTGGAAAGGCTAGGTCAAGCAGCAGGAAAACCTTTCTGGACAGTACTAAAGAATCTTAGGAAGGGAGGGAAAAAGGAAATGAACAGTGTTTTGAGTAATTCAGGTTAACTCATAATAGATCCCAGGGTATCACTGGAGAGGTGGAGGGTATATTTTGAACACCTTCTCAACGTAAAAGGAAATTTTTCTGGTGGTATTGCGCCATAGAGTTTAGATTACATAACACCTTTCACCTTTGCTGTTCGTAGTTTACATGGATCATCTGCTGAAAGGTATAAAATGGCAGGGAGGGATTCAGTTAGGTGGAAATGTAGAAAGCAGTCTGGCCTATACTGACGACTTAGTCTTAACGGGAGATTTCGCTGAAAGCCTGCAGTCTAATATCTTGTAACTTGAAAATGGGTGCAATGTGTATGGTATGAAATTTGGACTTTCGAAGATTAAATTGATGTCAGTAGGTAAGAAATTCAAGAGAATTAAATGTCATATTGGTGATACAAAGCTGGAATAGGTCGATAATTTCAAGTATTTAGGTTGTGTGTTCTCCCAGGATGGTAATATAGTAAGTGAGATTGAATCAAGGTGTAGTAAAGCTAATGCAGTGAGCTCGCAGTTGCGATCAGCAGTATTCTGTAAGAAGGAAGTCAGCTCCCAGACGAAACTATCTTTACATCGGTCTGTTTTCAGACCAACTTTGCTTTACGGGAGCGAAAGCTGGGTGGACTCAGGATATCTTATTCATAAGTTAGAAGTAACAGACATGAAAGTAGCGAGAATGATTGCTGGGTCAAACAGTTGGAAACAATGGCACAAGGGTACTCGGAATGAGGAAATAAAGGCTAATTTAGGAATGAACTCGATTGATGAAGCTGTACCCATAAACCGGCTTCGGTGGTGGGATCATGTGCGGCGAATGGAGGAGGATAGGTTACCTAGGAGAATAATGGGCTCTGTTATGCAGGGTAAGAGAAGTGGAGGGAGACCAAGACGACGATGGTTAGACTCAGTTTCTAACGATTTAAAGATAAGAGATGTAGAACTAAATGAGGCCACCGCATTAGTTGCGACGTTTAGTAAATTCACAGAGACTTGCAGACTGAACGCTGAAAGGCATAACAGTCTATACTGATAATGTATGTATGTATGTATGTATGTATGTATGTATGTATGTATGTATGTATGTACGTATATATGTATGTGTATGTATGTATGTACGTTATTATCTCTATATGAAGAGGGCATAGTGGGGGGAAATGGGCTTGTTTGTGTTAGAGGAGCAAGAGATTCCGGGCCTGATTTTTGCGGATGATGTCCTCCATACTGTGTGGCCAGTACGGGAGCAAGATTAATGTGCAACGAATGCATAAAGGTAGATATCTTATAGAGAGCGATAATTTACTGGTTAAGATTGAAAAGAGGAGAGGGAGGTCAACTCCTGCAGATAGCATACCGGCATTAGATTAAACGCAGGTATGGTGAATATTGGGTAGATAAGGTGAAATGTAATTTGGAGAGGCTGGGTTTGAAGCATTCCTGGGAGAGAGACTGGGTAAAGTAAAAAGAAACAAATTGGAAGAATATTATAAGAAGAGTGAAAGATATTCAAAAGCAAGGTCTGGAGGTTGAATGCAGGAGTACAGCTTCCCTCATGATGTTTAGTAGAATAAGCCAAGTGATTAACATGCAGGTTGGGAGCGTTAACAGAACGGTAAGAAGAGGTCTGATATGGTGGTTGTTGGGTATCTCCATGAATAAATGGTGGCCATTGGAAAAGGAAAATACGATATGTATGTTGTGTGGGAATAACAAGAAGATTTTAATTTGTCAAAGGCTTGTAAGGGAACTCTAATTATTAGAAGAAAGTTCATGAATGAGAGTCAGTTCGCTGCATTAAAGCAGGAATGTAATGGTCATCAAATTATAGGGTGGTTGGGTAAAGAATGGAAAAACACGACTAACTTAAGTAGATTTTTTAGATGTAGTTAGGAAGACATGTCTAAATAGTGTAAAGGAAAAGTTAAGGTAAGAGTTAGTAAGTAGGTAGCAAAGTAGCTTCATTTGTGTATAGTGTGTAAGGAAAAGTCCAGTTACTAAAAGTCAAGTGTTAAAGAGTGTAAGGGACTCTACGGCATTAGAATACTCCAGTTACTAGAAAAACTCATGAATGAGTGTTAATAGTGTCAAAAAGTAGTGTCAGTGAGATGCCTTAATCAGGTGTCCGTTAGGTGCCTTAAACTGGAAGACAATTTCTAAAGTGTTAAGAAGTAGATTTTAGAAGAATGTGTTAAGTGCTTTAACACAGCAAAAGAAAAGAAGTTCGGGAGTGTGCTCCCCTAACTAATAGTTATCCGAGCTGGGGTAGTCAGAGAGTGTATCTACACGGGTGATAGTAGACAGTTGAGTTACCTATCCGAAAAGATTTTGGAAAGATGTAGACACAAGGGGACGAATCGGAGGGTGGGCCTGAACCGACTCTTAGCGGCTATCCGTAAGGCTGGAGAGCGTCAAGTCAGCTGAGATTGTTGACGTAGGTACATGAGTTATGGTCCCTGCCTACAGTTTCCGAGACGGCAAGTAATGTTCACTCAAGACCGCTCGAGGAAACCAGATATCAATTTTAAACGGAAATATTATCGTGTCACAAGACACAAGGAATGTGTTTGTTCCAACCTTAAGACTGTAAGTAACTGATTAATGTTATCATGTCCCAAGAAACGATGAAGGCTACCGCCTACTAATATGACTAATGTGTTTGTCCCAATTCTAAAATTGTAAATAGTTACTTATTGCTGTCATGTTTCCAAAGGAAAGCTGCCACCAACTAATGTACTTATCGCTTGAGTTAACAGCTACTTCCTCTTATTGACTATTTGTCCCTTATCTTATGAGGGTCATACTGGAGCCAGTGGCACTATTGACCTAAACCAACATCCGCTCTAGTGATATTTCTGTCATACTTGTTATTCACTCATTAATGATAAGTAAAAATTATCATGGTATAAAAGCAAGCTCCACACATGTATCGGGGCTCACAACATTAGATTAAGTCTTAGCATGTAGACCACCAGGTCATATTCGTCTTGAGAATAAAACATTGATAAAATATGTGACTTCTTACTCTACCAGTCAGTACTGCGAACAGACGGTCGAATTTGTGACCATTGTATTAAACGACTACAAAAAAACTTATCTGGGGTCCGCTCCGGGATAGGCAAGCCGTCTATCCTAGCCAGATGGACTACAGAGCAGATTGGAGGTGAGCGACAACTTCTACGAGAGGCTCTCGGCTTTGACCACACTAGTTGGACTTTCCTGCTGCCCGCCTGCCGATCCGCCAGCTGCCTATCCGTCCAAACTGCCGCAACTGACCAATAGAGGGAAAGCCGCCGACTATTCACTGCAGTCCGAGGATGCTGAAATTGCTGTTCATCCTTTCAAGCCTGTAAGTGAATATCAACAAATTTTTTCAATGTGCTATTTCTAAATACGTGCTAACGGTAAAACAGCCGCCTTCACTATAAGTGCCATCGGTAAATTGCCGCCTTCACATTTAGAAATGTTATTCTGTGAGCCCAAGTTCACAATAGCCTGGTTCATTTTTTAGTTCAATTAAGTTCAATTAACTTAAGTAATAAGAATAATACAATTATTCGAACACTAAATAAGCATATTTCCTTTCAATTGAAATGAGAATTAGTGAGATCGAATAGATGCGTTGCTTTTTCAAACGTCAATTGAATTAAATCCAACCAACACAATAAATAAGCATATTTCCTTTCATTTGAAATGAGAATTAGTGAGATCGAATAGATGCGTTGCTTTTTCAAATATCAATTGAATTAAACCAATGAATTACTAATTAATTTATATATATTTATTTCAATTGAATGTGGATTAGTAGGATCGAACAGATGCGTTACTCTTCACAATCAATTACATTAGGTAATTAATTAAATAATTGTATTTACAGCAAAATATTTTTTTTAAGAAATGGAAGAAGAATTACTCTCTAAGTTTGAATATGCCCACATACAATTATTGCCAGAATTTGATGGCAAATATTCTTGTAGCCTAGATTACTTTATTGCTAGGTGCGACTCATTTCTGAATAACTTCAGAAGAGTAGCAGCAGTCCCTCATGCGGACTTAATTAACGACTTCCTATTCAATGTAGTGAAATAAAAACTGATAGGAGAAGCACGAAGTATACTAGATTTAGATGCTAACACTAACTATGTCAGATTCAAAGAAAAGCTGGTATCAAAATACGGAGATGTAAGAAACGAGCGACTTCTGCTCCAAGAAATTTCTAACTGTTCCCAAAAGCATAATGAATCTCACACCAATTACCACGAACGATTGGAAGCATTAATTCTTAGATATAATAGCCTGTGTAAACTCAACCATAGAGATCAGGTTCTCGACTTGAAGTTGAGAGAAATAGAAGAATTAGGTCTGAGCACATTTCAAGCCGGAATATTAGAACCATACCGAGCATTCTTACGTTACGCTCATGTCTCAGATTTAAGTCATGCACTTAGAATTTGCAGATCTTATGATAATGATAGAGCACATGAGAGCTATAGGGATCAATTAAGAGGAGGACATAAGCAATTTCTCTACAAACCTATTCCCAAACACTTGCCTAACAACCTCATTAACACAAATCACAATCCATTCACACCTCAGAGTTTCTTACCGAGGTCAGTTCCTCAATTTACGCATAATACGCATAACCCTCCACCACAGAACACACAAAGTCAACCCAACAATCAGACCAACTTTGTCTCGTCCAATACACAACCACAAATTCCTCAGCAAAGAAAAACAATACCCATGAGGCCATCACAGCCGACAAATCGCCCTTACCCTACTACGAATAATATGGGGAGACGTTTCGCTCCGCCAGATCGAAACCTTCCAAGACCCATGTCAGGTGTCTCAACAATCAGAGGTAACTTAAAATTCTCACGCAGAGAATTCTCAGCGCACAGAATTTGAAAACTGTCAGTCTGAAATTCCACATGCCGAAGAATTGGAACAAGATTTCCAATACAGCTACGACTCATATTTAGAGTCAGTAGAGCAATTAGAGTCAGAAGCTGAAGACCACAATTTTTACCCAGCCGTCACGATTGAAGACCTAAACAATATTTATAATGCAACTCAACTACCATTTATTAGTTTGCACGGACTTAAAATCCTAGTTGATAGTGGAGCGTGTACTTCTATCATGAATCCAAGCGTAGCATTCGCATGCTTTGCTGATCATTTATTTAAGGAACCATTTTGTATTCAGTCAGTTTATGCCAAAACAATAGGCAATGATAATGTAAACTTTCCTATTTTTTCTGAATACAATATTGACTCTCCTGTAAAATTTCGAGTAAAGAAATGGCATAAATATGTCGATGCTTTAATTGGTACCGCAGATTTCGCCAGACTAGGCGCAAAGATAGACTACAGTACGAACATACTTACTGTATCAGGACACGAAATACCACTTCATTTTCACTCGCTTACCGAGCAGAAACTCACACAATCTGCCGAAGAATCACACTTCATCTCAATTCCAATTAACATTAAACCGGGAGATGTACACATTCCCCAATTTTAGCATAATGGACTTCACTTTCCTGACGCAATCCTGAATGCGAAGTATTATCAAGTACTTTACCCAAGCAAGACACATCAAAAACTAAATTTCAATGAGCCCATATTGGTCGAACCAATTGAAAACGTGGACATTCAACCACTAGAAATCAATTCCACAACTGATAGAGACATAAAGGAATACCTCAGAACACAACATATAAATTAGCTAGAAAGAGACGCTATTCACAGTCTCTGTTCTAAATACTCTGATATATTTTAATACCCTGGTTGCTATTTATCGTTTACCAATGCAGTAAAACATTACATACGGACTACTGACGAAGAACCAGTATACCAAAGAAACTATCGATATCCACCTCATTTGAAAGAAATAATTAACAAGGAAGTAGAAACACTTTTAGAACAAGGCATAGTAGTTCCTAGCGAAATCGCCTTATTGTAACCCAAACAATATTAAAGCAGTCAAAGAATATCCCATCCCAAAAACCAACAAAGAGATTAAGCAATTTCTCTGACCGGCCGATTTTTATAGGAGATTTATTCAGAACTTTGCGAAAATTGCACAACCTATAACACGATATTTAAGGAAGGGAGCCAAAATTGATACAGAGGATTCTGAATATCAGAATGCGTTTAAAACACTCAAGACCCCTCTAATAAACACCCCTGTCCTAAGCTATCCAGGTTTTAATGAATCTTTCACTCTGACAACTGATAGTTCAGACTTCGCAATTGGAAGTGTTCTCTCACAAAAGGGACATCCTATTGCCTACTATTCACGGACACATCGTAAACCCAACCGAACGAAGGTATTCAACTATCGAAAGAGAATTACTCGCCATAGTAGATAGTTGCAAACATTTCAAGCCCTACCTATATGGAAGGCATTTCCAAGTAGAAAGTGATCACAGACCACTACAGTGACTCTTCACTTTGAAAGACCCGAGTTCGAGACTGTATCGCTGGAAAATTAAACTAGAAGAATTTGATTTCGATATCAATTATCTAAAAGGAAAAACAAACTATGTCGCGGATGCCTTATCTCGCATTGAGATATACGCAAACGAAGAAACAGGCTCTAATCTAGCCATAGCTGAGAATGATGGATATCAGGACGACATTGACAATCAAACTATAGGGAAGCCTCTCCCAGTACCGGCCATTTCCCAGTACCGGCCGCCACGTGTTTTTCAGAAACACAGCTAGATGGCAGATGTTCACTGTGTCTGCTACTTAGATACAATGACAAAGGGATGCCCTCCAGAAACCCTCGCGCCTGTGTTCATTTGCTTGAGAGCTGTTGTGATGGGAAGTTGTCATTGTGTTTTCAGTCTGTACTTGCTAAACTTTCAGTCTTTGTGTACCAATCTCTGGTGAGTTGATCTCTATTTATTCATATTTATTTTATTTGTAGTTAGATAAGGTATATATAGTAATCGTAACAGCGTTATTGGTAGACTTGTGATTAAATTAAAAATATATATATGTTGCCGTGTATATTGCCCAGTACCGGCCACGTGTCATTTCCCCAGTACCGGCCATAAAATTAATTTATCATATGATTACAATATAGGATTTTCTTGCTTTCCAGAACTATTTTATCGATAATGGAAGGCAAATCTAAAGGGAAATGGTTACCGGAAAACATGAAAGAGGCAATTCAGATGGTTATGGACGGAAAATTAAGCATCAGGGAAGCTTCAACGCAGTATTCTGTTCCAAGAAATGCATTGGGAGGTAGAGTAAGAGTAATAAGAACTGGTGGCGAAGTGACTCCACAGATGGGAAGAAGAATTGATGCTCAAAAAGAAGATCTTCCTGCAGAAGCAACTTCTTCTTCCAGAGTTGAAATGCTTTCTACATCACAAGAATTTCTGAAGATTGTAGAAGAAATATCCCCACAATCAGATTTGACAGAAAGGAAAATTACCATAAGAAAGAGGAGAAGTGAAAAGAGTGAAATTCTAACATCCACTCCATATAAGAAAATGTTGGAAGGAAAAGACCAGAGATTGAAAGAAAAATGGGAGAAAGCTGATGAAAGAAAGAAAATCAGAGATACAAAAGTGTTTTCAAGAGTAAAAAAACAAAAATAAAACAGTAGAGCTGCGAAGAGACTTAACTTCGAGTCCAAGAGAAAGCAGAATGGTACAGGGCGATCAGGCGATCGAGAAACAGAATGCATCATTTGCCTGGAAACAACGGATGAAGCTTGGGTTCAGTGTGCTTCTTGTCAGGGTTGGGCACATCTTCAATGTGCAGATCAAGAGAACATTGACTTTTACAAATGTGATCATTGCATTTAGAACATTTTTTGTGTATTCCACTGAAATTTTTGAATATCTTGTTTGAACTTTTCATACTTTGATATGCAGGATTTTTTATTTATCGTGTAAAAATTTGACTTTTACGAATGTGGCCATTGCATTTAGAAAATTTGTGTGTTCCACTGAAGTTGTTTAATATCTTGATTGGACTTTTCAATCTTTGATATGTAGGATTATTTAGCGTGTAAAATTTGCTTTATGTATTTGTGTTGTTAATTAAAGTTTTGTAACGTTTCACTGAAGTTTAAATGTGTATTTGTAAAGTATCACTTCCTCACTTTTAAATAATAAGAGAAAGTGTCTGGCTGGCCGGTACTGGGAAACATTTTTTGTAATGTGAGGTTTTTTAAGATTTCTATTTATTGTTGTAATGGACATGCACACTCATTTTCTTCATGTCTACTCAAGGCAATTGTAACAATACTGTATCAGGCTTCTTTTAACTTGATCAGATTTATTGCTGACCATTCTATTTTTGAACAATGAAGGAAAATTATTAGGTGGCCGGTACTGGGAGAAGTTCCCCTACACTCTAACCAGGAGGATCCCATTTTCACGTTAAGAGCTTCCGAAAGGAACTTAAATCAAAACCGCAATCAAATTATTGTAAAATTTGGAAACTCTCCCAAATTAATTAAACAGACACTATTCAGAAAGAACACACGACACTACATGATAGTCACAAAAACAAACCTTTACCAAGACTTGAAAGATCTCTTACTAAAGGTAATAATGACTTCAAACAAATATTCTGTTTTCTTTGATGATATAACCTTAGAAATTCCCTTCATTAGAACTTGCCAGAAACTGTTCACTTCTGAACTCATAATTATCAGAGCATCAAAACTGTTGGAAGATGTAGAAAACTCCGAAAAATAAAAGCATTTAATATTGCAATACCATTCAATTAATCATAATGGAACCTCAGAGACCATAGAACACTTGAAAACCAAGTATTATTGGCCTCACTTAAGAGAACAAGTTCGAAACTTGATTAACCAATGTAATCTATGTCAGCGAAATAAGTATGAAAGACATCCCAACCGGGTTGAGAACCAAGGTCCGATAACAGCAGACCACCCTTTCGCTCGGGTCAACATAGATACATTTCATTTTGAGCAAATACGGATTTTGACAATACTAGATGTATTCACAAAATACGGACAAGCCTACATATTGTCAGATGGCACAGCTCTTGCTGTATTAAATAAGTTACAACTTTACTTCTCACACCATGGCCTGCTTAAAAAGATTACACACGATCAAGGGGGAGAATTTGAAAACAATATTATAAAAGAATATTGTAAAGCCTCAAACATCGAGTATCATGCAACCACTCCACTGAACTCCTCATCTAACTCTCCCGTAGAGAGGTTCAAGTCTACACTGCTCGAAAAACTACGCATTTCAAGAGACAATGACAAGTTCTCTCCTTTTTTTTTTTTTTTTTGGTAGTTGCTTTACGTCGCACCGACACAGATGGTCTTATGGGACAGGGAAGGGCTAGGAGTGGGAAGGAAGAGTCCGTGGCCTTAATTAAGGTACAGCCCCAGCATTTGCCTGGTGTGAAAATGGGAATCCATGGAAAACCATTTTCAGGGCTGCCGACAGTGGGATTCGAACCTACTATCTCCCGAATACTGGATACTGGCCGCACTTAAGCGACTGCAGCTATCGAGCTCGGTTTCTCTCCTATACCCCAACTCTTAGTCAATATCATCATAAATTACAACTCTTCAGTACACTCAACAACCAAAAAACCACCCTTTAATATACTCTATGGACCCTACTATGACGTATTAGATCACGTTTTCTCTCCCACACCAAAAATCAATGAATGCATTCAGAGACAAAGTGACCAATTTCGAATCCTAAATGAAAAGAATCCTAAACCGAACAATCCTACTTTTAAACACTCCTACAAGATCGGAGAAACTGTTTACGTAGCAAATACATTTAGTAAAAATAAAAAGTCAAAGAATTTGTACAATGAAGATACCATAACGAAAATAGAAGGTAATAAAGCACACTGTACTATGAAAAATGGCAAAGTGCATGTCAGAAATTTTAGAGACATGAAACCTAAGAGGAAAATCTCTTCTCATCCAGATTCCTCTCAGGACACGGTTCAATTAACATCAGAAAAATAAAAAACCAGGGATTCTACGCAGATTCACTTGGACCTGCCGTAATAATCAACAAATATCACAAATTCATGTTTCATTTCAACCAAACTAATTTATTCCAATCTTACATTGATACTCAAAATGCAGTTCCATCTCTTATAACGTATTCCCATATCTATCTCAAGAATTAATTAATACACTGAATGATACGCAGGATGAGCTAAATAAACTTCTACCTATAAAACACAGAAATAAACGTGGACTAATTAACGGCCTAGGTAAAGTAATTAAATTTATCTCAGGTAATTTAGATCAAGATGATATAGACAATTTACGAAAATAAATTAAATCACTAAGACAAGGCAATATTAAAGAAATGCAACACATTAATAACCTGTATCATTTAGTAACTCTATTGCTAATAAATGTTATAAAGAAATGAACCATGTCAACCTCAATCTGGGTATAATTACAGATAAGTTAGAGAAGGCAGATTTCAAAATAAGCACATTGGAACATCATCAATACGTGTTGATGTGTGTGAACAAATTAAGAAGAATCATCAAGATTATGGAAGACACCATCAGCCTTTCCTTCAGTGACATAACCAATGTAGAACTGTTTTCTCAAGAAGATGTAGGAAATATTGTAAAACATTTGTATTCTATTCATCCTACAAAATCCCTAATACATGCTGCTCCTTACCACCTGTATGAAAATTTAAAATTCACCAAAACCCAAACAATAATGTTGGATACAGAGTTAATTGTAATCCTTTTCTGTACCTATTACTGATGAAAACAATTATCAATTGTATCAGATTTACCCTGTACCTACTGTTGATAATATTATACTTTTTCCCTCCGAAAAATATTATTTACAAGGACCAACATCAAAATGGTCTACCTTACCATGTATTAAAGGAACACAAACTTATGTGTGTATACATTATACAATAAGAGTAACATCTTGTAATTTAACTAAAACTACTGGATGTGAATTTGCTAGTGCTAAAAATAATGTACAAATATTTCGAGCGCTAAATAATGAGCGTCTCCTTTTCTTTAGTGCTAATCAAGAGACACTGTTACAAACGTGTGACAATAACCAAAAGATTGTACGAGTTACAGTACCAAATATTGTGTATTCAAATGACCCAAGTTCAATTTCCACTATGGGAACCACGTTGGAACCAAAAACAACGAATCACTTAAAGCAATTTCATCTTTTGTATGTACAAAGAGAACTCTATATAAAACATGAAGTAAACATATATTCGCATCTCGATGCAAATGAACTAAAACTAGATTTAAAACCAATTACTTCAAAATATGATGTTGTAAGAGAATTTACTCCAATTAATGGAATAATCATTAGTATTATATTGTGTATTATACTATTAGTATGTAGAAAAA